>NC_086116.1:9454327-9758892 GCF_963921235.1 Mobula hypostoma
ATAATTTCCACATTCGGATCGATCGCCTTTCCTTTTGTAGATGGTAACGATTGCTGAGTCTCTAAAGTCTGCTGGTACATCTTCATTTATCCAGATCTTGATGAGAAGTTGATGCAGTTGATAATGAAGCGGGTTACCTCCAATTTTGTGGACCTCGGCTGGTATTCCATCGAGTCCAGCGGCCTTGTTGTTTTTCAAGGTTTTGATGGCTTCCTTGACTTCTTTCAAGTGTTGGTATTTTGCTTAGGGAGTTGTCAATGGGCTGTTTTGGAATGTTGTTAATCACATTTCTGTCAAATGAGACAGTTTGATTTAGAAGATCTTTAAAGTGCTCCCTCCATCTAGAATTGATGTCAGCGTTGCTCTTCAGGATGGTTGAATCATCTTTGCTATTGAGAGGGGTTTGACCGTGTGTGGATGGGCCAAAAATAGCTTTAGTTGCGTTGAAAAAGCCTCGAGTGTCATTGGTGTCTGCTAGTTGTTGGATTTCCTGAGCTTTCTTCCTCCTCCATTGTTTTTTCAGGTTTCAGGTGCTCTTCTGGACTGCAGCCTTGCATTCCTGATAGCAATTCCTTTTGGTAGCCGATTATTGGTCATTTTGTAAGGTAATGAAAGCTTTTTTCTTTTTGTCGATGAATTGTTGGAGTAGTTTGTCGTTATCATCAAACCAATCCTGATGTTTTTTCGTCTTGAACCCAATTGTTTCTTTGCAAGATGTGATGATAGCGTTCTTCAATTGATTCCAGTGTTCTTCTACAGATGGTGGAATTTGTTGAGGCAGTTGTTCCTAAAGATTTTGTTGGAACTTCTGTACATGGCTGATGTCTTGAAGGATGTCAACATTAAATTTCTTAATAGTGTTCTGATTTTGGTGTTTCCTTTTGGGCCGAGTCTTCATTCTCATGGTGGACGAGATGAGTCGATGGTCTGTCCAGCACTCGTCAGCACCAGTAACAGCTCTTGCTATCAGTACATCTTGTTGGTCCCGAGATCATACGATGATGTAGCGATGAGGTGCCAGTGTTTGGAGTGTGGATGCTGCCAGGAGACTTTGTGCCTGTTTTTCTGGCGAAATAGGGTGTTTGTAATCACCAGGTTGTGTTCAGCACATTTGGTGAGGAGGAGTGTTCCATTGGCGTTGACCTTGCCAACTCCTTCCTTGCTTATTATTCCAGTCCAAAGCCTATGATCTTTCACAACTCTGGCATTGAAGTCTCCCAGGAGGATGATCTTGTCGTTGTTGAGAACAGAGGAAAGGACGTGGTCAAGTTGGGTGTAGAAGTTCATCTTTACTTCATCTTCAGCATCCAGAGTTGGAGCATAGGCACTGATGATGGTGGCGTGTTGGTTATTGACAAGTTGGATTTGCAAAGTCATGAGACGTTCGTTGATTCCCAGTGGTTGCTCTGTCAGCTTCTGAAGTAGGCTGTTTCAGATGGCAAAACCTACTCCATGGATCCTCGGCTGTTCAGGATCAAGTCCTTTCCACAAAAAGGTGTATTGACCTTGCTCTTCCTTTAGTTGCCCTTCTCCAGCTCTGCGGGTCTCACTCAGAGCAATAATGTCAAAGTTCAATTTTTGGAGTTCCCAGGCAACAAAGGCAGTTCTCCTCTCCGGTCGGTCTGAGTTTGGGTTATTCATCAGAGTTCGTATATTCCAGGTTCCAAATTTCATAGTTTCACTTCTCGATGTTTTTCAACCGCATGATAGTAATCCCTCTGGAGGCGGCTTTCCAGACAGGATGGGGTGAAGCAGACTATTTTTAGGGCACCTTTTCTAGCCCCTTCCCAGTTCAGGGTGAGCAGAGTGGATCCTAAATAGGGCTGCTCAGATGTGAATACTGCTACCGAACAACTTTCCTGCTTCTGTCCAAAAGTTGAGCGACTGAATCAAGTATTCACCACTTTCGTGCCAGTTCTAGACTAGGAGCTTCCAGCCATCACATTGCCCGTTCCCTTCGCCCTCCCCCAATCGCCGAAAGACTTGAAGAAGTGGCCCACAGAGTGAAGACGCCTGTGCGTGTATTTGTTTAACGTGTACTTACATTCTACTATCACGGACACCATGTGCAATACTGTGCAATACCACCATCATTTCTTAACTGGACAGTGTGAATGTGCACCCATTACTGTATGATATTACCATAATTCTTGCACTACCACCTTATCAGTGTGAACTTAAATCTTGTACATCTTATTTTTAAGGTAACTTTTTTATTTCTTTCCTACTTCTCTTCGAATATTTGTATATCTGTGCACTGTAATTTTCTCTGGGATCAATAAAGTATCGATCTATTTACTATAGATACTACTAAGGATCTGTTCTGGGACCTCTACTTTTCGAGATTTTTATCAACGACCTGGATGTGGGGTGGAAGGCTGGGTTGGCAAGTTTGCAGATGACACAAAGGTTGGAGGTGTTGTAGATAGTGTAGAGGATTGTCAAAGATTGCAGAGAGACATTGATAGGATGCAGAAGTGGGCTGAGAAGTGGCAGATGGAGTTCAACCCGGAGAAGTGTGAGGTGGTACACTTTGGAAGGACAAACTCCAAGGCAGAGTACAAAGTAAATGGCAGGATACTTGATAGTGTGGAGGAGCAGAGGGATCTGGGGATACATGTCCACAGATCCCTGAAAGTTGCCTCACAGGTGGATAGGGTAGTTAAGAAAGCTTATGGGGTGTTAGCTTTCATAAGTCGAGGGATAGAGTTTAAGAGCCGCGATGTGATGATGCAGCTCTACAAAACTCTGTTTAGACCACACTTGGAGTACTGTGTCCAGTTCTGGTCGCCTCACTATAGGAAGGATGTGGAAGCATTGGAAAGGGTACAGAGGAGATTTACCAGGATGCTGTCTGGTTTAGAGAGTATGCATTATGATCAGAGATTAAAGAAGCTAGGACTTTACTCTTTGGAGAGAAGGAGGATGAGAGGAGACATGATAGAGGTGTACAAGATAATAAGAGGAATAGATAGAGTGGATAGCCAGCGCCTCTTCCCCAGGGCACCACTGCTCAATACAAGAGGGCATGGCTTTAAGGTAAGGGGTAGGAAGTTCAAGGGGGATATTAGAGGAAGGTTTTTTACTCAAGAGAGTGGTTGGTGCGTGGAATGCACTGCCTGAGTCAGTGGTGGAGGCAGATACACTAGTGAAGTTTAAGAGACTACTAGACAGGTATATGGAGGAATTTAAGGTGGGGGCTTATATGGGAGGCAGGGTTTGAGGGTCGGCACAACATTGTGGGCCGAAGGGCCTGTACTGTGCTGTACTATTCTATGTCCTATGTTCTATGTTCTATATACAGACATTCACAGCATAGTAAATTCACTGTAAGTTGTCACATTTGGGCCTGAAGATTTAATTGCTGTGGGGGATTTCTTACTCTTGTGGGATAACATTTTTCCTGATAAGGGGAACCGCTCTGCTTGGCAGCTGAGATTTCTGGCTGTTAAACAATCTCAGTTTGGTGGCCTCCTCCATGGTGGTAATAGGAGTTGATTCTGATTCCGCAAGAAGTGATTCTGATAGAGGTAGCCACTTTTTTTTCCTTCCTTTTTCTTCTTCCTGTTTGTGCATCTTGATCTTGGAAAGGTCCATTTAGTTCACTGGAGTATCCTCTTATTAATCCTACTTTTGCTCCCTTCATGATCTCAAAAGATTGGCAAAAGAATAAATCAAGGAAGGTAGTGCACCCGTGGCTGACAAGAGAAATTAGGGATAGTATCAATTCCAAAGAAGTAGCATACAAATTAGCCAGAGAAAGTGGCTCACCTGAGGACTGGGAGAAATTCAGAGTTCAGCAGAGGAGGACAAAGGGCTTAATTAGGAAGGGGAAAAAAGATTATGAGAGAAAACTGGCAGAGAACATAAAAACGGACTGTAAAAGCTTTTATAGATATGTAAAAAGGAAAAGACTGATAAAGACAAATGTAGGTCCCCTGCAAACAGAAACAGGTGAATTGATTATGGGGAGCAAGGACATGGCAGACCAATTGAATAATTACTTTGGTTCTGTCTTCACTAAGGAGGACATAAATAATCTTCCAGAAATAGTAAGGGACAGAGGGTCCAGTGAGATGGAGGAACTGAGTGAAATACATGTTAGTAGGGAAGTGGTGTTAGGTAAATTGAAGGGATTGAAGGCAGATAAATCCCCAGGGCCAGATGGTCTGCATCCCAGAGTGCTTAAGGAAGTGGCCCAAGAAATAGTGGATGCATTAGTGATAATTTTTCAAAACTCGTTAGATTCTGGACTAGTTCCTGAGGATTGGAGGGTGGCTAATGTAACCCCACTTTTTAAAAAAGGAGGGAGAGAGAAACCGGGGAATTATAGGCCGGTTAGCCTAACGTTGGTGGTGGGGAAACTGCTGGAGTCAGTTATCAAGGATGTGATAACAGCACATTTGGAAAGCGGTGAAATGATCGGACAAAGTCAGCATGGATTTGTGAAAGGAAAATCATGTCTGACGAATCTCATAGAATTTTTTGAGGATGTAACTAGTAGAGTGGATAGGGGAGAACCAGTGGATGTGGTATATTTGGATTTTCAAAAGGCTTTTGACAAGGTCCCACATAGGAGATTAGTGTGCAAACTTAAAGCACACGGTATTGGGGGTAAGGTATTGGTGTGGGTGGAGAATTGGTTAGCAGACAGGAAGCAAAGAGTGGGAATAAACGGGACCTTTTCAGAATGGCAGGCGGTGACTAGTGGGGTACCGCAAGGCTGAGTGCTGGGACCCCAGTTGTTTACAATATATATTAATGACTTGGATGAGGGAATTAAATGCAGCATCTCCAAGTTTGCGGATGACACGAAGCTGGGTGGCAGTGTTAGCAGTGAGGAGGATGCTAAGAGGATGCAGGGTGACTTGGATAGGTTGGGTGAGTGGGCAAACTCATGGCAGATGCAATTTAATGTGGATAAATGTGAAGTTATCCACTTTGGTGGCAAAAATAGGAAAACAGATTATTATCTGAATGGTGGCTGATTAGGAAAAGGGGAGGTGCAACGAGACCTGGGTGTCATTATACACCAGTCATTGAAAGCGGGCATGCAGGTACAGCAGGCGGTGAAAAAGGCGAACGGTATGCTGGCATTTATAGCGAGAGGATTCGAGTACAGGAGCAGGGAGGTACTACTGCAGTTGTACAAGGCCTTGGTGAGACCACACCTGGAGTATTGTGTGCAGTTTTGGTCCCCTAATCTGAGGAAAGACATCTTTGCCATAGAGAGAGTACAAAGAAGGTTCACCAGATTGATTCCTGGGATGGCAGGTCTTTCATATGAAGAAAGACTGGATGAACTGGGCTTGTACTCGTTGGAATTTAGAAGATTGAGGGGGGATCTGATTGAAACGTATAAGATCCTAAAGGGATTGGACAGGCTAGATGCAGGAAGATTGTTCCCGATGTTGGGGAGGTCTAGAACGAGGGGTCACAGTTTGAGGATAGAGGGGAAGCCTTTTAGGACCGAGGTTAGGAAAAACTTCTTCACACAGAGAGTGGTGAATCTGTGGAATTCTCTGCCACAGCAAACTGTTGAGGCCAGTTCATTAGCTATGTTTAAAAGGAAGTTAGATATGGCCCTTGTGGCTACAGGGGTCAGGGGGTATGGAGGGAAGGCTGGGTTCTGAGTTGGATGATCAGCCATGATCATAATAAATGGCGGTGCAGGCTCGAAGGGCCGAATGGCCTACTCCTGCACCTATTTTCTATATTTCTATGTTTCTATCTCTCCTCTTGGTTTCCATGTCTACAATGTCATCTGACAGATCCTTTGCTTTCATATCTCAATTGACTCCTTTCTTTTTAGCCTTCTCTGGCACAGAGTCTGGCCCTGTGGCTCAGAAGGGTAGGGAAAGGAAGAGGATGGCAGCAATGATATAGTTAGGGGGTCAGACAGGTGATTCTGTGGATGCAGGAAAGAAATGCGGATGGTAGTTTGCCTCCCAGGTGCCAGGGTCCGGGAAGTTTCTGATCGCGTCCACGATATCTTGAAGTGGGAAGTAGAACAGCCAGAGGTGGTGGTACATATTGGTACCAATGACATAGGTAGGAAAAGGGAGGAGGTCCCGAAGGAAAGAAATTGAGAAGCAAGACCTCAAAGGTAGTAATCTCAGGATTACTGTTTGTGTCACGTGACAGTGATTATAAGAATAGAATAAGGTGGAGGATAAATGCGTGGCTGAGGGATTGGAGCAGGGGGCAGGGATTCAGATTTCTGGATCAGTGGGACCTCTTTTGGGGCAGGTGTGACCTGTACAAAAAGGATGAGTTGCACTTGAATCCCAGAAGGACCAATATCCCGGCGGGGATGATTGCCAAGCCTACTGGGGAAAGTTTAAACCATAATTTCTGGGAGGGTGGGAACTGAACTGAAGTGACGGAGGAAAGGGAGGTTGGCTCACAAATACAGAAAGCTTGGAGACAGTGTGAAAGGGAGGATAGGCAGGTGGATGGTTTGAGATGTGTCCATTTTAATGCGAGGAGTATTATGAACAAAGCGGATGAGCTTAGAGCGTGGATCCGCACTTGGAGCTATGATGTTGTGGCCATCACAGAGACTTGGATGGCTCAGGGGCAGGAATGGCTATCTCGAGTGCCAGGCTTTAGATGTTTCCGAAAGGACAGGGAGGGAGGCTAAAGAGGTGGGGGCGTGGCACTGTTGATCAGGGATAGTGTCACGACTGCAGAAAAGGAGGAAGTCATGGAGGGGTTGTCTATGGAGACTCTGTGGATGGAAGTTAGGTATAGGAAGGTGTCAATAACTCTACTGGGTGTTTTTTATAGACCACCCAATAGTAACAGGGACATCGAGGAGCAAATAGGGAGACAGATTCTGCAAATGCGCAATAATAACAGGTTTATTGTGGTGGGAGATTTTGACTTCCCAAATATTGATTGACATCTCCCTAGAATGAGGGGTTTAGATAGGGTGGAGTTTGTTAGGTGTGTTCAGGAAGGTTTCTTGACACATTATGTAGATAAGCCGACAAGAGGGGAGGTGGTACTTGATCTGGTATAGGGAAATGAACCTGGTCAAGTGTCAGGTCTCTCAGTGGGAAAGCATTTTGGAGATACAGATCACAATTCTGTCTCCTTTACCATAACATTGGAGAGGGATAGGAACAGACAAGTTAGGGAAATGTTTAATTGGAGTAAGGGGAAATATGAGATTATCAGGTAGGAACTTGGAAGCATAAATTGGAAACAGATGTTCTCAGGGAAACGTACGGAAGAAATGTGAAAAACGTTCAGGGGATATTTGCGTGGGGCTCTGCATAGGTACGTTCCAAAGAGACAGGGAAAGGATGGTAGGGTACAGGAACCGTGGTGTACAAAGGCTGTTGTAAATCTAGTCAAGAAGAAAAGAAGAGCTTACAAAAGTTTCATAAAACTAAGCAATGATAGAGATCTAGAAGATTATAAGGCTAGCAGGAAGGAGCATAAGAATGAAATTAGGAGAGCCAGAAGGTGCCATGAGAAGGCCTTGGCGGACAGGATGAAGGAAAACCCCAAGGCAGTCTACAGGTATGTGAAGGACAAGAGAATAAGGCATGAGAGAACAGGACCAATCAAGTGTGACAGTGGAAAAGTGTGTATGGAACCGGAGGAGATAGCAGAGGTAATTAATGAATACTTTGCTTCAGTACTCACTACGGAAAAGGATCTTGGTGATTGCAGGGAAGACGCAGCGGACTAAAAAGCTTGAGAATGTAGATATTAAGGAAGAGGATTTGCTGTAGCTTTTGGAAAGCATCAAGTTGGATAAGTCATCAGGACTGGACAAGATGTACCCCAGGCTACTGTGGGAAGTGAGGGAGGAGATTACTGAGCCTCTGTCGATGATCTTTGCATCATCAATGACAATGGGAGAGGTTCCGGAGGATTGGAGGGTTGCGGATGTTGTTTTCCTATTCAAGAAAGGGAGTAGAGATAGCCCAGGAAATTATAGACCAGTGAGTCTTACCTCAGTGGTTGGTAAGTTGATGAAGAAGATCCTGAGAGGCAAGATTTATGAACATTTAGAGAGGCATAATATGATTAGGAATAGACAACATGGCTTTGTGAAAGGCAGGTCGTGCCTTACGAGCCTGATTGAATTTTTTGAGGATGTGACTAAACACATTGTTGGAGGTAGAGCAGTAGATGTAGTGTATATGGATTTCAGAAAGGCATTTGATAAGGTACCCCATGCAAGGCTTATTGAGAAAGTAAGGAGGCATGGGATCCAAGGGGATATTGCTTTGTGGATCCAGAAGTGGCTTGCCCACGGAAGGCAAAAAGGGGTTGTAGATGGGTCATATTCTGCATGGAGGTCGGTGACCAGTGGTGTGCCTCAGGGATCTGTTCTGGGACACCTACTCTTCGTGATTTTTATGAATGACCTGGATGAGGAAGTGGAGGGATTGGTTAGTAAATGTGCTGATGACATAAGGATTGGGGGTGTTGTGGATTGTGCGGAGGGCTGTCAAAAGTTACAGTGGGACATTGATAGGATGTAAAACTGGGCTGAGAAGTGGCAGGTGGATTTCAACCCAGATAAGTGTGAGGTGGTTCATTTTGTTAGGTCAAATATAATGGCAGAATATAACATTAATGGTAAGACTCCTAGCAGTGTGGAGGATCAGAAGGATCTTGGAGTCTGAATCCATAGGACACTCAAAAGCTGCTACGCAGGTTGACTCTGTGGTTATGAAGGCATGTGGTGCAACAGTTGGATTGAGTTTAAGAGATGAGAGGTAATGTTGCAGGTCTATAGGACTCTGGTCAGACTCCACTTGGAGTACTGTGCTCAATTCTGGTCACCTCACTACAGGAAGGACGTGGAAACCATAGAAGGGATGCAGAGGAGATTTACAAGGATGTTGCCTGGATTGGGGAGCATGCCTTATGAGAATAGGTTGAGTGAACTCGGCCTTTTTGCCTTGGAGCAACAGAGGATGAGAGGTGACCTGATTGAGGTGTACAAGATAATGAGAGGCATTGATTGCGTGGATAGTCAGAGGCTTCCCAGGGCTGAAATGGCTAGCATGAGAGAGTATAGTTTTAAGGTGCTTGGAATTAGGTACAGAGGAGATGTCAGAGGTAAGTTTTTTACGCTGAGAGTGGTGAGTGCGTGGAATGGGCTGTCGGCGGCAGTAGTGGAAGCGGAAATGATAGGGTCTTTTAAGAGATTCCTGGATAAGTACATGGAGCTTAGAAAAATAGAGGGCTATGGGTAAGCCTCATTTGTTCTAAGGTAAGGACATGTTCAGCACAGCTTTGTGGGCCAAAGGGCCTGTATTGTGCTGTAGGTTTTCTATGTTTCTATGTTTCATCCAACTGGGCTTTGGTCTTTGCATCTACTTTTACAAGTAGCTTTCTGACTCTCACTTGAAGTTCAGGTAATAATGTTACTACACACGGAGTAGATTCTGGTTCTTTATACACACAAAAGTTGACGCTTATAACTTTACTGAAGCTCTTTGAACTCTCTTCCCCCTTAAAACCAAACAACATTTTGCAAGTATCTGCCTGATTAACATTCAGAAGCTTTCTCAGATATGTTGCCTGTCAAAACTGTTGTAGTCAGCCCTCTGCCTGAATTTTCTCAGCACACTGTGTAATCCTTGTGCGTCAATCTTTTGACCACAGTAAATGATACTTGGATTAAAGAATTCACACTTAACCACGTTGTGTTCTGAGCCCATAATCTTCCAATGTTTTTAACACTGTCTTGAGGTTTTGGAGCTGTTTCTTGTTATCCTCACCAGGAAGAATAATGTCATCCAGGTCACACTGAGTCCCTGGACAGTCTTGTATCAGCAGGTCCACAGCTTTCTGCCAGACCGCAGGCACAGACGCTACCCCAAAAATAAGCCTATTATATCAATAAAACCCATTTTGAGTGTTTTTGCTGAGAAACACTTTGGACTCTTCCTCTATCTTCATTTGTAGGTAGGACTCAGCTAAGTCCACTTTGCTGAAGTGTTTTCCTCCAGAATGGTTTGCAAAGGTATCCTCTATTCTGGGCAGAGGGTATTGATCTAATTTCACTATGGGGTTGATAGTAACCTTGAAATCACTACAGACCCTGACAGACCCATTCTTCTTGGCTACTGGGACCACTGGGGTTGCCCAAGGGCTCCACTCAACTTTGGAAGAATTCCTTCAACCTCCATGTGATCTGAATGGACTTTTTAAAACTTGGGTGTGGTGTTTTCATTTCACACTATTTTACCCTTGATATGTTTGAGTTTTGCGATGCCATCCTTGAACGCAGCTGTAGCATCACCCAGTATCTTTATTAATTTGTTTTCAGTTGACTCTATTGCAGGGTATATGGCATGCAAATGGTGGATGGATCTCCAATCAAATCGTACTTGTCTCAGCCACTCGTACCCCACAATGCTGGCCCTCCTGCTTTTATCAAATACACACCCAAGGTGGCCTGTTGGTTGTTGCATTCCACTGCTAAAAATGTCATTCCCACAAGAATAATCTTTTCTCTAGTATGTTCTTAGTTGGATATTTGCAGGCTTCAGTTTAGTATCTTTGAAAGCCATTCAAACACATTTTGTGGAATGACTGAAACAGCCAAACCAGAGTCCAATTTCATTTCAACTAATTTGCCATTCACTTCTGATGTAAGCCATATTGCTTATCTATTGTAAATTTTTACGCTATGAATCTCAAAGCCTAGTCCACCTACTGTCTGTTTTTGGCTTTCCTCCATTATGTCCTGTTCAAGTTTAGAGAAAATAAGAAGTTGGACATTTGATACATACTTCAAATTTGAGCCAATCTTGCGACCTTTTATTCAATATTTTCATTTGATTTGATTTATTAATCTTCCAATTACTTTTTTCCAAAGTTTTAGATTTGATCAGAAAATTGTATCCTCAGAATGGACTGCCCAGTCCCCTTTTTCTTTGTAGTGTAGTGGGTTTTTTTTCTCCTTCTCATTTAAAAATTTTAAAGTTGTTTTTTCTGTCTGTGAATTGATAAGAGGAAAATTGGTTGTCTTTTTTTATTATATATTACATATTTGCTTGGTACATTGTGTGATTTTGATAATGTCTATTTCACTTTCTGTTTCTATTGATATATATATGACATATTTCTCCTCTTTTTTGTATATATGCTCTTTCTAAATCAATAAAAAGATTAAGAAAGAAAGAAAGAAAGATCTCAAAGCTACAGAATCCTACTCCACTCTCATCATTATCAGATTTTTCATCAACAGCATGCAGATTAGTGCACCTTTTGAAACTGCAACTTGACTTTTTATCTAACACACATAAAAGTTGCTGGTGAACGCAGCAGGCCAGGCAGCATCTCTAGGAAGAGGTACAGTCGACGTTTCAGGCCGAGACCCTTCGTCAGGACTAACTGAAGGAAGAGTTAGTAAGGGATTTGAAAGTGGGAGGGGGAGGGGGAGATCCAAAATGATAGGAGAAGACAGGAGGGGGAGGGATGGAGCCAAGAGCTGGACAGGTGATTGGCAAAAGGGGATACCAGAGGATCATGGGACAAGAGGTCCGGGAAGAAAGACAAGGGGGGGGGGACCCAGAGGATGGGCAAGGGGTATATTCAGAGGGACAGAGGGAGAAAAAGGAGAGTGAGAGAAAGAATGTGTGTATAAAAATAAGTAACAGATGGGATACGAGGGGGAGGTGGGGCATTAGCGGAAGTTAGAGAAGTCGATGTTCATGCCAGCAGGTTGGAGGCTACCCAGACGGAATATAAGGTGTTGTTCCTCCAACCAGAGTGTGGCTTCAGCTTTACAGTAGAGGAGGCCGTGGATAGACATGTCAGAATGGGAATGGGATGTGGAATTAAAATGTGTGGCCACTGGGAGATCCTGCTTTCTCTGGCGGACAGAGCGTAGGTGTTTAGCAAAGCAGTCTCCCAGTCTGCGTCGGGTCTCACCAATCTATAAAAGGCCACATCGGGAGCACCGGACGCAGTATATCACCCCAGCCGACTCACAGGTGAAGTGTTGCCTCACCTGGAAGGACTATTTGGGGCCCTGAATGGTGGTAAGGGAGGAAGTGTAAGGGTATGTGTAGCACTTGTTCCGCTTACACAGATAAGTGCCAGGAGGGAGATCGGTGGGGAGGGATGGGGGGGACGAATGGACAAGGGAGTCGCGTAGGGAGCGA
Source organism: Mobula hypostoma (assembly GCF_963921235.1). NCBI lineage: Eukaryota > Metazoa > Chordata > Chondrichthyes > Myliobatiformes > Myliobatidae > Mobula > Mobula hypostoma. The sequence continues at coordinate 9,466,474 of NC_086116.1, forward strand.
TCCCTGCGGAATGCGGGGGGGGAAGGAAATATGTGCTTAGTGGTGGGATCCCGTTGGAGGTGGCGGAAGTTACAGAGAATAATATGTTGGACCCGGAGGCTGGTGGGGTGGTAGGTGAGGACCAGGGGAACCCTATTCCTAGTGCGGTGGCGGGAGGATGGAGTGAGAGCAGATGTACGTGAAATGGGGGAGATGCGTTTGAGAGCAGAGTTGATAGTGGAGGAAGGGAAGCCCCTTTCTTTAAAAAAGGAAGACATCTCCTTCGTCCTAGAATGAAAAGCCTCATCCTGAGAGCAGATGCGGCGTTCACCAGCAACTTTTATGTGTGTTGCTTGAATTTCCAGCATCTGCAGAATTCCTGTTGTTTGTGTTTTTATCTTTTTCTTTTCTCTGTGCAGTTCATTTATTTTTGTCTGCCCGACGTGCTCATTGTATGTGTCTTACTTTGTTGCATTTTCTCCAAGTTTCACCTTCAAATATACATTTGTTTGGTGAATGAAGACCCTGCTACAATGGTAACACAATTTGTTCGGCCAAGCTGGTTTCTGTTTAGACAAGGTAACTTTTTTCATGCTCACTGTCATTTCTAACTGCAGGTCAATTGTATTTCTGTCTGTGGTTCCCATTGAAACAGCCATTTCCACTGCTTGTTCGAATGTAAGCTGTCTTCAGTTCGGAGCTGTTTCTCAATGCTTTCTTTTTAGGATTCCACAGGCTAGATAATCTTTCAGTGTATCATTAAACCCATTACCAAACCATCAATGCTCAGATAATCTCTTCAATTCAGTGACGTATGCTTAAATGGACTCCCGTTTTTTTTATTCCACTTATGAAACCTAAACAGTTCTGCAATCAACAATGGCTTTGGTTTTAAATGTTCCAGTATCAACAAAGCTCATTCCTGATGGTTTGTTTGGAGCAGTAAAGCTTTGAAGCAAAGTCTGTGCCTTTCAAACTAATGCACTTAGCAAAATTGGTACTTGCTTTTCATTGGCTATTTCATTTGCTTCAAAATACTGAGCCAATAGTTCAGTATACATGAGCCAATATTGTGTAATCAAACTTATCAATGTTTCTGATGTACCCAGCCATTTCTGAATTTTTTAATGATTATTATCACCTGGTACTCATTCTTTATGAACCCTGAATTCTTCCATTTAAAACCCAATCATGTCGTCCCTTCCAAAGACTGACTCTCCACATGCTGGGCTGTGCTAAGCTGTTTTTCTTTCACTTCAAATGCCTCACTCCGCTTTAACAGGTTGACAGCCGTCCTGGGTTCGTTTTTTAAAAACCTCATCACCAATGTTATTTTTTGTAATTTCAGGTTATTAAATTAACTCAAAGCAGGGAATCCGAAAGTACAAGTGTAACTTTGTCTTTTACTTAAAATGAGGCACAAACGTATCATGTGGTAGAGTGATGACCTCGGCAATTAATGTATTTTTGCATATAACACGGAATTAATTATTTAAACATTCAAGAATGCCGAATCAACCAATATAAATCAAATATCATTGAAATATATAATACATAATAATATTCACTTGTATCATTTTGTACACCTCTATCAAGTCACCTCTCTTCCACCTTGACTTGCACCATCTTGTTTGTTACGGTACACACCTGACTGCACCAGCCTTCGACATTTAGACCCTCTGATTCTCCAGAGTATGGATAGCTGCTGCAGTCCCTTTAAAGAGTCTGGCCCACTCTAATACTTGGCGGCCATGTTTTGGTGCCAAGATTTGGATTATTTGAAGAATACCTGAACTCAGGTTTGGCACTCAGTTGTCAGCTCAACATTGGTTCAGTCTGTGATTGTGCTTAGGATTTCTGTCTCATTTGGATTCTCATCTAGTCTCATCTAGTATCTAGTCAAGAACCCTGTTCTCGACTCAGTCTTGAAATAGTGTCTCTATTCTAGTGTCGGATACTCCAGCACTTGAGTCCTTATCATCCTTGCTTAGGCCTCTCATCATAATTAATTATCTGCTCTGCACTTTCTCTGTAACTGTTGCACTTTATCCTGCATTCTGTTCTGCGTTGGTTTACCTTGTTCTATTAGCTCCACTCAGATTTTTGCTCAGTAGTTCTCCTAGGGCTTTGATGGTGCGGTATCTGTGAAGCAACAAAAAAATTTTAATTATTTCCATTCCAGGTGATGGTTGAATGCAAAAGAAATAGACAATTACACCTTGTCTTGTCAAGATGGTCAAAATTCAAAATAACTTTATTATCAAAGTATATGCCACCATATACTAGCTTGAGATACATTTTCTTGCAGGCATTTACAGGAAAATAAAGAAATACAATATAGAAATGATGTCAATGCCTGCATTTCTGTTTAACCTTTTTTTTATGCAAAATGTCATGTGCATGCTTAATACTCTTTTGTTCCTTATATCATTAATGGAAATATCTCTGGGTCTGTATTCGATGCGGTTCAGAAGAATGGGCAGGGATGTCACTGAAAATGATCAGATACTGAAAGGCCTGGGTAACAAGGATATAGAGAGTGTAAGCCTGAGGTTTGGCCAGCGGGGTTAGTCTAGGGAAGGTAGTCTCTGGCCCCGCCAAACTTGTGAAATCTGAGATGCAAAGCCTCTTGTTTGCGTGGATGCTGCGTGATGTGTTCCCCTGTTACAAATCAGTACCATGCAGTAACAGACAGTACACGACATGTGATTAAACAATTTAGCTTTATAATTCTTAATTTGACTGGAGGGTTAGTAAAGTAAAGCAAAAAGATTAATGAAACAGTCTAATGCACATGTTGGAGTTCACGTTTTCCCTTCTGGTGGTCCTCCATCGATTTCCCCTGGCTTTTGTCGACTTCCGGTCCCACTCCAAGTCCACTCCTTTCAGGCATCTTCTCCCTCCATCTTCCGCCGAACCAAAGACCTAGAACAACTCACTCTCAGGCACGCAACAAGAAAAAAACACCCCCTTCATTGGACGGTGCGCATCCAAAGCCCCTGTTATCTCTAGTCATAACCCAAACACTGCTGCTACAGGACAACCATTACATTAGCAGTAAAGCCTTTACCATGGAGTTACACTCTCCCCCCACCAAATTTAGTCACGTCCTCATGATTTTGAGATAATTTGCCAACCCTTCCTGTAAAGCACAAAGTCCAAAACAGGTGTGCAAGGCAGTGACATAGCTCCCCAAAGCAGTAGGGGTCACACTCTGTTCCTTGGAGGTCTCTTGATTCTTTGAGACTTCCGTACCCCCTCATCTACCTCTTCATGTTCCGACACTACTGGGGATACTTCTGTTCCACCTGGCGAGGCTTCCCCGTCTATCACTTCTGCCCTCTTGCAACTCAGACCCCTCTGTCCCTTGGCCGAGCCCCGCTTCATCCGATGCAGGGTCCTGCTGAACCCCAGGCTGTCTACAGATAGCCCCCTCCACCCCGATTTCACCTGACTCAACATGAGAAGGGTTGGGAATCTCTTCCTCAATCAATGGGGAGTTAGCAAAAGGCAGTGTATTCCATACCCCCATTTCCTCATCCTTCGAGTCAGTATCCCACTCAGGGGTGGGGCCGGTCTAATCTCTCCTGCTGTTGGTCCTTCAGTTGCCATGTGACGCCACAGAGTCCTCTTACTAGGTGTAGGCTCCAGGTCGGGCTCTGGGTCTGCCTGCACCTCTTGTTCCAGAGGCAGAAGGTGGTTCCGATGGAGAGTCATGACAGGCCCATTCCCATCCTCTGGTTTCACCCAGAAAACTGGTATGTTTGGCATCTGACTCTCCAGTACATGGGGCATAGCCGCCCAGCTGTCAGCCAACTAATGCTTCCCTGGTAGCCTCAGATTCCTTATGAGGACTCTGTCTCCCAGCATGAGTTGGGAGAACCTCACCTTTTGATCATACCTCCTCTTGATTACTTGATGCTGCCTGGCAGCCACGACCTCAGCTCATTCATAAACCTTTTTCAGCTCCCCTTTCATATCAGACACATACTTCAGATAAGTCTTCGGTGGTAGGTCACCCTCGTCAGTCCCAAAACAAAGGTCGGTGGGGAACCTCGCCTCGTGCCCAGTTGTTAGATAATATGGTGAGTACCAGGTAGCTACATTTTGGGTACAGTTGTAGCAGTGGACCAGATGCCCAATACGTTGATTCCACCTGCTCTTCTTGTCATTGCCAAGGTTCCGAGCATGTCCAGCAAGGTCCGATTAAACCTCTCAGGCTGGGGATCACTCTGCCATTGATAAGGAGTAGTCCTCGACTTCTCGACTCTGGGCATGCTCAGTAACTCATGGATGAGCCTACTCTCGAAATCCCGTCCCTGATCACTATGTATACGCCTGGGTAGGACATAATAAATGAAATACTTCTCCCATAACACTTTGGCCAGCATGGACGCCCTCTGGTCCTTGGTAGGGAAAGCTTGAGCATATCTGGTGTAGTTATCCATGATGACCAAGACATTCGCCATGTTGCTGGCATCTGGCTCTATTGACAGGAAATCCACACACACCAGGTCAAGGGGCTCTGCACTCTGCAAGTGAGACAAGAGAGCTGCCCTCATAGGCAGCATCTTCCTCCGTATGCATTGAATGTACAACTTGTAGTAATCTTCAACCTCCAGCTTCTTTCGGGGCCAGTAGAACCAGTCTCTGAGCAATCCATAGGTCTTTTCCACCCCCAAATGTCCAGAATCATCATGAACTGACTTCAACACAATCCTCCGATACTTCTCAGGCAGAACCAACTGGGAACGCCAAGGTTGGTCCGGAGGTGATGTGAACCGGTGTAACATCTGGTTCCTCAACTCCAATCTGGGCCATTCTCTCAGTAATGGAGGCACCGCAGTGTATTTCATCTTCTCCACTTGGGCCACGGCTCCCTTTTCAAGCACTGCCAAATGGTACTGATGCCCAGGTCATCTTGCTGAACAGCTGCCACTTGCCCAGGACTCAATTCCGGTAAAGTAACTACTTTGTCTTCAGAGCAGTCAGGTTACAGTAAACCTGTGGAATGGCGTCATCAGAAGCTCCCAATTGATCTACCGCTCGAACCTGCCCTTGCCTTCCGTCTACCTCCACCGTGATGGCAAAATGGCACATGGCTTTCACTCCCAGAGCAGGAACACTCTCTCACTCCTCATCCTTGTCCAGCCTTTCATGTGCACATCGAGACAAAGCATCAGCATCATTCATGAAAGAGCCTAATATCTGAGAGCTCAGCTCAAAATAAAGGGACTTCCCTTAAAATTAAGCTGAAGGGGAATTTCGTCAGGCAGTGGATGGTGAATCTGTGGAATTCGTTACCACAGAGGGCTGTGGAAATCAAGTTATTGCAGTGATTGATAGATTTTTAATAAGTAAGCGGGCTTAAGGGTTACAGTGAAAATATTGGAGAATGCTGTTGAAATAAATTTCAACCATGATTGAATGGTGGATAAGACTCAATGGCCAAATGGCCTAATTCTGCTCCTATATTTTATGGTTTTATGGATTTGGACTTACCTCTAAGCATGTTGGCAATAGTGTGCCTTTAAGGATTTTGAAGATTTGTGTACCTTTAAGAATATTGCAACAGTTTATTAGTTTAATAACATTCAAAAGCTCAAAGTTCAACATAAACATATCAAGGTACGTAAATATCACCATATACTACCATGAAATTTATTTTCTTGCGTGCATTCAGAGTAGAACAGCGAAATACAATAGAATCAGTGAGAAACTACACACCGAGACTGACAACCAATGTGCAAAAGACGACAAACTGTGCAAATACAAAAATACAAATGATAACTGTTTATTATTATTCGACTGGATGTCTGTATCCCTTTAACATCATTTGAAGTTTATTTACTTTTAGTACTTCTATAGTTTTATGTACTTCTAATACTTTTTGGAACTTGATGTACCTCCAAAGACATTCTGTTCAATATCCATCATCCCTACTCCATTCCCTGGAGTAGATCTGTCAGAAGTTTGAAACACACTGCTGCAAGCCATGTCAAATTTTAGCTGAAGGTAAGGTTCCAATTCCATGTCCTTGCTATCATTAAGGTTTGCTAATAACATCTTCCTCGTATCATCTGCCTTCATCCTTCCTTATACACTTGTTGTTTCCAAATAACTACTTCAACATTCTCCTGACAGCCCTCCAGTTCTCCAATCTTTGTAACTTCAGTTCATCCAAAATTCTACTTCTCAAATCCTGACATTCAACAGGTCCTTTCCACACATTACAGCTCACTTACTTCCAATAAGGCAACCACTTTAAAACACATGTAATTTTCCCTAAAATTTTTAGCAGCCTTTCTTCTCCCAACCTCTGTCACCTCTTTCAATCACTCCTTTGGTGTTCATCGCTGCGCTATCGCTGCCTGTCCCAACAACTGTCCAGACTTAAGGCATTTCTTTCTCCACATCTGTCCCTCATTTAAGACTCCTTAACATCTACCTCTTCAACTAATCATGCTAATTTGTGACTCCATGACTATGTCAGACTTTCCTTAATAATGCTCCTGAAAAAATGACAATTTACGACATTAAAAGAAGTAATTAAAAGCAATTTGCTATTACTCAAGTCTAAGTTTCTGCTAAGTTTGTCTGGTTCACTTGCACAGAGCAATCTTAATTCCAATTCCCATTCAACATGTCAGCCCATGGTCTCCTCCTGTGCCAAGATGAGGCCACCCTCAGGGTGGAGGAGCAACATCTTATATTCCATGTGGGAAACCTCCAACCTGATGGCATGAATATCGGTTATCACTTTCTTCCTCTGGTGACCAAATCCGCCCCCCCCCCCACTTCCTCTGTTCTCCACTCTGACATTTTACTACTTCTCACTTGCCTATTATTTCCCCCAGGTCCCTTTCTCCTATTGTACATTCTCCTCACCTATCAGATTCTTTCTTCTCCAATCCTTGACCTTTCACACTCACCCAGCTATCCTCTTTCCCTCCCCACCTCCCACCACATTATACAACCTTGAGATACGTCTCCTAACAGGCAGCCACGAAATAGACACCCAAAAGGGAAGTTACAAACTATTACAAACGTACTTGCGATGATTATTTGCCAGAAAAAAAGCGTGGTTAACAAAGTATTTACGTTCTCCTTGTTTCGTTAGTCACCAGCCAGAAGTCACTGAGGTTCACCAGCACCATCTTTTTCTTCTTCTGACTTCTAATGGCGGCTGGCAGTCCACCTTAAAGGTGCAATACCGCCACCAATTGGACTGGAGTGTGGAGTAGAGTTGGGAAATAAAACCCCTACTAGTTCTTTATCAAATGAAAACTAAATTACCCCAAAAAACACTCTTGATTGTAAATAATGAAAGTCAATATCATGAATTAAATGAAAGTCACTTCCATAACTTGCGTTTCAAATGAAAGCTGTCAACCCCCAAAGCTAGTAGTGCAGCCTGTATCTGCTTTCTTTCAACCTTGTATGCTTCACATTGTAAAACAATGTGCTCCGTTGTTTCATAATGATGACACCCCAGAGTGATGTTTTCCAACAAGAAACAAGGATTAATTAAGCTTTCTAAGTTGAGTCAATATAATTCCTTCCATTCTTGTTTTACCCCCTTCTCCCATCACTCCGACTGTTTTAAGTCAATGCGTCTCCCCTCATGCCCATTATCCCACTGGTCTTGCCATAATCCCTGAATACTTAGCCCCAGCAACCCCTTATTTTACACCAGAAAGTCAGTAACGAGAGTCATTATTCTTAACAATGGTGGCCCTCAAGGCTGGATCCTCAGCCCCCTAATCTACGTCGTTCTCTGTAGCCAGATTCTGCTCTAATTCCATACTTGCAGATGATATCTCAAATAATGATGAGTCAGAGTACAGGAAAGAGAGCCTAATGACATGGTGTCATGACAATAAAAGAGTTGGTCATTGATGTCAGGAATGAATGAGATGTGAACTCTGCTGTTTACATCAAAGGTCAGGAAGGTTGCGAGCTTCAAGTTCTTAAGAGTGAATGTCACTGATAGCCTGCCCTGGTGCAAACATACAGACATCACAGCCCAGGAGGATCACTAGCGCCTCCGTGCCCTCGGGAGGCTAAAGAAATTTGGCATGTCTCCTTCAACTTTCTCCAATTTTTATCAATACACCATAGAAAGCACCCTACCCAGATGCTTCACAGCTTTGTACGGCAACTGCTCTGCCCATAGCCGAGAGAAAGTGCAGAGTGTTGTGGACAAAGTTCAGTCCATCGTGAGAGCCAGCCTCCCATCTATGGACACTGTCTACACTTCCCCCTGCCTCAGTAAAGCAGCCAAAATAATCAAAGTCCCCAGTTTCTCTATTCTACCCTCCCATTGGGCAGAAGATGCAAAAGTCTGAAAGCAAGTACAACCAGGCTCAAGGACAGCTTCCGTCCCACTGTTATAAGACAATTGAACTGTCCCCTGGTACATTAAGGTGGACTCGTGATCTCACATCTTACCTCATTTTGACTTTGTACCCCATTGCCTGCCTGCACTGCACTTTCTCTGTAACAATAACACTTCATTCTTCATTCACTCAACACACATCAAAGTTGCTGGTGAACGCAGCAGGCCAGGCAGCATCTCTAGGAAGAGGAACAGTCGACGTTTCGGGCCGAGACCCTTCGTCAGGACTAACTGAAGGAAGAGCTAGTAAGACATTTGAAAGTGGGAGGGGGAGGGGGAGATCCAAAATGATAGGAGAAGACAGGAGGGGGAGGGATGGAGCCAAGAGCTGGACAGGTGATTGGCAAAAGGGATATGAGAGGATCATGGGACAGGAGGTCCGGGGAGAAAGACAAGGAAGGGGGGAAACCCAGAGGATGGGCAAGGGGTATAGTCAGAGGGACAGAGGGAGAAAAAGGAGAGTGAGAGAAAGAATGTGTGTATAAAAATAAATAATGGATGGGGTACGAGGGGGAGGAGGGGCATTAACGGAAGTTAGAGAAGTCGATGTTCATGCCATCATATTGGAGGCTACCCAGACGGAATATAAGGTGTTGTTCCTCCAACCTGAGTGTGGTTTCATCTTCACAGTAGAGGAGGCCGTGGATAGACATGTCAGAACGGGAATGGGATGTGGAATTAAAATGTGTGGCCACTGGGAGATCCTACTTTCTCTGGCGGGCAGAGCATAGGTGTTCAGCAAAACGGTCTCCCAGTCTGCTTCGGGTCTCGCCAATATATAGAAGGCCTCATCGGGAGCACCGGATGCAGTATATCACCCCAGCCGACTCACAGGTGAAGTGTCGCCTCACCTGGGAGGACTGTCTGGGGCCCTGAATGGTGGTAAGGGAGGAAGTGTAAGGGCACGTGTAGCACTTGTTCCGCTTACAAGGATAAGTGCCAGGAGGGAGATCAGTGGCGAGGGATGGGAGGGACGAATGGACAAAGGAATCGCGTAGGGAGCAATCCCAGCAGAAAGTGGGGTGGGGGGGGGAGGGAAAGATGTGCTTAGTGGTGGGATCCCGTTGGAGGTGGCGGAAGTTACGGAGAATAATAAGTTGGACCCAGAGGCTAGTGGGGTGGTAGGTGAGGACCAGGGGAACCCTATTCCTAGTGGGGTGGCGGGAGGATGGCATTCAGTTATTACTTTCCCTTATATTGACTCAATGCAATGTTGTAATGAACTGATCTATATGAAGAGTATGGAAGACAAGTTTTTCATTGCACCTTCGTACCAGTAACAATAATGAACCAATTGACTTTAATATAAATCTACACTCCTACCATTTCAAGTGATCTAGGGTACAAAAGAGTTTTAAGGGCAAGTTTTAAATGGAATTGTTCACTTTGTTAAAATTAACATTTGTTTACAATATTTTCAATCTTCAACCACTGACAATTGTTTTCCTGTGTATTTTGAGCATTCAGTAAGCACTCAACCAGAGCTCCTGGCAGATTGTTTTATTTATAAGCAAATAAGAATAAAAGGATAATTAAAGTGCAGTCACTTCTCAGAGGAAGCAGTCTCGCCTCCAAGTCAGGCGTTTCAACACCCCTCTCTGGAGACCTGAGCACAGAGTCGAGGCTGACGCTTTGGGAAGAAACAGTGTTCTGTCGGAATACAACTCTTCAGAAGCAGTTAAACTGGAAAACTCTCCTTTCTAGCACACAGGTGAAAGAATCAAGGATAAACTTTATTTGCCATATTTACGTATACACGTATTAGGAATTTGCTGTGGCGTGTTGGTTTAAGAAAATTCAGGTGCCTCAGGACCCACATCACCAGGTTCAGGACAGTTGTTACTCCTCAACCTAGGCTTTTTCCATTGAGAATGGGGGAAATTCAAACAAGAGGACATGAGTTGAGAGTTAGGGGGCAAAAGTTTAGGGGTAACACGAGGAGGGACTTCTTTACTCAGGGAGTGGTGGCTGTGTGGAACGAGCTTCCAGTAGAAGTGGTAGAGGCAGGCTCGATATTGTCATTTAAAGTAAAATTGGATAGCTATATGGACAGGAAAGGAATGGAGGGTTATGGGCTGAGTGCTGTTCGGTGGGACTAGGTGAGAGTAAGCATTTGGCACGGACTAGAAGGGCCAAGATGGCTTGTTTCTGTGCTGTAATTGTTATACGGTTATATGGTTATCGGGCTCTTGACCAAAGGGGACAACTTCACTCAACTTCCCTTGCCCCATCACGGAACTGTTCCTACAACCTACTGTCTCACTTTCAAGGACTGTTCTTGTGTTCTTCATATTTATTGCTTATTTATTTATTTTTCTCAGCTCAAGCTGATAAAACCTGAGGTATGGACACAGCCAAGAACACTCATTTCTCAATTGCAATGAATCTTCAGCCCATTCTAGTGGTGTTTAGTATTGTGGCTTCCTGAAGATTTTCATAAATATTGCTGTGTAGGCTAATTGCTTAATACTATTGTGTAGTGACTTTGGGATGATACTAGTTGTAGAAATTACTATTGGGACATGATCCATAATCTTGAAATGTCCACTTTTAATTCAGCACATTTCTGCTGTTTTTCACTTATTGATTTCTGAATGTTATGTGTGTCTGGAATGGTTATATATATCAAATGAATTGCTCTTGAGTGTTTATCCAGTAGTATTATATCCAGAAGGTTATTATGGATTGTCCTGACTGTGATAATGGATCAGACATAATATAATCTGTAGGACTTTGACTCTAAAACTGGATCAGGCATAAGATGTGATGTCTTTTAATGAGTTTGTATTTTAAAGCAAGATTTTGATGAATGATGTTTGCCACTTGATTGTGCCCGTGTAAGTAATCAGATTGAGTTAAACTGCTGCAGGATCCTGTAATGTGTTGAATTGTTTCTGGTTTCTCTTGGCATTTTCTACATTTGTTATCTTGAATTTGTTGGTCTTTTATTTGTAATTTTCATCTTTTTTTTCTGTTACCACCTGGCCATGTATTGCCACAGGAAAAATCTCCAACTCTGAGCCAGGAGTTTGACACTTCCTTGTTGACATCTAATCTGCTCAGATTATGAGGATGTCTTCCATGGAGAGTCATGTTCTTCCATTGGTTAACTTTTTCTTCTCTAGTGATAATTTCTTCATTTTTCTGGGTTGAGCTTTCGTTAAACTTTAGTGGTGCGTACTTCTTATCAGAATTGTATATGCTCGCATGGAGTGCTGAATACTATTTTTGTTGATGAAAATATATCATAGAAACGTAGAAAACCTACAGCACAATACGGGTCCTTCGGCCCACAAAGCTGTGCCGAACATGTCCTTGCTTTAGAAATTACCTAGGGTTATCCATAGCCCTCTATTTTTCTAAGCTCCATGTACCTATCCAGGAGTCTCTTAAAAGTCTCTATTGTATCCACCTCTACCACCATTGCTGGCAGCTCATTCCACACACTCACCACTCTCTGCTTAAAAAAACTAACCCCTGACATCTCCTCTGTACCTACTTCCAAGCACCTTAAAACTGTGCCCTCTCATGTTATCCTTAGAAGTTTTATCTGACTGTTGTGTAATTTTTTATGACTGTTATTCCTCTTCCCCCTTCTGTCTTGGGTAGTGTTAATCTAAACGCATTTGAGTGCACATGGTGTTCTCTAAAATCTGTCATTTCAGTTCTTATTTTTCTTTGTAAATATTCCAGATTGGTTTCAGACCAATATTTTGGCATGCTATTCTGCCAAAAGAATATGTTAATATGGATATAGCAAAAGTGTTTATTGCCTTTGTTATATTTTTACTACTGAGTTCTGACTTTCTTAAGCCTTGAAGTAAATTCTGTCAAAAGTTTTCCTTTTATCGCACTATGATCTATTTTCTTTATATATCCTATTTTCATCCAGTTCAATAAATTATAGAGCGGGTTTAAAGGTGGACAAAACAATAGTGAGCTCAGAGAGTTGCTCCAGAAAATGCCTCTGTTTATTTTGACAAGGGTGGTTGTTCTTTTTTGCTTTTAGCTAGGGTGATTATAGTATACCAGTGCTTAATCAGAAGTTGTAGGAGTTTCGTTTATATATACTTTAAGAGCTTCTATCAACCATGAGTGTAGGACAGAATCAAATGCTTTTTGGTAGTCAATGTAACAACATGAAAGATTTCAACGTTTCAGCCATACTTGATTTAGAATTACAGAACCTATTATCAGTGATTCTTTATTTCCTTTCATGCTCTTACAGCATCTTTTTTGCCCTTCTGTAAGCATATTGTGGTTATCTAAGTGAGTGGTGATTAGTTGTGAGATGCATAATGTTACAAATTTATATACAGATGTTAAACAAGTAATAGGACGATATTCCGATGGGTCATTTGTGATTTCTCCTTTATGTAAGAGATATGTTTTACCTTCTATCAAAAACTCAGGCAATATTTTCAAGAATTTTTTAGAAAATTATTGATATGTATTAATAGGTATGGATGAAGGGAAGTAAATATTTTAATAGGTTTCAATAGGTACATTTAATGTCAGAGAAGTGTACACAATACACATCCTGAAATTCTTTTTCTTCACGAGCATCCACGAAAACAGAGGCATGCCCCAAAGAGTGAATGTTAGAACACCAAAGACGCCCCCAACCCCCACTCCCATGCACAAGCAGCAGCAAGGCAACAACCCCACCCACCAGAAAAAAAGCATCAGCACCCCTCACCAAGCACTCAAGCATGCAGCAAAGCATCAATAAAAACACAGTCTTGCAGTACTCCAAAGACTACTCATTCACCCGGTGTTTGACATACCACAGGCTTTCTCTCTCCGTAATAAGGGAAAAAGAGGTGCCCCATTTCACAGCAAGAGGGGAGACATAACAAACAAGTCATCCACTTATGGTGTTAAAAGTCTGTGTTGCTTTTTCCAAGCCCTGTACATCTGGACACATGGTCAACAGCAATCCGTTTCTTCCAATCTTCCTTGTTCTCCCGCGACACATCACTTGGTGGCGGCAGCACCAGCTTGAATCAGCCCGCCTCCAGAGCCCCGAAAATCCAGCACCCTGAAGGTGCGCTAGTCTTCTTGACCACGTCCTTGGGATATCAAAAAGCGGCCGGTCATGAAGCCCTGAGAGCAGGTCCCATTCCTGCAAAGAACCAAAGTCGGAGTGTAACGCCAGGTCAGGGTCTTAAAAGAACCTTGAAAGGGAAAAAAAAGAGATATCAAAGATGGAAATAGAGCTGTTTGCGAAGATGCAAGCAAAGGGGTCACCATTTAGTGCCATCATCGCTCAGCTCTATCTCTTGATATTTTATACCAATAATTATCAATATTATCACTGCCAGAAGACAATAGACAATAGGTGCAGGAGTAGGCCATTCGGCCCTTTGAGCCAGGACCGCCATTCACTGTGATCATGGCTGATCATCCACAATCAGTATCCAGTTCCTGCCTTATCCCCATAACCTTTGATTCCGCTATCTTTAAGAGCTCTATCCATCTCTTTCTTGAATGCATACAGAGACTTGGCCTCCACAGCCTTCTGGGGCAGAGCATTCCACATATCCATCACTCTCTGGGTGAAAAAGTTTTTCCTCAACTCCGTTCTAAATGGCCTACCCCTTATTCTTAAACTGTGGCCTGTGGTTCTGGACTCCCATCAGCGGGAACATGTTTCCTACCTCTAGCGTATCCAATCCCTTAATAATCTTATATGTTTCAATCTGATCCTCTCTCATCTTTCTAAATTCCAGTGTATATAACCCCAGTTGCTCCAATCTTTCAACATATGACAGTCCCACCATCCCGGGAACTAACCTTGTGAACCTACGCTGCACTCCCTCAATAGCAAGAATGTCCTTCCTGAAATTTGGAGACCAAAACTGCACACAGTACTCCAGGTGTGGTCTCACCAGGGCCCTGTACAGCTGCAGAAGGACCTCTTTGCTCTTATACTCAATTCCCCTTGTTATGAAGGCCAGCATGCCATTAGCTTTCTTCTCTGCCTGCTGTACCTCACGCTTACTTTCAGTGACTGATGTACAAGAACACCTAGATCTCGTTGTACTTCCCCTTTTCCTAACTTGACTCCATTTAGATAATAATCTGCCTTCCTGTTCTTACCACCAAAGTGGATAACCTCACATTTATGCACACTAAACTGCATTTGCCATGCATCTGCCCACTCACCCAGCCTGTCCAAGTCACCCTGCATTCTCATAACATCCTCCTCATATTTCACACTACCACCCAGCTTTGTGTCATCTGCAAATTTGCTAACTAGTACTTTTCTAGTTGTGGGTATTTTTATAACCATATTTAGCGTATCCATCCTAACTTCAGGTATTTGTATGTCATCAATTGTATGAGTGCATTCTTTTTCCTCTCTAATCCAGCTTGTTTTTTGATGGTGTGTCACCATGTTTGACCAGATATTAGACCAGCAATTCATTATCTCTTTGTTTGTTGGTAATTCTGTGCTAGGGTTGGTAGCATTTTGGCACATGAAATTTAGCTTCAATATCCTGTATAAAGTTTTTCATTGTTCCTGAACTGATAACACTGATTTCTTCAGGTGCATTTCATGTATCTATTTAGTCTGACTTTGTATGCATCAAGGTTTTTTTTAAGTGTACCTATAAATTGTACAATGCTTTTATTAGGTTGATCATATCTTGTGTGGACTTTGTATTTCCTTAGCTTTTCTCCTAACTTTCTTGCTTGTGTTATCTTTTTTATATTCCATTTCTGCTCTTAAGGTTTCAATTTTGTTTTTAAATCTCTTCTGCCATTTCAATGTCTCACTTCATTACTCTGTTTTGGGTTTCTATTACTGAGTGCTTCTAATTTGGAACCATTGAATTGTACTGCTGATAATGCTGCACAGTATGAAATTGTGTGTAGTTCTTCAAATGTTTCAAGTTTTCCTAAATATTTTGGTAATATAATATTGTTGAGAGTATTAATAACTTTTGCAAATGTGGAGATGTGTTCCGTTTAGGCATGTAGGGTCGTTTTGTTAGGTCACTGCCATGTGTTCTATTAGTGTGGTATTAAATGTCAGCATAATTTTGTCATCTACATCTGTGTAGTTGCTACTACTATCAGGTTGTGGGGCAGTTGTTGAAGTAGTTCTATTTTCATCATTTTTCGCGGGTGGGATCTTTATTATTTTCTTGTATATCATCATTGTGGTCTTGTCTTTAGCTTGGTTTCTTTCTCGCTGTTTTGCTGCTTCATGTTTTACTTGGTTGAACGTGTCTGTAGGGATTAAGTCATTTTTTTACCATCACCCTACTTTGATCTGCTGTTCATTGTGCATTTACTTACATGTAGGGATATTGTGCTATAAACTGTTGATGAAGTTTGTCCCTGTGTGCTGTCATGTCAGTCTCAAGTTCCATTACTCAGTAATATACATGCATTATGAATGTGTTTACTTCTAATGACCAGTTCATGCGTGCCTTTCTTCTCTTAACTGCTTGAGTGGTTTCAATTGTAAGTGGACTGCTCCCCTGAGAACCACTTGCAGCAGTCGTAGCCTCTGGTGTTGGTGCGCTACTTTGAGTGCTGGCTGCATCAGTTTCAGATTTCCTGGTGCCTGCCCGCCTATTCAGCAGTGCACCATGTATAGAAGTTTTGACTTCAGCCGCCTCTAACGTGGGGAGCAGATGCTGACCAGAGTACTGCCCAGGCTGTGTATGGACGTGCCTGGGATTGTTTCTGTTTTGGTCCACAGGTGGTATTTTATTTCCCACCTGCTCTGCATATCTGCACAGCTTTCCCCAATCCGCCACCGGGGGACGCACCCGATGGGGTCAGAAAACTGCACACAGGTTATTATTGTTATTATTTATTTTTGTTTTCTTTTTGTATTTGCGTAGTCTGTTGTCTTTTGCACACGGGTTGTCTGGCCTGTTGGTGCGGGCTTTCATTGACTCTATTATGGTTATTGAGTATACCCACAACAAAATGAATCTCAGGGTTGTATATGGTGACAGATATGTACTACAGATAATAAATTTATTTTGAACTTTGAACTTCGATATGCGACAAAACAACATTAAACAGCTATAAGAATGAAGAAATATATGAAAAATAAACTGAGGTTAAAGGACAGATATGGAATAAAATGTGCATAAATACATAAATATCAACATGTATTTACAATGTAAACAGCATGAGAATCAGACTTAATATTAGTGGCATATATTGTGAACTTTGTTGTTTTGTAGTGGCAGTATATTGCAATGCATAATAATAAAAAACTATAAATTACAATAAGAAATATACTGTATGTAAAAAACTGAATTAAATGAGTATTGAAAAAAGGGATCCCAAAAAAGAAGAAAAAATAGTGAGATTGAGTACATGGGCTCATTGTCCTTTCAGAAATCTGATGATGGAAGTGAAGGAATGTCTTCAGATTCCTGTACCTCCTCCTCGATGGTAGCCATGAGAAGAGGGCATGTCCTGGATGATGAGCTCCTTAATGATAGCTGCCTCCTTTTTTGAGGCCCTGCCTTCTGAAAGTGTTTTAAAGAGTTTACAGTGCACTGCAGTGACTGAGATGATAGGTAGTGGGGGATGGAGTGGCTAACTAGAATGACTGATCAGTTTAACTGTCTGTATGTGGGAAGAAACTTTTAAAATGGCGTGGTTTTTGTTTTAAGAGGCCTATGGCGCTTTCCAGAAGGAAGCTTTGGAAAGGGCAGTTTCCTGCTCCCTAATTACAGCATTGCCTTTGCTTCAGTGAGCTTTCTTAACTGGTAAGTGTCTTGGAATGTCCTGTAGTCATGTAAATTCTGGACTATGTTCAAAACTGAGTTTAGTAGTTACGGAATTGCCTTCCCTTCAACGTGGCTGCTTGTAAGGAGATGAATCTCAAGGTTGTATATTGTATACATACTCTGAAAATAAACGTACTTTGAACTTGGAAAATGCTTCGTTAGCTGGTAAGTGTCTTGAGATGTTTTGTAACATCATGTAAATCTAGTTCCTGGCTCAGTAGCGGTAAAGAGCACACAGTTGAAAAACAGTGTCTGACCAATTCCACTCTAAAAGTTGAATTCCAGCCAATACACGAGTGGATCAACATTACATGTCTCAACTCAATGATCCCTCCTTTTAACCTGTTTAGGAGTTGAAAGCCAGTCTTTCTGCTTGCAGCTGCTATCTGTTTAAAAATCTGCGAGTCACTTTGAATAACAAAGGCTCATACTCCTCTGGGAGACAGGAGAATCCACAGTTAAAATGCAGAATGGACTCTGTGGTGACTGACTAAAACTGAGTCACATGGAAGCTGTAACTAGGAAATATGAAGATTTTATTCACGCAGTAAACCTCCAGGACAGAGTCCATGAGGATCCAAGAGACTCTAACTCTCCTGACATCATGTTTTATACTTTTTCAACACAAAGATAACTAAACGATTAACTCTGGTTAAGAAGATTGCTATAATCACCTACTTAACATTTTGAACATAGTCACATAATATACATAATTATATATTTACAATGGTAGTACATCCCAACTAGCAGAATCATTTTGAATATTCTATTCCAAAAACCTCTGAGTATCCACTCCATACATTCAAAATATCAAAGTTCAAAGTTCAATGTAAACTTTATTATCAAAGTACATACATGTCACCATATACAATCCTCAGATTCATTTTCTTGCAGGCATATTCAGCAAATCTGTAGAATAGTAACTATAACAGGATCAATGAAAGATCAACCATACTGCAGAAGACAACAAAATGTGCAAATGCAAATATAAATAAATAGCAATAAGTAATGAGAACATGAGATAATGAGATGGAGTCCTTAAAGTGAGATAATTGGATCACCATACATCAAAGTTGCTGGTGAACGCAGCAGGCCAGGCAGCATCTATAGGAAGAGGCGCAGTCGACGTTTCAGGCCGAGACCCTTCGTCAGGACTTTTGTTACGTCGTTGAAGGATGGCTCCATGAAGGTGGGGTCTCCCTACCTTCTGTCCAAGACCTCTTTCGGAGTCGATGCCTCCAGAAGACACGGTACATCATTAAAGACCCCTCACACCCTCTCCATGAACTGTTTGTTCTTCTGCCATCAGGCAAACCTTACAGGAGCATCAAAACTAAAACCACAAGGCTACTAAACAGCTTCCTCCCACAGGCAGTCAGACTGCTAAATAGCTGCTCCACCTGACTCTGCTTTGGACACTTTTAACTTGCACTGGACACTTATAACTTGATTTTAACTGACGCGGCTGTTGTGTTTTACTATTTATTGTTATGTTTATTATTTAGTGTTGCGTTTGTTATGTTATGATTGCACTGCTCCTGGGAAACGCTGTCTCATTCTGCCCTGCAGAGCTGATGTAAGGTTAGAATGACAATAAAGTTTTATGAATATTGAATCTTGAACTAACCAGAAGGTCCAGAACTGTTCCTTGTAACATTCTGCTAATAGCAGGAACATTCATCTATTGTCTACCCCTATATAGTTGCAATGGGGTAGGCCAATGACTGATTTCACTAGCAACAAAATATGATTTGGAAGTCAAATTGTATCGAGGTTTTCATTCCTGGACTGAGTTTCATTTTAATTAATCCATATTTATACTATCCACAATGTCATAACTCCAGAATGATCCCTAACAGACCTTATAATGTAACATTTCAACTAATTCCAAATATGGAAAAACTTGAATGAAATTAAGTTTGGGTAGGGGGTGGTGGGGGAAGTTATTCTGTCCTTGTGGTATCACTTTATAGATGTTGTATGTTGTTGTCAGTTACAAGGTATATTTAGTTATTTTCAAAGGTTTCTGTCACAGTTGTATCTTTATTAGGCTGTAATCATTTCCTGTCAGAGATCAAACAATCGAGGCAGATATTAACATTATGCTACCTGTTCTTATCTGTCTTTAATTCTCTGCAGAGAGCGGTCCGTGTTCTGTCCATGATTATGTACATCTGTCTGTGTTTGTGCACATACAATCTAGCGTCTGTGGTCTTGGATACCTTGAAGTATGTGCAGAGTGGTGAAGGATTTAAATTTGATAGCATTTAGATGGGTATATGAAGCAGACACCGAGCTTACACATCTGTTAACATCCTGAATGACCACTGGCACATCCTCTGTCACTAAGATATATGCAGAGATGCAATTCTCTTGCACAAACCTCTGTCCACTCTTCACCATTGAAATGATATCGGGCAGCATGGTAGTGTAGCGGTCTTCTCCGTCGATTGTCACCTTGTCGTGGTCGAGAGGCTTGTGTGGTCCTGTGATCCCGAGAGCGATGCCGTCTGGAGCTATGCTCCTGGTAGGGTCACCCATGGCGGTAAGGTCGAGGGTGAGGTCCCCGACAAAGAACAATCCGACCAAGACCTCAATGGTGGAACAGGTGGACAAAGATACTTCGAACTCAACGGCTGTGAAGGCGGATGAAGGCTGCAACAAATCCATCAGCTCCAATCGTCGTGGTTTCCATGCCATTGGAATCAGTTGGTTGATTTGTGAAGTATCGTGTGCTTCTTGGAGTGCAACATCAAGTACACGTTAAACAAATACACGCACAGGCGTCTTCACTCTGTGGGCCACTTCTTCAGAACAAAAACCATCATCCTCGACCTCGAGGGATAGCCACAACGACGCGACAACGGAGTGTAGTGGTTAGCATAATGCCGTTACAGCACCAAACAAGTTTCGATTCCCGTCGCTGTCTGTAAGGAGTTTGTATGTTCTCCCCGTGACCACTTGGATTTCCTCTGGCTGCTCTGGTTTCCTCTCACAGTTCAAAAGATATACGGTTAGGATTCGTGAGTTGTGGGCAATCTATGTTAGCGCCAGAAACATGGTGAGACTTGCGGGCTGCCCAGCACAATCCTTACTCATTTGATTTGATGCAAATAGTACATTTCACTGTATGTTTTGATGTACATGACTACAGTTCAGCATTCAACACCGTAATTTCATCCAGGCCTGACAAGAAACACAGAGACCTTGGCATTGTGCAGCGGGATCCTAGACTTCCTGTCAGATCGCCGGCAGGTTGCAAGAGTGGGTCCCTCACCTCCACCCCTCTGACTGTCAACACAGGAGCCCCTCAGGACTGTGTACTGAGTCCCCTCCTTTACTCCATGTATACCCATGTCTGTATCGCCACCCACAGCTCTAATCTGCAAATTCAACTTGCTGACGACACTACATTGATTGGCCTAATCTCAAACAATAATGAGGTGGCCTACAGGGAAAAAGTCATCTCTCTGACACAGTGGTGTCAAGAAAACAACCTCTCCCTCAATGTCACAAAAACAAAGGAGCTGGTTGTGGACTGTAGGAGGAATGGAGATGGGCTAACCCCTATTAACATCAATGGATCTGGGGTTGAGAGGGTGAACAGCTTCAAGTTCCTTGGCATCCACATCACCGAGGAACTCACATGGTCTGTACACATCAGCTGTGTAGTGAAAAAGGCATAATAGCGCCTCTTTCACTTCAGACGGTTGAGGAAATTTGGTATAGGCCTCCAAATCCTAAGAACTTTTTCCAGGGGCACAACTGAGAGCATCCTGACTGGCTGCATCACTGCCTGGTATGGGAACTGTACCTCTCTCAATCACAGAGTTCTGCAGAGAGTGGTGCGGACAGCCCAGCGCATCTGTAGTTGTGAATTTCCCATGATTCAGGACAGTTACAAAGACAGGCGTGTAAAAAGGGCCTAAAGGATCATTGGGGACCCGAGTCACCCCAACTACAACTTATTTCAGCTCCTACCATCCGGGAAACGGTACCGCAGCATAAAAGCCAGGATCAACAGGCTCTGGGACATCTTCTTCCAACAGGCCATCAGACTGATTAACTCACGCTGATTTGAGTGGATTTCTATGCTACATTGACTGTTCTATTTATTATAAATTACTATGATTGAACATTGCACATTTAGATGGAGATGTAACAATTTTTACTCCTCATGTATATGAAGGATGCGAAGAATAAAGTCAATTCAATTCAAGCATGTGACAATCGTTTGAATCTTTATCCTTAATTCTATTAAACAATTATTTGAACTTTGGTAGTGTTCATAAGCTACATTTTGTTCAAAATTCTTGACTTCCTAAGTAATAAATATTCCTTATGTTATGCATACAATGCTCTAGATGTCATCTCATCCCTGTAATATAATAAGGTAAACTCCTAGCTCTATATTTAATTCCCCCAGCAATAAATGATTACATTCTGTTAATTTTCCTAAATACTTGTTGTACCTGCATTTTACCATTTTGTGAGTTATATACTAGGACATGCAGATCTCTCTGCACTTTTGATGAAGGAAGCATGCTGTTGCCATGATGATGTGATAATGCAAAGACAGGAAAGGATTCTGAGCATACAATAAATTGGCTGGCTCCATCGTGGTTCAAACTAAATGCAGGGGAACACAATGAACTGAACCAAACACCAACCTCAAGCGGAGGGTGATGGTGGAAGGCTGCTTTTCGGACTGGAGACCTGTGACTAGAGGTGTTCCCCAGGAGTTGGTAGTAGGTCCAAAATTCTCGAAACAGTTGGCGTGTTAGGATGCATTTATGGAGAAACAAGCAGAGTTGTTACTTCAGGTTTTCATCAGAGCATGGAATCACCTGTTGCATTGACCTCATCAGGACCAACAGACTGATAGCCTGGAGTACATTTAAACTGAGAGAGATACAAAACTTTCTGGTAGCAACTGCAGAAAAATAATGCAAGCCAATGGCTTTAAAACCAAAATCCCTAGATACTGTTATAAAATAAAAGCACCTTGGATAATATTTTTGTGGAGCAGCGTTGGCATGGTAACAGCTTTGACTGATGCTGGTTAAGTTCCTTTAACTGTATGGGGCTGGGCAGCCAAGCAAGGAAGTTATCAACAGAACCATTTCCTGCTGAAGACATCTAATTTTGTGGATGCAGAAATGTGGTGTTAAATGAAGCTCTCTTTTTACATGGTTGACTTTTAATAGAACAATGTACACCTTCGCTACCATTTAAGGTCCCAGACAGTCATTTTCAGCTGAGCAGACACTTCATCTGCAAGTTTGTTGGGGTCATCGACTGTATCCAATGCAGCGGGTGCAGCTTCCTATATATAAGACCATAGGACCATGAGGCATAGCAGCAGAATTAGGCCATTTGTTCCATCAAGTCTGCTCTGCCATTTGATTATGGTCAATTTATTTTCCCTTTCAACCCCATTCTCTTGCCTTCTCCCCATTACCTTGGATACCCTTACTAATCGGTGAGGCCCAATGTAGATTGGGGAACTGCTTTGTCAAGCACATTCGCTCCTTCTGCCACAAAAGGTGAGACTTCCTGTGTTCACCCAATTCAATTTGACTTTGCATACCCATTCCCATCCTACTGCCACGATGAAGCCACATTCAGATTGCAGACGTAGCAGCTGTATGGGTTGGCTCCAACCTGATGGTATGAACACTGGTTTCCCAAACCTCCAGTAATTTCTCCCCCATTCCCTTCTCTCTTTTTGTTCCCCATCCTAGCTCCTCTTTTACCCCTTCTCTTTGCCTTACCTACCTATCACCTCCATCTGCTGCCCCTCCTTCCCTTTTACCAATGGTCCACTATCCTCTCCTAGCAGATTTCTGCTTCTTCAGCCCTTTACCTCTTCCCGTTTCTCACTTCTTCCTCCCCCCCCCCCACCCACCCACTTTGTCCCTTACCTGGTTTCATCTGTCACTTGCCGGCTTGTACTCCTGCCTCACCCCCTCCCTCAACCACATCCTTATTCTGGTCTCTTCTAGTCCTGATGAAGAGTCTTGGCCCAAAACGTCAACTGTATATTCCCCTCCATATACGCTACCCCCCGACCTGCTGAGTTCCTCCAGTGTTTTGTGTGTGTTGCTCTGGACTTCCAGCATCTGCAGGATCTCTTGTGTTTATAATGTACCGTCGGCAGACTAAGATCAGTATGAATAGCCCCATTTTTAGCTTGTGTCTAAGAGCAGGCAAACATTTTCACCTTCCTTCTGGAACTTGGGAGCTATCCTTTGCCCTTCATTCATCTGGAATCATTTAAAGGCCTGTTAAATATTGCTTCCTGGAACATTTGCTATACTAAAAAGAATTGCTGAGTAGTTACTGCACACACAAGACTCTTTCCCACTCAGTCTACAACTAGGGTTAGATCTTGGCGACAGCAAAAGGAATGCTGAATGCATTTAGGACTGTTCTACTGGAGGGGCCAGCCTAGTCCTCATAGTGTCATCTATCACAGTGTGCAGAAACAGGCCATTCGGCCCATCACGTCTATGCTGATCATCAAACACACTTTTATACTTTATTATTTACTTAAGTAAATGCATATACGTTGCACTGTTATTTTTGCCCCATTCTATTGTTTTGTGCTGATTATTGCATGTATTGTCATATTCACTATCTATCTATATATATATTATTCCCCATTCTGGCTCCCCTTCTCTTCGCCTCACCTATCTATCACCTCCCTCTGGTGTCCCTCCTCCCCTCTCTCCCATGGTCTACTATCTTCTCCTATCAGATTTCTCCTTGTTCAGCCCTATAACCAATGTTTACTCTGTAAGTTTCACGTGAGTAAGGAATTTCACTGCACCGTGGTGTATGTTGCAATGGAAATATTTGTAAAGCTCATTCCAGTTAGAGTGATTTTTGGGTTGAAGATATATAGCAAAGTATTGACTTCAGCAACCAACTTCCAGATTCGAATATGCATTGAAGATTGATTATGGGTCATTTCACCCAGTGGGGAGAGGCTTTCTCAACAAGGGACTGTACAGCCAGCACTGCTGCATGGAGTCCAGTTCAGGAACTCCTCCCAGGGTGGGGAAGCCCGGTCCAGGTGGACTCAGATCAGGGAGTACATTTCACAGGGAAAGTGATGAAGGAAATGCATCAACAGTTAGGGGTTTGGCAATGGTTTCATGTACCCTACCATATGGGTTCTGAAAGCAGTCACCCCCCAGCTTGAATGGAAGTGAATACAAATCAACTGGGGCTCCTTCAGCAGTCGGGTGAGTGATCAACTAGACAGTTCAGAAGGAAGAGGTTCTTGCAGTCATTCAAATAGAGACCATCCCAGCCCCTTCCTGTACATCGATGAGAAGGCCTGTGAACCTGATGCACTTATCTTGCTGGTGCCCCTGGAAAGAGAGTTTTAGCTGCCAGAGAATGAAGGGGTGAAGGCGAAGAATGTGATTAAGCTGTATTTGGCCAACAGGGAAAGAGCCAACAGGAATAAGAATGAAGACTCATTTCTAAAGACAATTGTTCAAATTTCTGGAACAATCTCTCTGCTCAGCATTTTGTAAATAGCGATTAGGGATAATAGGGTAGATGTAGATGCACATAAAGTAATTGGGGCAGGAATTTCTGAGGCAGGGCATTTCTGCTGCCCGATTTGAGTAGATTCTCCTTTAAGTTTCGCTTTTCCTGGTACAAATTTATTTTATCCAGGAAGGCCAAGAGGAGGGACTATTAGAGCGATTTTTAGCTTTAGGACACATAGCAAAATAATGATTTCAGCGACCAACCTTCAGCTTTGAATATCCATTGAAGATTAAATTTAAAATGCAGCTCAGCACAGTAAAAATGCAGAATGGACAGACCAGGAAACAAGCATTTAACTGATTGTCTACATACGCACAAACCTAATCAACATCCCATTGCATGGATACAGCAATAATTAACACTTATTTTGGGGGTGATGGTGGGAACATCCAGGCATTTGAAACTGTCACATGTAGTTCAAAGAAAGCATTGTAAATATGGAGTTGTTTGAATTCTCCTGAATTTTCCTTTGATCTCTAGCACATAAAATATTGTGCAGAGTTGAGCCAGGCAAGGGCCTCTGAAAGGGTCCCCAGCTGATGCCTGCTGTATCTCACTTTGTCGAGTAAAGAGGCTGCCTCATACTACCAGTACTTTTTCTGCTAACTTCATTTACTCAACAACAATTCCTTGTTCGTTTCTGATCCAGCAGCAAGAGGTATCCACAATCAAAGAAGGCACTTAAGTAAGTTGAAGGTTATAAAAAATGACTTTATTAGAATTATATATAATGAATAAACACAGAAGGAAAGAAAAATGAATAGTAAAGTAGTAAAAGAAACAAAATAATACTTATCAACTAATTACTGAGCCACCCACACAATATACTGCCAGAGGGAACCACAGTTGCCCAACAACATTTTTCCCCTCTCTCTCGATGTCCTTGCATCTATCTCCAACTCTTAGCACTGGTCACCAGCCAGTCTAAGAGAATATTCTCCTTTTTATATCCTTCTGGACCCCTTCAAAAAAATCTCTCATAGCAATTACCCTAGTACTTTTCCAGAAAAACATGTTTGTCACCATTATCTACTCTTAAGGCCATTGACTGGCAGTCAAAACATGGCTGTGGTGTGGCTCCCTTGAACTTTATCAAGACATTCCCATGTTCCAGACTAACCATTTATCTTACAAACTTCCATTATGTGTTACTCATTTTAGCATATACCGAGGAGGAATCAAATTTAGCTCGTTGCTTATATTCCACCCCCTCAATTCCTCATTGGCACATTATGCAAAAGAAAAATAAAATACTACATCAAAAATATATTGAATAAAAATTGAATATAAATGTTAAACTTCATGGTTATTACAATTAGTGTTCCATATGGGTAATAAATCATGTGATGGGGGATGGGGCTGGTGCTGTAATTGTCTAACTTCTCACTGAAGGTCGTAAGCTAATATCAACTGCACAACCAATATTTCAATTATGACAAGATTCTTGGCCTGGTGTGTATCTGAATGTTGGCTCCTCAGTTTCAAGTTATCCCTAAAATTTTGGTTGCACGATACTTCACACTGGTTTTATCATCGTGAGTTTTGATTACTTCATTGTGTTTCGTCCATGAGGTCAATACCATTGCAGAGAGGAAAATCGTTTGCTTCACATTGAGGTCAAGCTTTGTATGTCCTTCCTGCGCGGCCAGGTGATATTCTCTACCCTGGGATGGTTGAGGGGATTACACCCAGCACCCTCACTTCACCTAAAAGGGAACAAAACATCTGGTTTTATCAGTTTTGCAGATATTTTGAAATTACTCTCAGTTTTGACAATTTTTCTCAGTTTAAACACCCCAGAGTTCTTGGCCTTGCACTGATACCCAACAGGTGTTACTATCCCTATCAGCTACAATCTGCCCCTTGAAAACCAAAGAACTTAGAATCTGCCCTTCTGTTGTGAGAGCCTTCCTTTGGTGCCCGTTTCCACCTCCAGTTCAGGAGGACATGTGATCATTCTGGTTTATCGGTGATTCCTGGTTGTTTGTGTTTTACAGGGCTTGGGATGGTACAGTCAGCCACCCCTATAAGATGTGGGTTGGTGTCTGTTGTCTGATGATTCTGTTGTATCAAAACTCCATTCATCCTGTCAATCAAGCCTGATGCTTGGGGTTGAGAGGGTATGTGATACCCCCAATCAATGCCCAGTCTTTCAGGGCTTGTCTGGAGAAATGAGAGCCATTGTCTGATTGTATCTCTGGAGGGGTCCCCAAAGCAGATGATTAACTCCTGCAATCGTAAAACCATAAGATATAGGAGTAGAATTAGGCCATTTGGCCAACTGAGTATGCCCTGCCATTTCATCATGGCTGATCCAATTTTCCTCTCAGCCCCAATCTGTCATGGTCCGGTCCATGAAGTCCGCGTTCCAATTCACGGTCCGGTCCATGGACTCCGGAATCCGGGTCTTCTGGCTGTCCCTTGTTTCAGTTGGGCTTAATCATAGGCACCTGATGCTCGTCTTGGGGCTGGGACTACAAGTGGCCCTGGGTTCGAGTGTGGGGGCTGGTTCATCTTGTCAGTATCCCGTCCTCACCTCCGTTGGGTAAGCCAGGCCGTCTTTGCCGTTAGCTTGAGGCTGGACTGTTCCCTTCCTTTCCCTTCCCCTTCCTTCTGAAGCCTTGCCTGAAGCCTTGGCTGCAACCTCGCCTGCGTCTTCGCCTGTATCGCTGTCAAGTTCTACCACTGAAGCAAGACCGGAGCCTAGCTGTGTCTAGATAAGGAACTGTCTCTGTGTTCCATGTCCCTGTGTTCCAAGACCAAGTCTCTGTGTTCCTGTTTCTGCCAAGACCAAGTCTCTGTGTTCCAGTCTCTGCCAAGACCAAGTCTCTGAGTTCCCTGTTCTCCCAAGACCAAGTCAAGGCTTCAGGTTCTCATCCTGTCCTTGTGCCTCACCCAGCTCAGGAGTACCTCGTCCTGCCCAGGAAACCCTTGAAGAATCCAAGCCTCATCCAGTCCAGTAACCACGTCATGTCTTTGCCTAGTTCTAGAGTCCGAGCCCCAGTCAAGACCCAGGTTCTGGGTCCATGCCCAGTCTGGCTCGGAGTCCATACCCAAGCCTCGTCATGTCCTCGCCAAGTTCCAGGGTCGGAGCCCGAGCCAAGACCCAGGTTCTGGATCCTTGTCCCATCTCTGGCTTGGAGTCCAAGCTCAGGCACCCAGTCCCAGTTCCTTCTCCTGGTCCCGCTTTCCTAGCCAAAGTCTGTGTTCCTGTCCCAGCTACTAGTCTGAGTCCAGTCCCGTCCCTAAGTTTGAGTCCTTGTCCAGTTCCTTGTACTTCAGTGTCTGTGTCTTACATTTGGGTCTGCTCCCAGTGCCCCCCTTATGACAGAACGAACCAGCCATACATGGACCCAGCAACGCAGACACTGTCGTCTAACCCTCGCAATCCTGGGCTCCCTCCTGATTGAATACCCCCCACCCGCCCAGGTCGTCCTTAGTCCTGGAGAGCCTATCTGGGGACCTGGAGGCTCCCATAGAGGGCGGGGGGGGGTGGTGGTGTAGTGTACTGTCATGGTGTGGTCTGTGAATTCCGTGTTCTGTCCGATTCACGGTCTGGTCCATGGGCTCTGGACTCCGGGTCTTCCGGCTGTCCCTTGTTTCAGTTGGGCTAAATCATAGGCACCTGATGCTCGTCTTGGGGCTGGGAATACAAGTGGCCCTGGGTCAAGTGTGGTTGCTGGTTCGTCTCGTCAGTATCCTGTCCTCGCCTCTGTGGGGTAAGTCAGGCCGTCATTGCCATTACCTTGCGGTTGGATCTGTCCCTTCCTGTCCTTGCCTCCGTTGGGTAAGCCGGGCCGTCTTTGCCATTACCCTGAGGCTGGACTGTTCCCTTCTCTTCCCTTCCTCTTCCTTTGGAATCCTTGCCTGCAACCTTGCCTGTATCGCTGTCAAGTTCTACTGCTGAAGCAAGACCAGAGCTTAGCTGTGTCAAGATAAGGAACTGTCTATCGTTGGTTGGAACTGTCTCTGTGTCTACGCCTTCATTAGATAGGTCCGGCTGTTTGCCACTACCTTGTGTCAAAAACGTCTCTGTGTCCACGCTTTCGCTAGGTAAGTCTGGCCATTTTCCGCTACCTTGTGTTGGGAACTGTCTCTGTGTTCACACCTTCGCTAGGTAGGTCTGGCCATTTGCCGCTACCTTGTGTTGGGAACCATCTCTGTGTCGGGAACCATCTCTGTGTCCTCGCCTTCGCTAGGTAGGTCCAGCCATTATCCGCTACCTTGTGTTGGGAACTGTCTCCGTGTTCTGTGTATGCGTCCCGGCCCTATGTGCTGCTCCCTTTGAGGGGTCATGACTCTGTGTAGATCCCAGCCTCCAAGTTATGTTCCCAAGAAGGGGTCCTGGCTCTGTATCCCATGTACGAGTCCCAGCGTTAAGTCCTGTTCCCAAGGAGGGGTCCCGGCTCTGTGTTCCATGTCCCTGTGTTCCTGTCTCTGCCAAGACTAAGTCTCTGTGTTCCTTTCTCTGCCAAGACCAAGCCTCTGTGTTTCCTGTTCTCCCAAGACCAAGTCAAGACTTCGGAGTCTCGTCCTGTCCTTGTGCCTTGCCTAGCCCAGGAGTACCTTGTTCTGCCCAGGAAACCCGGGAAGAATCCAAGCCTCGTCCAGTCCAGTAACCACCTAATGTCTTCGCCTAGTTGTGTCTGCCTCGGAGTCTATACCCAAGCCTCGTCATGTCCTCGCCTAGATCCGGGGTCTGAGCCCAAGTAAAGACCCAGGTTCTGGGTCCTTGTCCAGTCTCTGGCTCGGAGTCCGAGCCCAGGCACCTAGTCCCAGTTCCTTGTCCTGATTCCGCTTTCCTAGCCAAGGTCCTAGCCTAAGTCTGTGTTCCTGTCCCAGCTCCTAGTCTGAGTCCAGCCCCGTCCCTAAGGTTGAGTCCTTGTCCGGTTCCTTGTATTTCAGTGCCTGTGTCTTGCATTTGGGTCCGCTCCCAGCGCCCCCCTTATGATACAGTCTCCTGCCTTCTCCCCGTATCCCTTCATGCCCTGACTAATCCAGAATCTTTCTTAAATATACCTAATAACTTTGCCTCCACAGTTACCTGTGGCAATGAAATTCTCAAATTCATTACTCTCTAGCTAAAAAAAATTCTTCCTCATCTCCGTTCTACATGGACGTCCCTCTATTCTGAGGCTGTGTCCTCTGGTCTTAGACTCCCCCACCACAGGAAACATCCTTAACCACTCAATAGAGCTTTCAATGAGGTCACCCCTCATTCTTCTGAGTTCCAGTGAGTATAGGCCCAAACCCATCAAACACACCTCATATAACAAGCCTTTCAATCCCGGAATCATTTTTGTGAACCTCATTTGAACCTACTCCAGTATCAGCAACATACATCAAAGTTGCTGGTGAACGCAGCAGGCCAAGCAGCATCTATAGGAAGAGGCGCAGTCGACGTTTCAGGCCGAGACCCTTCGTCAGGACTAACTGAAGGAAGAGTGAGTAAGGGATTTGAAAGCTGGAGGGGGAGGGGGAGATGCAAAATGATAGGAGAAGACAGGAGGGGGAGGGATAGAGCCGAGAGCTGGACAGGTGATAGGCAAAAGGGGATACGAGAGGATCATGGGACAGCAGGCCTAGGGAGAAAGACGGGGGGGGGGGTGACCCAGAGGATGGGCAAGAGGTATATTCAGAGGGACAGAGGGAGAAAAAGGAGAGTGAGAGAAAGAATGTGTGCATAAAAAGGAGTAACAGCTGGGGTACGAGGGGGAGGTGGGGCCTAGCGGAAGTTAGAGAAGTCAATGTTCATGCCATCAGGTTGGAGGCTACCCAGACGGAATATAAGGTGTTGTTCCTCCAACCTGAGTGTGGCTTCATCTTTACAGTAGAGGAGGCCGTGGATAGACATGTCAGAATGGGAATGG
The DNA here is from genome assembly GCF_963921235.1 of Mobula hypostoma. Classification (NCBI taxonomy): domain Eukaryota; kingdom Metazoa; phylum Chordata; class Chondrichthyes; order Myliobatiformes; family Myliobatidae; genus Mobula; species Mobula hypostoma. The sequence continues at coordinate 9,497,055 of NC_086116.1, forward strand.
GATGTGGAATTAAAATGTGTGGCCACTGGGAGATCCTGCTTTCTCTGGCGGACAGAGCGTAGATGTTCAGCAAAGCGGTCTCCCAGTCTGCGTCGGGTCTCACCAATATATAAAAGGCCACATCGGGAGCACCGGACGCAGTATATCACCCCAGTCGACTCACAGGTGAAGTGATACCTCACCTGGAAGGACTGTTTGGGGCCCTGAATGGTGGTAAGGGAGGAAGTGTAAGGGCATGTGTAGCACTTGTTCCGCTTACACGGATAAGTGCCAGGAGGGAGATCAGTGGGGAGGGATGGGGGGGACGAATGGACAAGGGAGTTGTGTAGGGAGCGATCCCTGCGGAATGCAGAGAGAAGGGGGGAGGGAAAGATGTGCTTAGTGGTGGGATCCCGTTGGAGGTGGCCAGGATCTCCCAGTGGCCACACATTTTAATTCCACATCCCATTCCCATTCTGACATGTCTATCCACAGCCTCCTCTACTGTAAAGATGAAGCCACACTCAGGTTGGAGGAACAACACCTTATATTCCGTCTGGGTAGCCTCCAACCTGATGGCATGAACATTGACTTCTCTAACTTCCGCTAGGCCCCACCTCCCCCTCGTACCCCAGCTGTTACTCCTTTTTATGCACACATTCTTTCTCTCACTCTCCTTTTTCTCCCTCTGTCCCTCTGAATATACCTCTTGCCCATCCTCTGGGTCACCCCCCCCCGTCTTTCTCCCTAGGCCTGCTGTCCCATGATCCTCTCGTATCCCCTTTTGCCTATCACCTGTCCAGCTCTCGGCTCCATCCCTCCCCCTCCTGTCTTCTCCTATCATTTTGCATCTCCCCCTCCCCCTCCAGCTTTCAAATCCCTTACTCACTCTTCCTTCAGTTAGTCCTGACGAAGGGTCTCGGCCTGAAACGTCGACTGCGCCTCTTCCTATAGATGCTGCTTGGCCTGCTGCGTTCACCAGCAACTTTGATGTATGTTGCTTGAATTTCCAGCATCTGCAGGATTCCTGTTGTTTACCAGTATCAGCATATCCTTTCTAAGGTAAAGGGCCCAAAATTACTCACAATAGTCCGAGTGAGGCCTCAGTAGTGCTTTATAAAGACGCAACATTACATTCTTCAGATCCTGCTCAGCTTTTGTGTAAGGAATTGTCATTGAAGACCTGAATGAGTGTCACAAACATGAAAAAGGCTGCAGATGCTGGAAACCCGAGCAACACGCACAAAATGCTGGAGGAACTCGGCAGGCCAGGCAGCATCTAGCAAAAGTGTGCAGTCGACGTTTCGGGCCAAAACCACCCACTGAAAGGTTTGTGTGATTAAGTGTCACTCACAGTTTATTTTAATGTTAATTTTATCAAAGTAAACTTTATTCATAACAAAAATATTTACAAATAAACTGTTCAATGTCTCTTTATTCCCTACATTCATAGTTAATGTTTTCAGTGCAATTCTGTTAAATCCCTACATAAGAATAGAACTGCTGTCATTCATGTGCTCCCCCCACCCCTCACCGAGTGGTCCACTGCCACAAAAATCATCATCCAACTCGGCCCTTTCCTCTGGAAGAGCACCACGCTGTTTTCCTCCCCCACCCCACCGCCGAGCAGCCTCAGGCGTCAGGGTGTTCCTCAGCATGTACCCCTGCAGCCTGGAATGTGCCAGGCGGCAGCATTCCTCCGCGGACAAATATTTAAGTCGCTTTTTGTGTGTGATAACCCTGAGGCAGGAAAGCTTGTCTGATCCGATAGCTACTTAGTCGTTGTTGCTGTGGCAGGGGCCCGATGTAATCAATCTGCCGGGTCTGCAGCGACTGGAGCCGCCCGTGTGGTCTGGCTCGGGCAGCTGTTCAGACGGGATGCCCCGGGAGGGAGAGGAGGCTCGGTAGTCTCTGTACACGTCGGGGAGGGCACAGCAAGCTTCCACTGTACAATACGGGCTGTGTTCCCTCTTCCAATTTGTTAGCCGAGTCCTCCGAGAGCTCCCAAGTCACGAAAGATGTCGGGTCTTATGGTAACAGTTTCTGGCTCCAGTGGAGTTAGTTTGTCCGGAGCGGCAGCAGCTAACAGAGGGGAGCTGCTGATAATCAACTAGTATTCCCCAGCTGGAGTCGGATCGCTCCACTGGCCAACAGGACTGTTACATTTTGCGGTTGAATGTCTGATCTACCTCTGTATTAATAATCCCGCCATCCCGTATTGACCTCGGAGACCTCCTCGTATCCGACACGACTTCACTCGGCCCATAGGGTGACGGTATCATAGAGGCTCCCACCACGCTAACCCATTAACATAGTTGTCTTTAGGAAGCCAAATGTTAATTTTTCAAATTTACTCAGCACGGTTTGTTTCCGCAGCACATTCGTTCCAATTCTGCTTTCAGCTCACGTATTCGGGTTACCATCGGCGGTCTCTCCACAATAGCCAATCTACCTAACCGAGCGTTAACCCTTTGCTTGTTCCGAATGTTCCACCACAAAGAGATTCGGCAGATGCTGGATATCCAGCATGCTGGAGGAACTCAGCAGCTCAGGCAGCATCCAACGAAGGGAATAAACAGTTGATGCTGCCTGACCTGCTGAGCTCCTCCAGTACCTTGTGTGCAATAATTATCAGGTCTCCCGTTGCTCTGGTGGAGAGGCTGCAACATTCTTACAGTCTAGGGACGCTGATGAAAAGTCTTGGGCCAAAATATCGACTATTCCTCTCCATAGATGCCGTCTGACCTGCTGATTTCCTCCAGATTTGTGTGTATTGCTCTGGAATTCCAGCATCTGCGGAAACCCCTATGTTTCCTGATGATCCTTTGGTCTCAGTATCTAAAGATGATGTGTGGGCTGCCTTCAAGAGAGTGAATCCAAGGAAAGCATCCGGTCTGGATGGAGTACTTGGCCAAGTACTGAAGACCTGTGCTGACCAACTGGCTGGTGTATTCATAGATATCTTCAACCTCTTGCTTTGGCAGTGTGTAGTACCGATCTGCTTCACACAAGCTTCAATCATACTGGTGCCCAAGAAGGGCGTGTTAGCCTGTCGAAATGACTATCACCCAGTGGCACTTGCATCCACAGTGATGAAGTGTTTTGAGAGGCTGGTGTTGAAGCATATCAGCTCCTGTCTGAATGGCGATTTGGATCCACTCCAATTTGCCTACCGAAACAAGCAGATGCTATCTTGTTGGCTCTTCACTCAATCCTGGAATTTCTGAACATTGAAGATGCATACATCAGGATGTTCTTTATTGATTACAGCTCAGCATTTAGTACCATCATGCCCTCAAAACTAATCAGTAAACTCCAAGACCTGAGCCTCAATACCCCCTTGTGCAATTAGATCCTGGATTTCCTCACTTGCAGACCCCAGTCAGTCTGGATTGGAAAAAACATCTCCTCCACAATCTCCATCAGCACAGGAGCACTGCAGGGATGTACACTTAGCCCCCTGCTCTATTCATGTTACACCTATGACTGTGTGTCTCAATACAGCTCCAACAGCATATACAAGTTTGCTGATGACCCCACTGTTGTGGGCTGTATCAAAGGTGGGGATGAAAATGTGGCTGAATGGTGTAATAACAACAACCTCTCATTCAATGTCAATAAAGACCAAGGAACTGATTGTAGACTTCAGGAGAGAGAAACCAGAGACCCATGAGCCAATAATCATTGGAGGATCAGAGATGGAGAGAGTCAGTAATTTAAACTTCTGGCTGTCACTATCTTCGAAGACCTGTCCTGGATCCATCATATACATATAAGTGCTACAGAAGTTCAACAGCAGTTCTACTTCCTCAGGAGTCTGCAGAGATTCAGCATGTTATCAAAGACCTTGGCAAACTTCTATAGATGTGTGGTGGCTGCATTACTGGCAAGTATGGGAACGCCAATGCCTTTGATTGGAAACTCCTAGGCATTAAACTCCCAGGTAATGGATTTGACCCAGTACTTCATGGGTGAAACCCTCCCAACCGCTGAGCACATCTACATGAACTTTGCCGTAGGAAAGCAGCATCCATCATCGAAGATCCTCAACACCCAGGTGAAGACGGTCTCCCTGCTGCCATCAGGTAGAAGGTACTCGCACCATCAGGTTCATCAGGACTTGCACAACTAGGTTTAAAGACAGTTACTAACCCTCAACCATCAAGCTCGTGAGCAAAATTGGATAACTACACTAATTTAAGGATCCTTTTATCTTGTTATTTCATGTTTGTTATTTACTGCTATTTATTTATATCTGTATTTGCACTGTTTGTTGTCTGTTGATCCTGTTTATAGTTACTGTTCTACAGATTTGCTAAGTATGCCTGCAGAAAATAATCTCAGGGTTGTATGTGGTGATATGTATGTACTCTGATAATGTGTTTAACTTTTACTTTGAACTCTGAACTCTTGTGCTTTTGCTCAGGGAACCTAACCAAATCCCAAGGCAACAGGCTGGGGAACACTGCACCACTATGGACCGATTCCCATGACTCTGCTGTCAATTATTCTTTTCACATTCTTTCTACTTCAACCTGGGTTACAGGAGGGACGCTAGACTCAACTTTCTTACGGCCACAGTATTTCCATAAGGTGTGCATGGTTGCTAAGGGGTTGTCGTTGACTTTTCCGCTCCCGCCTTAGTCATAGTCATACTTTATTGATCCTGAGGGAAATTGGTTTTTGTTACAGTTGCCCCATAAATAATTAAATAGTAACAAAACCATAAATAGTTAAATAGTAATATGTAAATTATGCCAGGAAATAAGTCCAGGACCAGCCTATTGGCTCAGGGTGTCTGACCCTCCAAGGGAGGAGTTGTAAAGTTTGATGGCCACAGGCAGGAATGACTTCCTATGACGCTCTGTGCTGCATCTCGGTGGAATGAGTCTCTGGCTGAATGTACTCCTGTGCCTACCCAGTACATTATGTAGTGGATGGGAGACACTGACCAAGATGGCATGCAACTTGGACAGCATCCAAGCTTCATCAGGGCCGGAAGAATTTCTCCACTCATCAGCTGGGGAGTACACCCTACTTCCCACTTACTACCTCCGTAAACAACAGGAATTCTGCAGATGCTGGAAATTCAAGCAAGACACATAAAAGTTGCTGGTGAACACAGCAGGCCAGGCAGCATCTCTAGGAAGAGGTGCAGTCGACGTTTCAGGCCGAGACCCCTCGTCAGGACTACCTCCGTACATCTTTTAGACCACAAAATTCTCACCTTCACTTTTCCTTCATTAATGTGCCTCCCTCACAGGCTGTCCCAACTGTGGCGCTAAGAGAATGTGACCCCTTTTAATTGTCTATGCACGGGTTAAACTAATCTGTTCACGTGTCCCTGATTCAATATCTTCTCTACTGGGCCATCCTACTCTAATCTACAGTAAATCCCTGTATGTGTAACTGCAGATTGTAGTTTCATGATTCCCTCATCTATGGTAGGCCAAGGTGTATCCTGTTGACCCCAATCTACTGCAGAGAGATAACTCGACAACACCACTCATCGGGCTCCATAAGACCATAAGATATAGGAGCAGAAGTAGGCTATTTGGCCCATCAAGTCTGCTCTGCCAATCAATAATGGTTTGATCCAATTCTTCCAGTCATCTCCACACCCCTGCCTTCTCTCCATACCTTTTTGATGCCTTGGCTAATCAAGAACCTATCTATCTCTGCCTTAAATGCACTTAATGACTTGGCCTCCACAGACACTTGTGGCAATAAATTCCACAGATTTACCACCCTCTGACTAGAGTAATTTTTCCACATCTTAGTTCTAAAAGGACGTCCTTCAATCCTGAAGTCGTGCCCTCTTGTCCTGGACTCCCCTACCATGGGAAAAAACTTTACCATATCTAACCTGTTCAGGCCTTTTAACATTCAGAATGTTTCTGTGAGATCCCCCCTCATTCTCCTGAACTCCAGGGAATACAGCCCAGGAGCTGCCAGACGTTCCTCATACAGTAACCCTTTCATTCCTGGAATCATTCTTGTGAATCTCCTCTGAACCCTCTCCAATGTCAGTTTATCCTTTCTAAAATAAGGAGCCCAAATCTGCACACAATACTCCAAGTGTGGTTTCACGAGTGCCTTATACAGCCTCAACATCACATTCCTGCTCTAATATTCTATACCTCTAGAAATGAATGCCAACCTTGCATTCGCCTTCTTCACCACGGACTCAACCTGGAGATTAACCTTCAGGGTATCCTGCACAAGGACTCCCAAGTCCCCTTGCATCTCTGCATTTCTCTCCCCATCTAAATAATAGTTTGCCCGTTTATTTCTTCCACCAAAGTACATGATCGTACACCTTCCAACAATGTATTTCCTTCGCCACTTCTTTGTCCATTCTCCTAAATTATCTAAGTCTCTCTGCAGGCTCACTGTTTCCTCAACACTACCCACTCCTCCACCTATCTTTGTATCATCAGCAAGTTTAGCCACAAATCCATTAATCCCATAGTCTAGATCATTGACATACATCGTAAAAAGCAGCAGTCCCTACACTGACCACTGTGGAACTCCATTATTCCAACTCTGTTTTCTGCAGATCAGCCAATTCTCCACCCATGCTAGTAAATCCCCTGTAATTCCATGAGGTTTTATCTTGCTAAACAACTTCATGTGCAGCACCTTGTCAAAGGCCTTCTGAAAATCCAAGTACACTACATCTACTGCATCTCCTTTGTCTACTCTGCTTGTAATTTCCTCAAAAAATTGCAGTAGGTAGTCAGGCAGGATTTTCCTTTCAGGAAACCATGCTAGCTTTGACCTATCTTATCATGTGCCTCCAGGTATTCTGTAATCTCATCCCCAACAATCGATTTTTTTAAATTAAGTGCCATTGTGAACAATAGCCAGATCAGAAATGCTAAACAAGTCAACTAGTTCTCAAAGAGAACTCTGGTAGGCCAATCAGATGGTTCACTGTGGGGCAGCGGTAGAACACAAAAAAATCATATGTACAATTAAGAAACATTAAAAAATAGTAGAAATACTGGAGTCATGATGATCATGATGAAGTCTGCTGGACAGAGACATTTATACACATGCTGTCCTTCATAATTCAAAGAGATTGAAGGATAAGGTTGCAGAGTGACAAAGCATGGCAGGAGCACTTGGAACTATAACTAATCCCCACCAGGAGAAAACAGCACCTGTTCCTTCCAACAAGTTCCCAATCACTGATGTCAGGCTAACAGGTCTATAGTTTCCTTTCTGCTGCCTCCCACCCTTCTTAAATCTGCAATTTCCCAGTCATCCAGTACAATGCCAGAACCTATTAATTCTTGAAAGATCATCCTTAATGCCTACGCAGCCTCTCCAGCTACTTCCTTCAGAACCGGAGGGTGCATTCCATCAGGTCCAGGAGATTTATCCACCCTCAGACCACTAAGCTTCCTAAACACCTTCTCAGTTGTAATTTTCACTGCACATACTTCACTTCCCTGACACTCTTGAATGTCTGGTATACTGCAGATGTCTTCCACTGTGAAGACTGATACAAAATACGAATTCAGTTCCTCTGCCGTCTCTGCGTCCCTCATTACAATATCTCCAGTATCATTTCCTATTGGTCCTATATCTACCCTCAACTCTCTTTTACCCTTTACATACTTAAAAAAATATCTTCTTTCATTCATAATTCGCCTTTTCCTTCCTAATGACCTCAGTTTCCTTCTGCAATTTTTAAAAAGCTTCCCAATCCTCTATCTTCCCACTAGCTTTGGCATCCTTGTTGCCTTCTCTTTTGCTTTGACTTTGGCTCTGACTTCACTTGTCAGCCACGGTAGTGTCCTTCTTCCATTTGAAAATTTCTTCTTATTTGGAATATATCTGTCTTGCACTTCCCTCATTTTTCACAGAAACCCCAGCCATTGCTGCTCTGCTGTCCTTTCTGCAAATGTCCCTTTCCAGTCAACCTTGGCCGGTTCCCCTCTCATGCCATTATAATTTCCTTTATTCCATTAAAATACCAACACATTGGAATTTAGTTTTTCCTTCTCAAATTTCAAAGTGAACTGGATCATATTGTGATCACTGTTCCCTAAGGGTTCCTTAATCTATGTTTCTATGTTTCTAATCTTAAACTCTCTTATCGCCTCCAAATCATTGCACAACACCCAATCCAGCACAGCTGATCCCCTAGTGTGCTCAATAATAGTAGGGGACAGAGGGTCCAGTGAGATGGAGGAACTGAGCGAAATACATGTTAGTAGGGAAGTGGTGTTAGGTAAATTGAAGGGATTGAAGGCAGATAAATCCCCAGGGCCAGATGGTCTGCATCCCAGAGTGCTTAAGGAAGTAGCCCAAGAAATAGTGGATGCATTGGTGATAATTTTTCAAAACTCGTTAGATTCTGGACTAGTTCCTGAGGATTGGAGGGTGGCTAATGTAACCCCACTTTTTAAAAAAGGAGGGAGAGAGAAACCGGGGAATTATAGACCGGTTAGCCTAACATCGGTGGTGGGGAAACTGCTGGAGTCAGTTATCAAAGATGTGATAACAGCACATTTGGAAAGCGGGGAAATCATCGGACAAAGTCAGCATGAATTTGTGAAAGGAAAATCATGTCTGACGAATCTCATAGAATTTTTTGAGGATGTAACTAGTAGAGTGGATAGGGGAGAACCAGTGGATGTGGTATATTTGGATTTTCAAAAGGTTTTTGACAAGGTCCCACACAGGAGATTAGTGTACAAACTTAAAGCACACGGTATTGGGGGTAAGGTATTGATGTGGATAGAGAATTGGTTAGCAGACAGGAAGCAAAGAGTGGGAATAAACGGGACCTTTTCAGAATGGCAGGCGGTGACTAGTGGGGTACCGCAAGGCTGAGTGCTGGGACCCCAGTTGTTTACAATATATATTAATGACTTGTATGAGGGAATTAAATGCAGCATCTCCAAGTTTGCGGATGACACGAAGCTGGGTGGCAGTGTTAGCTGTGAGGAGGATGCTAAGAGGATGCAGAGTGACTTGGATAGGTTGGGTGAGTGGGCAGATTCATGGCAGATGCAATTTAATGTGGATAAATGTGAAGTTATCCACTTTGGTGGCAAAAATAGGAAAACAGATTATTATCTGAATGGTGGCCGATTAGGAAAAGGGGAGGTGCAACGAGACCTGGGTGTCATTATACACCAGTCATTGAAAGTGGGCATGCAGGTACAGCAGGCGGTGAAAAAGGCGAATGGTATGCTGGCATTTAAAGCAAGAGGATTCGAGTACAGGAGCAGGGAGGTACTACTGCAGTTGTACAAGGCCTTGGTGAGACCACACCTGGAGTATTGTGTGCAGTTTTGGTCCCCTAATCTGAGGAAAGACATCCCTGCCATAGAGGGAGTACAAAGGAGGTTCACCAGATTGATTCCTGGGATGGCAGGACTTTCATATGAAGAAAGACTGGATGAACTGGGCTTGTACTTGTTGGAATTTAGAAGATTGAGGGGGGATCTGATTGAAACGTATAAAATCCTAAAGAGATTGGACAGGCTAGATGCAGGAAGATTGTTCCCGATGTTGGGGAAGTCCAGAATGAGGGGTCACAGTCTGAGGATAAAGGGGAAGCCTTTTAGGACCGAGATTAGGAAAAACTTCTTCACACAGAGAGTGGTGAATCTGTGGAATTCTCTGCCACAGGAAACAGTTGAGGCCAGTTCATTGGCTATATTTAAGAGGGAGTTAGATATGGCCCTTGTGGCTACTGGGATCAGGGGGTATGGAGGGAAGGCTGGTGCAGGGTTCTGAGTTGGATGATCAGCCATGATCATAATAAATGGCGGTGCAGGCTCAAAGGGCCGAATGGCCTACTCCTGCACCTATTTTCTATGTCTATGTCCTATGTCTATAACAAGCTGTTCTGAAAAGCCAACCCTTAGGCATTCTACAAATTCTCTCTCTTGAGCTCCAGTACTGACCTGGTTTTCCCAATCCACTTTCATGTTAAAAACCCAATGATAATCATAACATTGCAGTTCTGACACACCTTTTCTATCTCTGCTGTAATTTGTAATCCACATCCCGGCTGCTGTTTGGAGGCCTGTGCACAACTACCATTCGGGTCCTTTCTTCAGCGGTTTGAACCGGGCATGACTGCGCAAGCGCACAGCTGTCAGCCTGTGAGAAAAGCGAGTAGAGTTCAAAAGGTGTCAGTTATTTCTTCAGTGGTTTGAACGGGGCACGACTGTGCAAGCTCATGGAGGTCAGCCTGTGAGAACAACGAGAAGAGTTTAAGAAGAAGACAGATTTATACAGCAGGCACTGGAGTAGCGGGCGGCCTGAGTAGAAGGAGCCAGAGCAGGAAGGCTTTGGCTCAACGGGGCTTCGGCAATAAAGGGTCGAGGCGAGGTAGGTTATCTGTTTAGAATACAGACAGAAAGAATGTGTGTGAAGCTGGTTTTCTGTGCTCAGTGTCAGACGTGACAGGCCCTGGAGTCTCCCAGCCTCCCAGACGGCCATATCTGCACCAGGTGCGTCGAGCTGGATCTCCTTAGGGACTGTGTTAGGGAACTGGAGATGCAGCTCGATGACCTTCGCCTGGACAGGGAGAGTGAGGAGGTGATAGAGAGGAGCTATAGGCAGATAGTCACTCCAACCCTGTCATGGTCCGGTCTGGAGTCCGCATTCCGGTTCATGGTCTGGTCCATGGACTCCGGACTCCAGGTCTTCCGGCTGTCCCTTGTTTCGGTTGGACTTAACCATAGCACCTGATGCTCATCTTGGGGCTGGGAATATAAGTGGCCCTGGGATTGAGTGAGGTTGCTGGGTCATCTCATCAGACTCCCCTTGGAGCAACCCACCAGTGGAAGGTTACTGCAGTCATCAATATATGGATTTGGCTGTTCCATAGCCCACCGAGGTTATTGGCCGCCTTGAGTCTTAGAGCCACCCCGGACCTAGCTCCCTTCCTGTCCCTTGCCTCCATTGGGTAAGCCAGGTCATTTGCCGTTACCCTATGGTTGAGTCTATTCCCTCCCTGTCCTTGCCTCCGTGGGGTGGAGTCCCGCATCCTGCCCAGGAGTTACCTCGAAGTACCCTTCCCCCGTTATGTCCTCGTCTAGCCTCCAAGAACCCAAGCCTTGTCACGTCTTCAGCTGGGTTCCAAGAACCTAAGCCTTGTAATGTCTTTGCCTGGTCTTGAAGAACCCAAGCGTTGACACATCTACGCCTGGTCTCCAAGAACCCAAGCCTGGTCACGTCTTTGCCTGGTCTCCAGGAACCCAAGCCTCGTCATGTCTTTGTCTGGTCTCCAAGAACCCAAGCCTCATCATGTCTTGGCCTGGTCTCCAGGAACCCAAGCCTGGTCACGTTTTCGCCTGGTCGCCAGGAACCCAGGCCTGGTCACGTTTTCACCTGGTCTCCAAGAACCCAAGCCTCGTCACGTCTTTGCCTGGTCTCCAAGAACCCGAGCATTGTCATGTTTTTGGCTGGTCTCCAAGAACCACAGCCTGGTCACGTCTTCGCCTAGTTTTGGGGTCCGAGCCCGAGTCAAGACCCAGGTTCTGGGTCCTTGTCCAGTCTCTGGCTCAGAGTCCACGCTCAGGCTCCTTGTTCCCAGTCCCTCGTCCTGATCCTGCTTCCCTAGCCTAGTCTGATTTCCTGTCCCTACTCCTAGTCTGCATCCTGTCCCGTCATTTGGTTTTGTCCATTCCTGTTCCTAGTACTTCAGTGTCTGTGTCTTGCATTTGGGTCTGTTCCCAATGCCCCCCATTGTGACAGACCCTGGGGAGACAGATAAGTGGGTAACAGTCAGGAGAGGGAAGGGCAGGAGTCAGAGGCTAGAGAGTACCCCTGTGGTTGTCCCCCTTAACAGTAAGTACTTCTGTTTGAGTACTGTTGGGGGAGATGGCCTACCTGGGGGAAGCAACAGTGGTCGCGCCTCTGGCACAGAAGAGTAGGGAAAGGAAGAGGATGGCAGCAGTGATAAGGGACTCTATAGTTAGGGCTCAGACAGGCGATTCTGTGGGAACAAGAAAGAAACACGGATGGTAGTTTACCTCCCTGGTGCCAGGGTCCGGGATGTTTCTGATCACGTCCACGATATCTTGAAGTGGGAAGGAGAACAGCCAGAGGTACATATTCGTACCGATGACATAGGCAGGAAAAGGGAGGAGGTCCTGAAAACAGACTACAGGGGGTTAAGAAGGAAGTTGAGAAGCAGGACCTCAAAGGTAGTAATCTCGGGATTACTGCCTGTGCCATGTGACAGTGAGTATAAGAATAGAATGAGGTGGAGGATAAATGTGTGGCTGAGGGGGCAGGGATTTAGATTTCTTGATCATTGGAACCTCTTTTGGGGCAGGTGTGACCAGCACAAAATGGATGGGTTGCACTTAAATCCTAAGGGGACCAATATCCTGGCAGGGAGGTTTGCTAAGGCTATTGGGGAGAGTTTAAACTAGAATTGCTGGGGGGGGTGGGACCTGAGCTGAAGTGATGGAGGAAAAGGAGATATAGGGAAATAGAGAAAGCTTGGAGGCAGTGTGTGAGGGAGGATGAATAAAGTGGATGAGTTTAGAGCGTGGATCAGCACTTGGAGCTACGATGATGTGGCCATTACAGAGGCTTGGATAGTGCAGGGGCAGGAATGGCTACTTCAAATGCCAGGCTTTCGATGTTTCAGAAAGGACAAGGAGAGAGGCAAAAGAGGTGGGGTACTGTTGATAAGGGATAGTGTCACGGCTGCAGAAAAGGAGGAAGTCATGGTGGGATTGTCTATGGAGTCTCTATGGGTGGAAGTTAGGTGGGGTACAGGAACCGTGGTGTAGAAAGGCTGTTGTAAATCTAGTCAAGAAGAAAAGAAGGGCCTACGAAAGGCTCAAAAAGAAGATAATAGTAGAGATCTAGAAGATTATAAGGCTAGTAGGAAGGAGTTTAAGAATGAAATTAGGAGAGCCAGAAGAGGCCATGAGAAGGCCTTGGCAGACAGGATTAAGGAAAACCCCAAGGCATTCTACAAGTATGTGAAGAGCAAGAGGATAAAATGTGAGAGAATAGGACCAATCAAGTGTGACTGTGGAAAAGTGTGTACGGAACCGGAGGAGATGGCAGAGGTACTTAATGAATACATTGCTTCAGTACTCACTATGGAAAAGGATAGTGGTGATTGTAGGGATGACTTGCAGTGGACTGAAAAGCTTGAGCATGTAGATATTAAGGAAGGGGATTTGCTGGAGCTTGGGAAAACATCAAGTTGGATAAGTCATCGGGACCAGACGGGATGTATCCCAGACTACCGTGGGAAGCAAGGGAGGAGATTGCTGAGCCTTTGGCAATGATCTTCGCATAATCAATGAGGACAGGAGAGGTTCTAGAGGATTGGAGGTTTGCGGATGTTGTTCCCTTATTCAAGAAAGGGAGTAGAGATAGCGCAGGAAATTATAGACCAGTGAGTCTTACTTCAGTGGTTGGTAAACTGTAGATGGGTCATATTCTGCATGGAGGTTGGTGACCAGTGATGTGCCTCAGGGATCTGTTCTGGGACCCCTACTCTTCGTGATTTTTATAAATGACCTGGATGAGGAAGTGGAGGGATTTGTTACTAAATTTGCAGATGACACAAAGGTTGGGGGTATTGTGGATAGTGTGGAGGACTGTCAGAGGTTACAGCAGAATATTGATAGGATGCAAAACTGGGCTGAGAAGTGATAGATGGAGTTCAACCCAGATAAGTGTGAGGTGGAAACAACAGGAATTCTGCAGATGCTGGAAATTCAAGCAACACACATCAAAGTTGCTGGTGAATGCAGCAGGCCAGGCAGCATCTCTAGGAAGAGGTGCTGCCTGGCCTGCTGCGTTCACCAGCAACTTTGATGTGTGTTAAGTGTGAAGTGGTTCATTTTGGTGAGTCAAATATGATGATAAAATATAGCATTAATGGCAAGACTCTTGGCAGTGTGGAGGATCAGAGGGATCTTGAGGTCCGAGTCTATAGGACACTCAAAACTGCTACGCAGTTTGACTCTGTGGTTAAGAAGGCATATGGTACAATAGCATTCATCAACTGTGGGATTGAGTTTAAGAGCCGGGAGATAATGTTGCAGCTACATAGGACACTGTTAGACACCACTTGGAGTACTGTGCTTAATTCTGGTCGCCTCACTACTAAATCTCCTCTGCACCCTTTCTACGTGGAAACCATAGCAAGGATGCAGAGGAGATTTACAAGGATGCTGCCTGGATTGGGGAGCATGCCTCATGAGAATAGACTGAGTGAACTCGGCCTTTTTTCCTTAGAACGACTTAGGATGAGAGGTGACCTGATAGAGGTGTATAAGATGATGAGAGGCGTTGATCGTGTGGATGTCAGAGGCTTTTTCCCAGGGCTGAAATGGCTAGCACAAGAAGGCATAGTTTTAAGGTGCTTGGAAGTAGATACAGAGGAGATGTCAGAGTTAAGTTTTTTACGCAGAGAGTGGTGATTGCGTGGAATGGGCTGCCAGCGGCGGTGGTGGAGGCGAAAACGATAGGGTGTTTTAAGAGATTCCTGAATAGGTACATGGATCTTAGAAAAGTAGAGGGCTATGGGTAAGCCTAGGTAGTTCTAAGGTAAGGACATGTTTGGCACAGCTTTGTGGCCGAAGGGTCTGTATTGTGCTGTAGGTTTTCTATGTTTCTATTTCTTAACTCAACCCATACATACTCTGCACCTTCCAATCCTATGTCATCCCTTTCTAATGATTTGATATTATTTCTTATACACTGGATCACATCACCATCTCTGCCTACTAAACTATCTTTCTGATACACCGTATATCCTTGGGCGTTCAGCTCCCAATGGCATCCATCCTTTAGCCAAGTTTCAGAGATGACCACAACGTCATACTTGCCAATCTGTAGCTGAATTTCAAGATCGTCCATTTTATCTCTTATACTGCATGCATTCAGATACAACACCTTCAGTCCATTATTTCTTGCTTTGTGTTTTAACTGCACCATGCCTCTATTGCCCTATCAATCATCCCACTGGCTTTGATTACGCCTGATCTCCTGCCTGTCCTTTCTATAATCTCTGTTGCATGCTATCTTTGATTTATTTCTGTTTCCCCCTTCCTCAGCCTTATTAATTCGGTTCCCATCCTCATGCCAAATTATGGACTCGCGCATTCGCTCTGCATCTGGTTATTTATATCACTTTGTTTAAGAAAAAGAGCAAATTTGTTAAATGCTGGTGGCAACACCTGTATCATCAATCGAATTAACCATGTTGCAAGGGATTCTGCAGTCTTTTACATGTACAGTTTTTATCCTACTTCGGCTCCTTCTCTTCAACCTCCATGCCCTAGTTGCTCTTATCTCTGGTATCCTCTTCTTGCCTCTTAGGATTGTCGTAGTCTTAGGCCTGTGGACTGTCACCAGACGTATCTGTACTACCACATCTTCGATGTAAAATCCTTCAGTGGGAGATCCTCAGGGCCGTCACCATGCTGAGTGTTGGGGTCAAAGTTTAAAGTACATTTATTATTATTAAAGTATGTACACTCATATAACCTTCAGATTTGTCTCCTTGCAGGGAGCCACAAAACAAAGCAACCCAATAGAACCCATTAAAAGAAAGGCCATCAAACACACAACGTGCAAGAAAAAGCAAATCATACGAACGATAAAAGTAAACAAATAAGATTCAAGATTTGAGATTCAAAAAACTTTATTGTCATTCTAACCGTACATCAGCTCTGCAGGGCAGAATGAGACAGCGTTTCCCAGGAACAGTGCAATCATAACATAACAAACGCAACACTAAATAATAAACATAACAATAAATAGTAAAACACAACAGCCACATGTCAGTTAAAATCAGTTATAAGTGTCCAGTGCAAGTTATAAGTATCCAAAAGCAGAGTCAGGTAGAGCAGCTATTTAGCAGCCTGACTGCCTGTGGGAGGAAGCTGTTTAGTAGCCTTGTGGTTTTAGTTTTGATGCTCCTGTAATGTTTGCCTGATGGCAGAAGAACAAACAGTTCATGGAGAGGGTGTGAGGGGTCTTTAATGATGTACCGTGTCTTCTGGAGGCATCGACTCTGAAAGAGGTCTTGGACAGAAGGTAGGGAGACCCCAATAACCTTCTCTGCTCCCCTAACCACCCTCTGCAAGGCTTTTTTGTCGACAGCACTGCAGCTGGAGTACCAGGTTGTGATGCAAAAGGTCAGCATACTCTCAACCACACCTCTGTAGAATGTCGTTAAGATGTTAGTGAGGAGTGATGCTTGTTCAACCTTTCTCAGAAAGTAAAATCTCTGCTGGGCCCGTTTCACAATCCCAGTGGCGTTCCTGGACCAGGTGAGATTGTCTGAGATCTGCACCCCAAGGAACTTGATGTTTTCCACTCTCTCCACTGTGGAGCCGCTGATGCTGAGGGGTGTGTGCTCAGGCTGAGACCGTCTGAAATCAACAATTATCTCCTTGGTTTTGGTGACATTAAGCATCAAGTTGTTATCCCTGCACCAGCTCTCTAGGTGTTTGACCTCCTCCCTGTACATTGTTTCATCATTTTTGCTGATGAGCCTCACCACTGTGGAATCATCAGCAAATTTAATGATCAGGTTCTCCTTGAATCGGGCTGCACAGTCATGTGTTAGCAGTGTAAACAGCAATGGGCTAAGCACACAGCCTTGTGGGGATCCAGTGCTCAGTGTGATGGAGTCAGAGCTGTTCCTGCCAACACGGACTGACTGTGGTCTCTCTGTCAAGAAATCCAGAATCCAGCGACACATGGCAGTGTTAAGGCCGAGCAGCGACAGTTTCTCCACTAGTCTCTGCGGGTTGATGGTATTGAACACTGAACTGAAATCAATGTACAGGATTCTGGCATAAGTGTCTTTGTTGTCCAAGTGAGAGAGAACTGTGTGCAGTGTGGTGGATATTGCCTCCTCCGTAGAGCGATTTGGACGATAAGCAAACTGTAGAGGATCCAACAATGAGGGGAGGCTGGCTGTGATATGAGACTTGACAAGCCGTTCAAAACATTTCATCACTATAGGAGTCAGGGCAACGGGACGGTAATCATTCAGACAGGCTACAACTGATTTCTTTGCTACAGGGATGATTGTGGAGGTTCTGAAGCATCTGGGGACAATGACTTGACTAAGGGAGATGTTGAAAATGTCTTTCAGGACATCTGCTGATACATCTGCACAATCCATGAGCACACGTCCAGCGATGTTGTCGGGACCTCCCGCTTTTCGTGGGTTGACCCTGTCAAGGGTCCTCCGTGTTTGCTCTGGATCAATGATTGGAGCCGGCTGGTCAGATTCAAATAACATTCAGAATGGAAGTTCGTGAAAGTGAGTCCACAGCCACGATGCCAATCACATTGGATCCAGGAACCCCCGGATACAGGCAAGCGCCTCAGGTCAGCACAGGGATGAGTCAACATAGAGAAGCAGTGAGCTGAACACCAACCCTTCCCTTGCCTGGGGCTCTGACCCCCTGACGTTTTTAATCTGGCTCAACACTTAAATCGGCTAAACAGCGGGTCCTTCCTCGCCAACGGACCCAAGCACGGCCTATTTAATATGTTCTTGGGCTCAGGACCCGATTTGGCCTGTACCCGACCTTTTCAATCCGGTCTGGTGCTTAAATCGGTCAAAACAACAGCTTCTTCCTCACTCTTGGGCCAGGGCCCTGCCAGCTCGCCTCCAGGTCCGCTCCAGAAATGGCTAATCAATGGCTGTTCCCCTGCTCTCAGGCCCAGTCCGCACCACCTTGATTCGGCCCTACATGCAATCGCCCTGCACCTTTAAAACTTCAGTTCACACTGTAAAAATGCCCAGTCATACAGGTGGTTCCAAACGCAGTGGTACTTTCCCTCCCTTTGTCTTGATGTCCTTGTCCTTATCTCCAATTCTTAACACTAATCCCTTGTACAAAAAATTTCCTTTTTTTATACCCTTCCATATCATCTCAACAGTCTGTCATGAAATTTTCTCCAGCACTTTTCCAGACAAGGATGTTTTTCACTATTATCTACTCTCAAGGCTGTAGCTAGTACTCACAACAAGTTCTCAAAACATGGCTGTGGACTGGTTCTTTTGTACTTTCTCAAAACATTCCCATATTCCCATAAACACACCATTTTGTGTTACTCATTTCAGCATATACCAAGGATGAATCAAATTTAACTCTTATATATGTGACAATAAACTAATAACAATCTACTCTGATTCTTATTCCATTTACCAGTGTTTAGGCTCCATCTAGAAGAAATCTGACAGAAGTTTATAAGATTATGAGAGGCATGCATAGAGTAGACAGTCCCAATCGTTTTCCCGGGGTAGAAATGTCAAGTATTAGAGGGCATGCATTTAAGGTGAGAAGGAGAAAGTTCAAAGTAAATGTGTAGGACAAGTTTTCTTTTACACAGAAAGTGGTAGCTGTTAGTTTGAGTTATCAGAGAGGAAGCAGTTATAATAGCGGCCTTTAAGAGGAGAGTGGACATTGAAAGGATGGTTCCAAAAGTAGCGAAGTCTAGGACCAGAGGGAACAGACTCAGAACATAAGAATGTTCCTTTAGAACAGAGATGAGGAGGAAGTTCTTTAGCCAAAAGGTGGAATTCTTTCCCAAAGCCGTCTGCGTTGGCCAAGTCATTGGGTATATTAAAGTGGAGATTGATGGGTTTTTCATTAGTAAGAGTGTCAAAAGTTTCAGGGGGAATATGGGAGAATGGGGTTGAGAGGGATAATATATCAGCCATGTTTGAAAGATGGAGCAGATTTGATCAGCCAGATGGCCTAATTCTGCTCTTAGGTTGTATGGTCTTATATGCAGGGAATGGAGAGATTTAGATTATGTACAGGCAGATGAGGATGAGATGAATTCAGCCCCGTGTTTGGTACAGATATCCTAGGTTTAAGGCTTGTCCTGGTACTGTTCTGTGCTATGTTCTATGTTCTATTCAACTATGCCCAAATGGATCAAGTGGGCATCCAGGTGCTTCCTAACTCCTTGTGAAATCCAGATTGCAATACCCTCTGGGTGAAAAAAGGTCTTCCTTAAATCCCTTCTGAACTCCTTACTCCTCAGCTAAACCCACGCCCTTTGTTGCAGACATCTCTGACGTGGAGAAAGGTTTCTGATTAAGTGGTCTAGCTATACATTCTGATAACATAAACAATCCCTCTCTCCCCGCAGATGCTGATCAACTACCCGAGATCCTCCAGCAGGTTGTTTGTCGCTCCAGATTTCTGCATCAGCCGTCTCTTGTGTCTCCGACCGCACAGGCTTAGGAGTTCCACGATTTTATCCCGGTAGTAATTGACTGGTGTTATCTTTCCAAGTGTGCAACAGGCAGTGCCCTCTCCTCAATAAAACATCAGGGAAGAGCTACAGGAGCCTGAAGACCCACACTCAACATTTTAGGAACAGCTTCTTCCCCTCTACCATCAGATTTTAGAACAGTCCATTGACCCAGGAACAGTATCTTACCATCGTGTTCTCTTTTGACTAGAGAATTTATTTTTAATGTTTCTTATTGTAACTTTTTATGTCCTGAACTGTAGTGCTGTGGCTAAACAACAAATTTACCGACACAAATCAGTGATAACAAACCTGATATCCTTGGTTCCCTCACTTGTAGACCCCAGTCAGTTCAGATTGGCAACAACATCTCCTCTCCAATCTCCATCAGCACAGGGGCACCACAAGGCTGTGTGCTTTGCTCCCTGCTCTACTCGCTTTACCCTTGTGTGGTTAAGCCCAACTCCAAAGACATGTTCAGGTTTGCTGACGACACCACTGTCGTAGGCCAAATCAAAGGTGGTGATGAGGGAGATTGAAAATCTGGCTGAGTGGGGCATCACAACAACCTCTTACTCAATGTCAGCAAGGCCAAGGAGCTAATTGTTGACTGCAGGAGAAGGAAACCGGAGGTCCATGAGCCAGTCCTCATTGGGGATCAGAGGTGGAGAGGGTCAGCTACTTTCAACTCCTCAGTGGTATCGTTTCAGGGGATCAGTCCTGGGCAATTTTTGAAGAAACCATGGCAGCAGCTCTACCTTCTTAGGAGTTTGAGAAGATTCAGCATGACATCTAAACCTTTGACAAACTTTTGTAGATGTGTGGTGGAGATTATATTGTCTGGCTACATCACAGCCTGGTATGGAAACACCAATGCCCTTGAATGGAAAATCCTACAAAAAGTAATGGATATGGCTCAGTCCATTACAGGTAAAGCCCTCCCAGCAACTGAACACACCTACATGGAATGCTGTTGCAGGAAAGCAGCATCAATTATCAGGGACCCCCACCACCCATATCATGCTGTCTCCTCACTGCTGCCATCAGGAAGAAGGTAAAGGAGCCTCAGGGCTCATACCACCAGGTTCCGGAACAGTTATTACCCCTCAACCATCATGCTCTTGAATCAAAGGGGTTAACTTCACTTGCCCCGTCATTGAAATGTTCCCACAACCAAAAGACTTACTTTCAAGGACTCTTCATCTCATGCTCTGAATAGTTATTGCTTATTTATTTATTATTATTTCTTTCTTTTTGTATTTGCACAGTTTGTTGTCTTTTGCACACTGGTTGAATGCTGTTATTGTTTAATGGTAACTATTCTATGGATAATTATGATAATTCAAAGATTCAAGATTCAAAGATTCAAAAAACTTTATTGTCATTCTAACCGTACTTCAGCTCTGGAGGGCAGAATGAGACAGCGTTTCTCAGGAGCAGTGCAATCATAACATAACAACCGCAACACTAAATAATAAACACAACAATAAATAGTAAAACACAACAGCCACATGTCAGTTAAGATCAGTTATAAGTGTCCAGTGCAAGTTATAAGTATCCAAAAGCAGAGTCAGGTAGAGCAGCTATTTAGCAGTCTGACTGCCTGTGGGAGGAAGCTGTTTCGTAGCTTTGTGGTTTTAGCTTTGATGCTTCTGTAATGTTTGCCTAATGGCAGAGGAACAAACAGTTCATGGAGAGGGTGTGAGGGGTCTTCAATGAGGGCCGAAGGGCCTGTCCTGTGCTGTACTATGATGTACCCTGTCTTCTGGAGGCATTGACTCTGAAAGAGGTCTTGGACAGAAGGTAGAGAGACCCCAATAACCTTCTCTGCTCCCCTAACCACCCTCTGCAAGGCTTTTTTGTCAACAGCACTGCAGCTGGAGTACCAGGTTGTGATGCAAAAGGTCAGCACACTCTCAACCACAACTCTGTAGAATGTAGTTAAGATGTTAGTGGGCAGTGATGCTTGTTTAACTTCCTCAGAAAGTGCAATCTCTGCTGGGCCCGTTTCACAATCCCAGTGGTGTTCCTGGACCAGGTGAAATTGTCTGAGATCTGCACCCCAAGGAACTTGATGTTTTCCACTCTCTCCACTGTGGAGCCGCTGATGCTGAGGGGTGTGTGCTCAGGCTGAGACCGTCTGAAATCGACGATCATCTCCTTGGTGTTGGTGACATTAAGCATCAAGTTGTTATCACTGCACCAGCTCTCCAGGTATTTGACCTCCTCCCTATACATTGTTTCATCATTTTTGCTGATGAGGTGGTATCATCAGCAAATTTAATGATCAGGTTCTCCTTGGATCTGGCTGCACAGTCATGTGTTAGCAGTGTAAACAGCAATGGGCTAAGCACACAGCCTTGTGGGGATCCAGTGCTCAGTGTGATGGAGTCAGAGCTGTTCCTGCCAACACAGACTGACTGTGGTCTCTCTGTCAAGAAATCCAGAATCCAGCGACACATGGCAGTGTTAAGGCCGAGCAGCGACAGTTTCTCCACTAGTCTCTGCGGGATGATGGTATTGAACGCTGAACTGAAATCAATGTACAGGATTCTGGCATAAGTGTCTTTGTTGTCCAAGTGAGAGAGAACTGTGTGCAGTGTGGTGGATATTGCGTCCTCCGTAGAGCGATTTGGACGATAAGCAAACTGTAGAGGATCCAACAATGAGGGGAGGCTGGCTGTGATATGAGACTTGACAAGCCGTTCAAAACATTTCATCACTATGGGGGTCAGGGCAACGGGACGGTAATCATTCAGACAGGCTACAACTGATTTCTTTGCTACAGGGATGATTGTGGAGGTTTTGAAGCATCTGGGGACATGGCTTGACTAAGGGAGATGTTGAAAATGTCTGTCAGGACATCTGCTGATACATCTGCACATTCCTTGAGCACACGTCCAGGGATGTTGTCGGGACCTCCTGCTTTTCGTGGGTTGACCCTGGCAAGGGTCCTCCGGGTTTGCTCTGGATCAATGATTGGAGCTGGCTGGTCAGATGGTAGAAAGGGACTGGCTCCCCCCCTTGCTGTAGTGTTTGATGCTTCGAAGCGGGAAAAGAAATTGTTAAGCCTGTCTGGAAGAGAGGCAACGCTGTCATCAGTTTCCTGCCTAATCTTGTAGTCTGTCAGAGCTTTAATTCCCTGCCACATCCGTCTGGTGTCACCTGTGTCACAGAAGTGTCCATGTATTTTGCACG
Source organism: Mobula hypostoma (assembly GCF_963921235.1). Taxonomy (NCBI): domain Eukaryota; kingdom Metazoa; phylum Chordata; class Chondrichthyes; order Myliobatiformes; family Myliobatidae; genus Mobula; species Mobula hypostoma. Next base: position 9,519,477 of record NC_086116.1, read on the forward strand.
CGTAGGCCCTTTTTGCTTTCCTGATCCCTAGTGAAAGTGCAGACCTGGCTGAGCGAAGCGCACTCCTGTCCCCCGATCTGTAGGCTGTGTCACGGGCCTTTAGCAGTGAACGCACCTCTGTTGTCATCCGTGGCTTTTTATAACCACGTGCGGTGAAGGTTTTCATCACAGTGACATCCTCCGTGCATTTGGCTATGTAGCTGGTTACTGCCTCCGCATACTCCTCAATGTCTGTATGGTCATCACAGGAGGCTGCTGTTTTGAATATGTCCCAGTCTGTGTGCAAAAAGCAGTCTTGTAGTGCTGAGGCTGCTCCTTTTGGCCAGACCCTTATCTCTCTTTTCTCTGCTCTCACACGTTTAAGCAGTGGTTTATATGCAGGTGTTAGCATGACAGATATGTGGTCAGAGTGACCAAGATGGGGGCGGGGGGCTGCTTTGTATGCCTGTGGCGTGTTGGTATAAACCAAGTCCAGTGTGTTGTCTCCATCATTATGGTTATGGTAATTATTCTAAGGATTCACTGACTATGCCCATAAGAAAATGAATCTCAGGGTTGTACATGGTGACATATATGTACTTTGATAATAAATTTACTTTGAACTTTGATTCTGATAAATTCAGACAAGGTCCAGTCTTCAGTTCTTAATGTAAATTGCAAACCGTAATCAGTTTGAGGTTAAAAGAACAACTTTGCAATCAACAGTACTTTGTTTGCAAAATGATGTGGCCATAAGATACTCTCATATGCATTAGCCAATTGTATGGCAATGGAGGTATGTTCTTTGGTCTTCATCAAACCAGACAACTACAGGTAGTTACATTGCACCACTCTGACCATGTTCAAGAAAGTCTGCAGACTAGGCTGTTACTGTCTCTTATCACATAAAACATGGTCAACAGCATAGTTAACCTATCAGTAGTTGGGATATTTGTATACTCTGAGCTGTAGAATACAGCTTCTGCTGCTACTTGGACACGTCTTCAGTGATGAACCCAGGGTCATAGAGTGTTTCGGGTCTTTAACCATCAGACAGCCTCGACCGGGTGACCCAGCCGGGGGTGATCAGCCCCCGACTTGTGTCCAAGTGGCGCACTAATCGACGGATCCCCCGTCCGGATCCACAGCCACCATGAGGCCTTTTCAGCAGCTTCCAGAATGTTCTTGGTGGCTCTTCTGCACTGCAGTCCTCTAACTCCAAGGAGTTTTAGAGTCCGCTGTAATGAATGGCCAGCAAAGCCCCAGCACCCAACTTCGACTGGCTCACAGCGAGCTCTCCAGCCGTTGCTCCAGCATTCTGCAACAAGATCAGTGAGAATCAACCAACATAGCAATAATACAGGGTGTCGGGAACCTCCAGAAGCCTTTAGACCATCTTTGTTACAACAAGAGTATTTGAACATTCTGAGGTGTCTCTCCTTGTAGATATGTAACTCAATGGAAGCGGAGCCAGACTCAAAATATTGATGTAAAATATGTCATTGCTACTATTGAAATTGTATTGAATTACCTTTGCCCTTAAGGGTATAAACATGAGGTGTATTTTGAATTTTTGAGAATCTACTGAGCGAGTCTCCAGGAGAATGTTGTGATGAATAAAAACATTTTATATTACCAGCTTCAGTATCTCTCTGGTGACTACGAACTCAATCACAACACCTTCTTTAAAGATTAAAGGTTAGCTTTACATGTCACATGTACATTGAAACATCAAGCCATACAGTGAAATGCATCGTTTATGTCAAAATCAAATCAGCAAGGATTGCACTGGGCAGCCCGCAGGCGTTGACACACTTCTGGTGCCAAAATAACATGCCCACAACTCACTAACCCTAACTGTACGTTTTTAGAATGTGGGAGGAAACTGGAGCACCCGGAGGAAACCCACAAGGTCACGGGAAGGACATACAAACTCCTCACATATAGCAGCACGAATCAAACCCCGATCTTACAGCCAATGCTGTACAGCATCACACAAACCGCTATACTACCGTGCCACCCGTTGTCCTTTAATGTCCAAAAACCTGCCTTGAATATTGTCAGTGAGGGAACCTGCACAGCCAGGAGGTTCTGCAGTGTCCTCTCCAATCATTTACTCTTTGATATTTAAACAGCATTGTGGGTCATTCCAACACTGTTTGCAAAAGCTACAGGAGGAAGTCTAAAACTAGAATTTAACTAAGGTTTAAGGTGAGAGAGGAAAGAGTTAAAGGGGGCCTGAGGGGCAAGTTTTCACAATTTGAAACAATTATATGAAACAATTTGCCCAGGAAAGTGGTAGAGGCAGGCATAATTACAACGTTTATTTTCTTACTGAGATAAAATGCAGAACTGGCCCTTCTGGTCCTTCAAGCCATGTTACCTAGCAACCCCCGATTTAACCCTAAACTAATCACAGGACAATTTACGATGATCAATATACCCACCAACCAGTACATCTTTCTTCAATAAGAGGAAACTGGAAAAAAACGAACGGAAACCCACGCAGTCATGGGAAGAAGATACAAACTCCTTACAGACAATGGCAGGAAAGACATTTGAGCATGTTTGTGGATGGGAAAGGCTCAGAGGGATATTAGCTAAAATTAGGTTAATATGCAAAGTTCGAAGTAAATTTATTACCTAAGTATGTTACCATATAGAGAGATAGATATATACTTTACTGATCCCAAAGGATATTACAGCCTCACAGTAGCATTACAAAAGCACAGATATACAAATAATAGAAGAGAAGTAAGAAAGAATAAAAGATAAGTTACCACAAACAGTCTAACAGGAAGGCGTCATCACTTCCCCAGCTATAGGTTGACTCATTATAGAGTCTAATGGCCGAGGGTAAGAATTACCTCATGTAGCACTCTTTGGAGCAGCACAGTTGTCTTAGTCTATTACTAAAAGTGCTCCTCTGTTCAGCCAAGGCTGCATGCAGAGAGTGAGAAATATTTTCCAGAATTGCCAGGACATTCCATAGGCTCCTTTGTTCTGCCACAGCCTCCAGTGTGTTCCGTTTGACCCCTATAACAGAGCCAGCCTTTCCAATCAGTTTATTGAGCCTGTTGGCATCACCTGTGTTGATGCCATTGCCCCAGCACACCACATAGAAGATTGTACTGGAGACAATAGACTGGTAGAACATGGGTAGGAGAGGCCTGCATACTCCAAAGGACCTCGGTCTCCTTGGGAAGTAGAGGTGACTCTGGTCCTTCTTATACACAGCCTCTGTGTTGGTGCTCCACTCAAGTCTGTCATCCAGTTGCATCCCCAGGTTCTTATGGGTCCTCTCCATCAATAGTAACAGGGAGCAGTGCAGGCTTAGCCTTCCTAAAGTCCATCACCATGCTACCTTGAGATCACTTGAACTGGATTTGAAATTGTTTCTTATTTATTTATTGAGATACAGCATGGAGTAGGTCCTTCTGGCCCTTTGAGCCATGCTGCCCAGCAATCCTTGACTTAACCCCAGCGTAATCATGGAACGACTTACAATGACCAATTAACCTTCTAACCAATTAACCAAAGACTGGTATGTCTTTGTACTGTGGGAGGAAACCGGAGCACCTGGAGGAAACCCACGGGGTCATGGAGAGAACGTACTCCGCATGCTACTTCCAGGCAGCTGCAGCAATATTATTGTCACATGTACTGAGATACAGTGAATGGTTTGTGTTGCACACAGTTCACGCGGATCAGTCATTACAGAGTACAGAGTGTGCAATGCAAGCATTTGAGGGACTCAGTGTCACCTTGGTTGGAATGGATGAGTTGGGACAAAGAACCTGTTTCCATGCTGTATGTCTCTTCAAGTCTAAGAGTGAAATAAAATCCGTTTCCTCTTTCCTAGTTCTGATGATTCCACCTGCAATGTTAACTCTGTTTCTCCATTTTTTCAAATTTAAGTGAAATCTGGTTCTGAGAGTAAAAACTACATCTCAGAGAATCTCACTAACGGGGAAGGTTTCCAATATGAAAAATTGCATTACTCTGATCTAAAACAATATTCAGCAGCCTCTTCTATTTTTGGAACTGCATTAGCAAATTTACAGCTCACCATCTTTTAAGTGAGGCATTGTGTCTGACCCCTGTCTAACCTCCCAAAGTACTCAAGGCAATTCAACTCAGTGACATGACAAATATTTACCTTTCAACTAGCATCACTGGTGATCTGGTTATTGTTACACCGCTCTTCATGGGATTTTGCTGTGTGGGAATTATTTTAATGTATTTTATTTAAACACGCAAGCAAATTACTGCCCCGGCTGCACACCATATCGGGACATCCTGAGATCTTGAAGGCTGTAATGTAAATAAAAATCTTTTTTTTATATATATTGTTCATTGTAGCTGCAGGCCTACACGGACATTTTAATCTCTGATACTCTAGTGATGTCTTTACCTTAGTCCTTTGAGGTTTGCTGAAACTGTGTCTAAGATCATGGTTTATGGCTGCAAGGGAGGTCATGTTCTGATGATTAAATGCCTTCCTTCCTTTATGTACTGGGTAGGTGCTGTATTTACATTTGCCAATATCTGAGCGAGCTCTGAGTGCTCCTTCTTGTGAAATCACCACCAGTTGTAAAACTTTGTCTTCAACATCCAAGAACCAGAAAAGACTCTGGATCTGAAACCCAATCCTTAGCATAAATGGAAGCCTTTTAATGAAATGAATAGGTCAGGAGCTCATACATTACTTATTCTGAAGTCAAAGATTTTACCCCTTTTCTATTGTGCTGCTTGGGATAGCATAGTAACCATCATCATAAAGATGAACATCACTAAAACAGGTCCTTCTGTCCAACTTGTCCATACTGACCAAGATGCCATTCTGAGCCAGTCACATTTGCTTGCATTTGGCCTATGTCACTCTTGGTGTTTTCTGTCCCTGCACCTGTCTAAGTATCTTTTAGACAATGTAACTATAACTATTTCTACTAGTTCTCCTGCCCATTCCATATGTCCACCACCCTCTGTGGAACTGGAAATGGTATTGGTCTATCATTGTCACATGTTACCAAGATAGAGTGAAGCTTGTCTTGCATACTGTTCAAACAGATCATAGCACAGACATCCCACCCTGCAAAAACTGATTTCAGGGAGGTAGCACCATCAATTTGCAGGAGAGGTGGGATGTCTGCAATAGAGTAGTTCCTTAGCAGCTGGCCAGCTAGTTTAAATAACGTTAGCTATGCTAATGAACGAATGACACCTGTTAAACTCACCTCAACATGTCTTTTACAGTCTTAACCCACCATGGGCAATAGAAAAGTCACTGTTGCAAACAGTGCAGCGAGCAACACTGTCATTATTTTGACCCCTATTAGGCCGGGGTACACTTTAGTGTAGTTTGGGGTGACGCACGTTTTATATTTTCTTTTTTTTGGAACACTCTGCCATGGCGCGCTCTTTCTCTCCCTCGTGGTCGCTCGCGCGCTCTCAAGCGCTCTCTCTTGCTTTCTCTCGCTCGCTCTCAAAAAAATTGATTTCCGTGATATTGTATATAATTTGCGGGCATCAGGGAGCCACTATTAATAAGCGGGAGACTCCCGGAGCTTCTGGGAGAGGTGGGATGTCTGATAGCACATTGAGGAAGAACAATGTAAAACAATAACAGAGTGCAGAATAAAGTGCAACTACCACAGAGGAGTGCAGTGTAGGCGAATACGAGTTCAAATGCAACATTTAAAAGATGTTTGGATGGGAAGGATATGGAGATTTGTGGTCCAGGCATGGGTTGATGGGATTAGGCAGAATAAGAGTTCAGCACAGAGTAGATGGGCCTTAGGGCCTGTTTCTATGCTGTAGTACTCAATGACTCTATTGGGGTAAGTTATAATTATCCTACCAGCCCACTTACACTTGAGATTTGGGGGGGGAGGATCCAGAGAATTGGGAGGAAATTCAAGCTGTAACAGGGAAAAGATGGAACCACCACATCAACAGTTAGGGCTGCGCTTGCATTGTTGGAGAAGTGAGGCAGCAGTTCTATTAGCTGTAGCACTCTAAAGAAACTTGTCACTCAACTCTGAATCCAGTGCTCCTCAATGCCATGCAGATTCCTGTCTGGGATATGAACCCTGATTTCATGCATGAGGGATGTGGGTGCCAGCCGCAACGCAGATGAGGAGGGGACTCCTGTCCAATCCTGTGTGCCATCACTTAGTGAAGTGTACACAATCCCTTATTCAACAATGAGACCTTTGTGCAAGGATTTGTCAATGTGAAGGTTTACCTTGTGGCATTTATTCTCTTGGTTTCAGTCAGTTAGGTAACACCTGGGAACATCAGCAGGGAGAGAAACCCAGCTCACAATCCATGTCGAATTCCATTTGAAATGTTCTCATTCAGTTTATCATTCCACAGATGCTGCTAGATCTGCTGCGTGTTTCCAGCACTTGTTTCTATTTCAGCATTCCTGCATTTGAAATTCATATAATTTCTCTACTTTGATATTAAAGCATATACCATGCTGATCATCAAACATTTACCCCAATTGTGAGTCTTCAGTAATTTTGTCAAGTTCTAATTCACATTATTGTTGACTGTATTTAGTAAGGCGGTTTGACAAGTTCCCTCATGGTCGGCTCATCCAGAAGATTAGTACCCATGGTATCTACTATTAATTTGGTCTTTCGATTCAGAATAGGCTTGCCCATGGTAGTTAATGGGACTTGTTCTCGGTGTAGGTCTGTGAGTAGTGGTGTTTTTGCAGGGATCCACACCAAGACCTCTTCTGTTGTGATACATAAATGACCTGGAAGAAAACATGGACGGAGGCTATTAAGTTCGGGGCGATACAAAGGTCAGTGGTTTTGTAGATAGTGCAGTTGGTTGCCCAACAATACAGCAGCATATAGATCAATCACGGTTGTGTGTAGCAAAATGGCAGATAGAGTTTAATTGAGCAATATGTGAGGTATTGCACTTTGGGAGATAAAATACGAAGGGTAACCGTTAATGGCAAGAACAGTGTTCATGTACAAGTCAATATCTCCCTGAAAGTGACCACACAGGATGAAGGAGAGGCAAAGAAGGCATGTGGCATGCTTGCCTTTATCAGTGAAGGCACTCATTTCAAGAGCTGGGAGGTTCTGTTGCAGATTCATAGGTCACATCTGGAGTATTGCAATACATTTCTGGCTGCCCTATTATAGGAAGATTGTTGAGGCTTTGGAGAGGGTACAGAAGAGATTTACTCAGACATTGTCTGGATTAGAGTGGATGCATAGTAGGGAGAGATTGGACAAATATGGATTGCTTTCCCTGGAGTGGTAGAGGCTGAGGGGAGGCCTAATAGAGGCTTATGATTATGGAAGGCAGAGATAGAGCAGACAGTATCTTTTTCCCAGCATTGAAATGTTCAATAGTTCAATAGTTCCATTTAATATCAGAGAAATGAATATATTTCCTGAAATTCTTGTTCTTCACAGGCATCCACAGAAGCAGACGAGTGCCCCAAAAAATGAGTGGCAGTAAAAGCATTAGAACCCGAAAGCTCCACCTGCTCCCCCCCACCCCCCCAACACACACACACACACACACACACACACACACACACACACACACACAAGCAGCAGCAAAACATTGACCCTCCCCGACTTCGCTTACTTCAGCAAACAACATCGACATCCTCCACCCGCAGTGATCTGCAGTACAACAAAAATTGTTCACCCACCAATTCAACGTACCACAGGCTCTCTCCGTCCCCCTGATAAAGGGGCAGAGAGGTGTCACTCAGTGAGAGGGCAGACATAAACAAAACAACTCGCTGATTTACAGTGATAAAGTCTGTGGAGTCGTTTTTTTCTCCCGAGTTCTCCGATTCAAGAATCAACAACAAACTCTCGCCTAACAATAAGAGAAAGAAAGAGAGAGAGAGAGAGAGAGAGAGAGAGAGAGAGAGAGAGAGAGAGGGAGAAAGAGAGAGCAATCTGTGTACACAGCCCTTGAAAGCTGATTCGCTGTTCCCCATATTCTGTTTTTTGTTCTCACCTGCAAAGCCTCATTTGGTGGCACTGGCATAGAATCGGCTCATCCCCAGGGCTGCAAAGACTTGGAACCCCGAAGGCATGCTCGCCTTCTAGGTTGTGTCCTTGGGATATCAAAAAACGACCAGTTGGTGTCCCCCATGGGCAGGAACCAACATTGTAAAGAACCAAAATTTAGTTGCAGCTCTGGACCAGTATCTTCGACAGAACCCTGTCCACCTTGAAAAAGCAAGACATTAGAGGTAGAAATTAAGCTGTTTCCACAGATGAGCTCGAGAAGTCGCTGCCTAGCGCCATTGTAGTTCCGCCCACCAAGAGAAACAAGGTAGGTGAGATCCTGAGGGATGGTGGAAGCTGCAGACAGTACGTGAGTGGATTAATGCAATGGGTTATCTTGGAGGCACCAGTGAGCTTCCTTCCCATGTTCTACCAGTCTGTGGTCTCCAGTACAATCTCCTATGTGGTGTGCTGGGTCAATGGCATCAATACAGGTGATGCCAACAGGCTCAATAAACTGATTGGAAAGGCTGGCTCTGTTATAGGGGTCAAACTGGACACACTGGAGGCTGTGGTGGAACAAATGACACTATGGAAAGTCCTGGCAATTCTGGACAATGTTTCTCACCCCCTGCATGCCACTTTGGCTGAACAGAGGAGCACTTTTAGTAATAGATGAAGACAACTGTGCTGCTCCAAAGAGCGCTATATAAGGTCATTTTTAACCTCAGCCACTTGGCTCTATAATGAATCAACCTATAGCCGGGGAAGTGATGACCCCCTCTTGTTGAACTGTTTGAGATAACTTATTTTTTAATCTTTCTCAATTCTCTTATAATATTTGTATATTTGTTTATCTGTGCACTTGTAATGCTACTGTGACACTGTAATTTCCTTTGGGATCAATGACGTATCTATCTATCTATGTTCCCATGGCTGAGGAGGTGTATGATTTGTGGGACAGCTCAGCCCAAAGCAGACAGTTCTTCCATTTGGGAGAATGAAAGGTGGTGAAGTATCGCAGAAACTTTTCCATTTGCCGATTATCTCTTTATGACTGCCTGTTCATCTGCAGATGACAGCGACAGGGCAAACTCACTGAGGTGCAGAGGAGGGGGTAGAATGCTTTCCAGAAGCGTGGGATGAACTGGGGGCCTTGGTCCGACACACTGTCCTGAGGGAAGTCGTGGAGGCATATTACATATTGAAGAATCAGTTCTGCTGCCTCATTGGCTAATGGAAGATTGGGGAGGGCGATGAAGTGGACTATACATGGAGAACTGGTTCACCAATGTCATGATCACCATGGTCCCATCAGAAAGTCGCAAACCCATGGTGAAATCTATGATTGTGTGGAAACATAGGTGTCAAGGGACTGGTTGTGAGCATGATGGGCCACTAGAATTGGCATTACAGAAAATACGGAGTCCATCGTGCACCTGAGGAGTGGGTCCACTGGAGTGCCTCAGAGAGTATGGCTGCCAGCACGTATATGCAGTTGCCAGGGACATTGGCTGGAGCAGGCTCATGCTGTAGAGATGGTGGATCTGGTTCTTAACAATCCAGACAATGGGGGCAAGTATCTGGGAGGATGGAACGATGGGCTGAGGGTTGATCCTCTTTATATCTGTGTGGTGCTGCCGTGACAGGGCATCCAGCTTAGTGTTCTTGGAGTCAGGTTGGTAGGAGATGGTGAAGTTGAATTTCTTGAAGAAGAGGGCCTAGCGAACCTGATGTGGGCTGAGATGTTTGTTCAGTGCCTATGAGGTTCTAGTGCTCAGTCTAGATCACGAAGGGCTCGATATTTCCCATTAGCCAATATCTCCATTGCTCCAAGGACCATTTAATGGTGAGTAGCTTCCTTTCTCCTACTCCATAACAGTGACGTATGGAGTTGAATTTGTGTGAGAAGAAGGCACAGGGATGTGTCTTCCCATCCAATCCTCACTGTGAGAAGATGACCCCGGCGCCTACGTCAGATGCGTGCACCTCTACTACAAAAAGTCCAGAGGGCTTTGGATTGTGGAGAACAGGAGCAGTGGTGAAGAATCTCTTGAGCTCCTCAAAAGCGTGGTCCATGATGTGAGAAGAAGTTCCTGCGAGGTAGGTGTTTTGGTAAGGGAAGTGAGAAATGTGGTGATTTGGTTGTAGTTTCAGATGAAATGGCAGTAGAATTTGGAGAAGTCCAAGAAGTGATGTTTGAGTGAGCATAGTAGAGTCTATTTAACGTTGGTGCACTCTTTCTGTGAGTCCATGCTTATGCCTTGGGGTGAAAGGACGTAACCCAGGAAGAAAATGACTGGGGTGTGGAACTGGCATTTTTCTAAGCTGCAGGATAGTTGGTTTGCAAGGGACATAGAACACAGAACATAGAAATTTACAGCACATTACAGGCCCTTTGGCCCACAATGTTGTGCTGACCATGTAACCTACCCTAGAGATTGCCTAGAATTTCCCTAGCGCATAGCCCTCTATTTTTCTAAGCTCCATGCATCTATCTAAGAGGCTCTTAAAAGACCCTATTGTATCTGACTCCACCACCGCTGCCGGCAGTGCATTCCACTCCCTGTGTGAAAAAATTACTCCTGACATCCCCTCGGTACCTATTTCCAAGCACCTTAAAACTATGCCCCCTCATTTTAGCCATTTCAGCCCTTGGAAAAACCTCTGGCTATCCACACAATCAATGCCCCTCATCATCTTATACACCTTTATCAGGTCACCTCTCATCCTCCATCGCTCCAAGGAGAAAAGACCAAGTTCACTCAACCTATTCTCATAAGATATGCCTTCCAATCCAGGCAACGTCCTTGTAAATCTCCTCTGGACTCTCTCTATAGCATCTACATCCTTCCTGTACTGAGGTGACCAGAACTGAACACAGTACTCCAAGTGGAGTCTAACCAAGGTCTTATATAGCTGTAACATTACCTCACGGCTCCTGAACTCAATCCCATGGTTGATGAATGCCAACACACCATGCACCTTCTTAACAACACTATTAACCTGTACAGCAGCTTTGAGTGTCCGATGGACATGGACCCCAAGATCTCTCAGATCCTCCACATTGCCAAGAGTCTTACCATTTATATTATATTCTGTCTTTAAATTGGACTTTCAATGAACCATTTCACATTTATCTCGGTTGAAGTCACCTGCCACTTCTCAGCCCAGTTCTGTATCCTATCTGAATCAGAATCAGGTTGATTATTACTGGCATGTGTCGTGAAATTTGCTAACTTAGCAGCAGCAGTTCAATGCTATATGTAATAGAGAAGAAAAAAAACCACAATAATAAATAAATAAATAAATAAATTGCAGTATACGCATATTGAATAGTTTAAAAATCATGCAAAAAACAGAAATATATATTTAAAAAAAAGTGAGGTAGTGTTCAAGGGTTCAATGACCATTTAGTAATCGGATGGCAGAGGGGAAGAAGCTGTTCCTGAATCATTAAGTGTGCGTCTTCAGGCTTCTACCTGGAGGTAACAGTGAGAAAAGGGCTGTCCTGGGTGCTGGGTGTCCTTAGTAGTGGACGCTGCCTTTCTGAGACACCATTCCTTGAAGATGTCCTGGACACTTTGTAGGCTTCTACCCAAGATGAAGCGGACTAAATTTACGACCCTCTGCAGCTTCTTTCGGTCCTGTGCAGTAGCCTCCCCATACCAGACAGTGATGCAGCCTGTCAGAATGCTCTCCATGGTACATCTATAGAAGTTTTTGTGTGTATTTGTTGGCATGTCAAATCTCTTCAAACTCCTAATGAAGTATAGTTGCTGCCTTGCCTTCTTTATAACTGATCAATATGTTGGGACCAGGTTAGGTCCTTAGAGATCTTGACACCCAGGAATTTGAAACTGCTCACTCTCTCCACTTCTGATCCCTCTATGAGGATTGGTTTGTGTTCCCTTGTCTTCCTGAAGTCCGCAATCAGCTCTTTCGTCTTACTGACGTTGAGTGCCAGGTTTTTGCTGCGACACCGCTCCACTAATTGGCATAACTTGCTCCTGTATGGTCTCTCGTCTCCATCTGGGATTCTATCAACAATGGTCGTATCATCAGCAGATTTATGGACGGTGTATTTGAGTTATACCTAGCCACACAGTCATGGGTATAGAGAGAGTAAAGCAGTGGGCTGAGCACACACCCCTGAGGTGCACCAGTGTTGATCGTCAGTGAGGAGGAGATATTATCAACAATCCACACAGATTGTCGTCTTACAGTTAGGAAGTCGAGGATCCAATTAAAGAGGGAGGTACAGAACCACTGGTTCTGTAACTTCTCAATCAGGAGTGCGGGAATGATGGCATTAAATGCTGAGCTATAGTCGATGAATGATCGATGTCCCACTGTAACCTCTGATAACCGTCCAGACTATCCACAACACCCCAACCTGGGTCATCAGCAAACTTACTAACTCACCCTTCAACTTCTTCATCCAGGTCATTTATAAAAATCTCAAAGAGGAGGGGTCGCAGAACAGATCCCTGTGGAACACCACTGGACACCGACCTCCATGCAGAATACAAACCATCTACAATCACTCTTTGTCTTCTGTGAGCAAGCCAGTTCTGGATCCACAAACCAAGGTCTCCTTGGATCCCATGCCTCCTCACTTTCTGAAGAAGGCTTGCATGGGGAACCTTATCAAATGCCTTACTGAAATCCATATGCACTACATCTGCTCTAATACTGAAGAACTGATAGACTGTGACAGACATGGTCTTGGGAGTCCTTGGAGAAAATGAGGATGTCATTGAGATAGATGAAAACATATCCGTGTAGCTGTCTCAGAGGATTCCGTCACTGAATGCTTGTAAAATGGCTAGAATGTTGGGAAGTCTGAATGACATCACCAAGTATTTGTAATAGCCAGAAGGTGTTATTAACGTCGTCTTCCACTCATCCCCCTGGCGGTTCAGGTTGTATTTACTTCATAGATCCAGTTTGGTGAATATCTGAGCTCTGTGGAATGTTTGGATTGCACTAAAAACATTAAGACTATAAGACTACAAGATGTAGAAGCAGAATTAGGCCTATCCCCCATTCCATCATGGCTGATTTATTATCTCTCTCAACCCCATTCTCCTGCCTTCTCCCTGTAACCTCTGGCATCCTGACTAACCAAAAACCTACCAACCTCTGCTTTAAATATATTGAATGACTTCACCTCCTCAGCCATCCATGGCAATAAATTCCACAGATTCACCACTCTCTGGCTAAAGAAATTCCTTCTCATTTCTGTTCTAAATGCACATCCCTCTATTCTGGGATGTGCCCTCTGGTCTTAAACTCACCCGTCACAAGAAACATCCTTTCCACATCCAATCTGTCTTCTAGACCTTTCAATATTTAATAGCCACCAAACGCTCCTTTCATTCGTGTAAACATCCTCTGGACCCTCTCCAATGCCAGCACATCTTTTCTTAGGTAAGGGGCCCAAAACTACTGACAAGTGAGGTCTGACCAGTGCTTCATAAAGCCTCAGCATTACATTCTTGCTCTTATATTCTAGTCCTCTTGAAATGAATGCTCATAGTCCTTTGCCTTCCTCACCACCAACTCAGCCTGCAAGTTAACCTTCAGGGAAGCCTGCACAAGCCCGTTTACACCTCTGATGTTTGAATTTTCTTCTCATTTAGAAAATAGTCTATGTCTTTTTTGTATCTGCTGATCATAGAGATCCCTACACTGTATTTCATCTTCCATTACGTTGTCCATTCTCCCAATCTGTCCAAGTCCTTCTGCACTCTCCGTGCTTCCTCAACACTACCGGCTCCTCCACCTATCTTTGTATCATCTACAAACTTGGCCACAAAGCTATCAGTATCACCATCCAAATTCTTGACATACAATGTAAAACGAAATGGTCCCAATACCGTACTGTACTGTACAAAAAAGATGGATTACACCTGAACCCAAAGGGGTCCAATATTCTAACAGGCAGGTTTAATAGAGCTGTTAGGGAGGGTTTAAACTAATTTTGCAGGGGGATGGAAACCGGAGTGATAGGGCTGAGGAAGGGGGAAACAGAAATAAATCAAAGATAGCATGCAACAGAGACGATAGAAAGGACAGGCAAGAGATGGGACATAATCACAGCCAGTGGATGATTTACAGGGCAATAGAGGTGTGGTGCAGTTAAAATAGAAAGCAACAAATACTGTACTGAAAGTGTTATATTTGAATGCTCGCAGCATAAGAAATAAAATGGACGATTTTGAAATTCAGCTGCAGATTGACAAGTATGACATTGTGGCCATCTCTGAAATGTGGCTAAAGGATGGCTGCCATTGGGAGCTGAACATCCAAGGATATACGGTGTATCACAAAAATAGGTTAGTAGGCAGAGGGGGTGGTGTGGCCCTGTATATAGAAATAATATTAAATCATTAGAAAGGGATGACATAGGATCAGAAGGTGCAGAGTCTGCATGGGTTGAGTTTAGAAATGGCAAGAAACAGAAGGACCCTAATGGCAGTTGTATACAGGCCTCCAAACAGCAGCTAGGATGTGGATTGCAAATTACAGCAGGAGATAGAAAAGGCGTGTCATGATAATCGTTGGGGATTTTAACATGAAAGTGGATTGGAAAAACCAGGCCAGCACTGGACCTCAAGAGAGAGGTTTTGTAGAATGTCAAAGGGATGGCTTTTTAGAACAGCTTGTTGTTGAGCCCACTAGGGGATTGGCTGTACTGGATTGGGTGCTGTGCAATGATCTGGAGGTAGCAAGAGAGCTTATGGTTAAGGAACCCTTAGGGAACAGTGATCACAATATGATTGACTTCACTTTGAAATTTGAGAAGGAGAAACTAAATTCCAATGTGTCGGTATTTTAGTGGAATAAAAGAAATTATAATGGCATGAGAGGAGAACTGGCCAAGGTTGACTGGAAAGGGACACTAGCAGAAAGGACAGCAGAGCAGCAATGGCTGGAATTTCTGTGAAAAATGAAGTAAGTGCAAGACAGATATATTCCAAATAAAAAGTAAATTTTCAAATGGAAGAAGGGCACTAATGTGGCTGACAAGTGAAGTCAGAGCCAAATTAAAAGCAAAAGCGAGGGCATACAAGGGAGCCAAAGTTATTGGGAAGATAGAGGATTGGGAAACTTTTAAAAACTTGCAGAAGGAGACTAAGAAGGTCATTAGGAAGGAAAAGATGAATTATGAAAAGAAGCTGGTGACTAACATCAAAGAAGATATTAAAAGATTTTTACGTATATAAAGAGTAAAGGACAGTTGAGGATAGATATAGGACCAATAGAAAATGACACTGGAGATATTGTAAAGAGAGATGCAGAGATGGCAGAGGAACTGAATGCACAGTGGAAGACATCTGCAGTATACCGGAAATTCAAGAGTGTCAGGGAAGTGAAGTATGTGCAGTGAAAATTATGACTGAGAAGGTGCTTAGGAAGTTTATTGGTCTGAGGGTGGATAAATCCCCTGGACCTGATAGAATGCACCCTCCGGTTCTGAAGGAAGTAACTGGAAAGATTGCGGAGGCATTAACAACGATCTTTCAAGAATCAATAGATCTTGGCATTGTACCGGATGACTGGAAAATTGCAAAGTTAAGAAGCGTGAGAGGCAGCAGAAAGGAAACTATAGACCTGTTAGCCTGACATCAGTGGTTGGGAAGTTGTTGGAATCAATTATTAGCGATGAGATTATGGAGTACCTGGAAGCAGATGACAAGATATGCCAAAGCCAGCATGGTCTCCTGAAAGGAAAGTCCTGCCTGATTAACCTACTGCAATTTTTTGAGGAAATTACAAGCAGGGTAGACAAAGGAGATGCAGTAGATTGGTGTACTTGGACTCTCAGAAGGCCTTAGTCAAGGTGCCGCACATGAGGCTGCTTAGCAAGATAAGAGCTCATGGAATTACAGGAGAATTACTAGCGTGGGTGGAGCATTGGCTGATCAGCAGAAAACAGAGAGTGGGAATAAAGGGATTTTATTCTGGCTAGCTGCCAGTTAGCACTGGAGTTCCACAGGGGTTGGTGTTGGGACCGCTGCTTTTTACGATGTATATCTGTGATTTAGTCTAAGGGATTAATGGATTTGTGGCTAAATTTGCCAATGATACAAAGATAGGTGGATGAGTGGGAAGTGTTCAGGAAACAGAGAGCCTGCAGAAAGACTTAGATAGTTTAGAGGGATGGGCAAAGAAGTGGTAAATGAAATTCAATGTTGGAAAGTGTATAGTCATGCACTTTGGTAGAAGAAATAAACGGGCAGTCTATTATTCACAAACAACAGGAATTCTGCAGATGCTGGAAATTCAAGCAACATACATCAAAGTTGCTGGTGAACGCAGCAGGCCAGGCAGCATCTATAGGAAGAGGCGCAGTCGACGTTTCAGGCCGAGACCCTTCGTCAGGACTAACTGAAGGAAGAGTGAGTAAGGGATTTGAAAGCTGGAGGGGGAGGGGGAGATGCAAAATGATAGGAGAAGACAGGCGGGGGAGGGATGGAGCCGAGAGCTGGACAGGTGATAGGCAGAAGGGGATATGAGAGGATCATGGGACAGGAGGTCCGGGAAGAAAGACGGGGGGGGGGTGACCCAGAGGATGGGCAAGAGGTATATTCAGAGGGACAGAGGGAGAAAAAGGAGAGTGAGAGAAAGAATGTGTGCATTAAAAAGAGTAACAGATGGGGTACGAGGGGGAGGTGGGGCCTAGCGGAAGTTAGAGAAGTCAATGTTCATGCCATCAGGTTGGAGGCTACCCAGACGGAATATAAGGTGTTGTTCCTCCAACCTGAGTGTGGCTTCATCTTTACAGTAGAGGAGGCCGTGGATAGACATGTCAGAATGGGAATGGGATGTGGAATTAAAATGTGTGGCCACTGGGAGATCCTGCTTTCTCTGGCGGACAGAGCGTAGATGTTCAGCAAAGCGGTCTCCCAGTCTGCGTCGGGTCTCACCAATATATAAAAGGCCACATCGGGAGCACCGGACGCAGTATATCACCCCAGTCGACTCACAGGTGAAGTGATGCCTCACCTGGAAGGACTGTTTGGGGCCCTGAATGGTGGTAAGGGAGGAAGTGTAAGGGCATGTGTAGCACTTGTTCCGCTTACACGGATAAGTGCCAGGAGGGAGATCAGTGGGGAGGGATGGGGGGGACGAATGGACAAGGGAGTTGTGTAGGGAGCGATCCCTGCGGAATGCAGAGAGAGGCGGGGAGGGAAAGATATGCTTAGTGGTGGGATCCCGTTGGAGGTGGCGGAAGTTACGGAGAATAATATGTTGGACCCGGAGGCTGGTGGGGTGGTAGGTGAGGACCAGGGAAACCCTATTCCTAGTGGGGTGGTGGGAGGATGGAGTGAGAGCAGATGTACGTGAAATGGGGGAGATGCGTTTAAGAGCAGAGTTGATAGTGGAGGAAGGGAAGCCCCTTTCTTTAAAAAATGAAGACATCTCCCTCGTCCTAGAATGAAAAGCCTCATCCTGAGAGCAGATGCGGCGGAGACGGAGGAATTGCGAGAAGGGGATGGCGTTTTTGCAAGAGACAGGGTGAGAAGAGGAATAGTCCAGATAGTTGTGAGAGTCAGTAGGCTTATAGTAGACATCAGTGGATAAGCTGTCTCCAGAGACAGAGACAGAAAGATCTAGAAAGGGGAGGGAGGTGTCAGAAATGGAATGCACACATTCTTTCTCTCACTCTCCTTTTTCTCCCTCTGTCCCTCTGAATATACCTCTTGCCCATCCTCTGGGTCACCCCCCCCCGTCTTTCTTCCCGGACCTCCTGTCCCATGATCCTCTCGTATCCCCTTTTGCCAATCACCTGTCCAGCTCTCGGCTCCATCCCTCCCCCTCCTGTCTTCTCCTATCATTTTGCATCTCCCCCTCCCCCTCCAGCTTTCAAATCCCTTACTCACTCTTCCTTCAGTTAGTCCTGACGAAGGGTCTCGGCCTGAAACGTCGACTGCGCCTCTTCCTATAGATGTTGCCTGGCCTGCTGCGTTCACCAGCAACTTTGATGTATGTTGCTTCAGTCTATTATTCAGATGGGGAGAGAATTCAAAATGCAGAGATGCAAAGGGACTTGTGAGTCCTTGTGCAAGATACCCTAAAGGTTAACCTCCAGATTGAGTCGGTGGTACAGAAGGTGAATGCAATGTTGGCATTCATTTCTAGAGGTATAGCAGGGATGTGATGTTGAGACTCCATAAGGCACTCATTGAGACCACACTTGGAGTATTGTGTGCAGTTTTGGGTTCCTTATTTTAGAAAGGATATACTGACATTGGAGAGGGTTCAGAGAAGATTCAGGAGAATGATTCCAGGAATGAAAGGGTTACCATATGAAGAACGTCTGTCAGCTCTTGGGCTGTATTCCCTGGAGTTCAGGAGAATGAGGGGGGATCTCATTGAAACATTCCGAATGTTAAAAGGCCTGAACAGTTTAGATATGACAAAGTTACTTCCCATGGTAGGGGAGTCTGCAACAAAAGGGCACAAATTCAGGACAGAAGGATGTACATTTTGAAAAGAGATGTGGAGAAATTACTTCAGTCAGAGGGTGGTAAATCTGTTGAATTTGTTGCCACGGGCGGTTGTGGAGGCTAAGTCATTGGACGCATTTAAGGCAGAGATAGATAAGTTCTTGATTAACCAGGGCATCAAAGAGTATGGGGAGAAGGCAGGGGAGTGGGGATGACTGGAAGAATTGGATCAGACCATGATTGAATGGTGGAACGGATGTGATGGGCCAAATGGCCTTCTTCTGCTACTATATCTTATACCGACTCCTGTAGAACACCACGTCATCTGCTGCCAACCAGAATAGGCCCCCTTTATTCTGACCCTTTGCCTCTTGCCAATCAACCCATTTCTCTTCTTGCTATTATCTTTGCTGTAATACCATGGGCTCTTAACTTATTAAGTAGTCTCATGTCCGGCACCTTGTCAAAGATCTGAAAATCCAAGTAAATAATATCTACTGACTTTGCTTTGTCTATATTGCTTGCTATTTCCTCAAAGGATTCCAACAGATTTGTCAGGTAAGAAACCATGCTAACTTTGGCCTCCATGTGCCTCCAAGTACCCTGAGACCTCATCCTTAATAATGGACTCCAACAGCTTCCAAACCACTGCCATCAGGCCAACTGGCCTATAATTTCCTTTCTTCTGCATCCTTTCCTTCTTGAAGAGTAATGTGATATTTGCAATTTTCCAGTCCTCTGGAACCATTCCAGAATCTAATGATTCTTAAAAGTTCATTATTAATGCCTGCACAATCTTTTCAGCTATCCTTTTCAGAACCATGGGGTGTAGTCCATCTGGTCCAGGTGACTTACCTCCCTTTTGACCTTTTAGCTTCCCAAGCACCTTCACCTTCGAAAGAGCAATTCCACTTGCTTCTGTCCCCTGACACCCTTAGATTTCTGGCATACTGCTAGTGTCTTCCGCAATGAAGACTGTTGCAAGATACTTATTAAGTTCATCTGCTGTTTTTTTGTCCCCCACTACTACCTCTCTCATTTCATTTTCCATTGGTCCAATGTCCACTCCTGCCTCTCTTTCACTGTTCACGTATCTGAAAAATCTTTTGACGTCCTCTTTGATATTTTGGTTATTTCATCTTTTCTCTCCTCATGGTTTTTTGTTGCCTTCTGTGGGCTTTTAAAAACTTCCCAGTCCTCTAACTTCCATCTAATTTTTGCTATATTAAATGCCCTCTCATCTGCTTTCATGCTATCTTTGATTTCCCTTGCCAGCCATGGGTGCATCATCCTTCCTTTAGAATACCACTTCTTCTTTGGAATGTATCTATCCTGCGCCTTCTGAATTGCTCCCAGAAACTCCAGCCACTGCTGTTCTGTCATCATCCCTGCTAGTGTCCCTTTCCAAACAACTTTGGGCCACTCCTCTCTCATGCCTCTGTAATTCCCTTTAGTCATAGTCATACTTTATTGATCCCGGGGGAAATTGGTTTTCGTTACAGTTGCACCATAAATAATTAAATAGTAATAAAACCATAAATAGTTAAATAGTAATATGTAAATTATGCCAGTAAATTATGAAATAAATCCAGGACCAGCCTATCGGCTCAGGGTGTCTGACCCTCCAAGGGAGGA
The DNA here is from genome assembly GCF_963921235.1 of Mobula hypostoma. Lineage (NCBI taxonomy): Eukaryota > Metazoa > Chordata > Chondrichthyes > Myliobatiformes > Myliobatidae > Mobula > Mobula hypostoma. Next base: position 9,539,551 of record NC_086116.1, read on the forward strand.
GTTGTAAAGTTTGATGGCCACAGGCAGGAATGACTTCCTATGACGCTCTGTGTTGCATCTCGGTGGAATGAGTCTCTGGCTGAATGTACTCCTGTGCCCAGCCAGTACATTATGTAGTGGATGGGAGGCATTGACCAAGATGGCATGCAACTTGGACAGCATGCTCTCTTCAGACACCACCGTTATTACTCCACCGTAATAATGATACACTTGACTTTAGCTTCTCCCTCTCAAACTGCAGGGTGAATTCTATCATATCATGATCACTGCCTCCCAAGGGTTCCTTTACCTTAAGCTCCTGAATCAAATCTGGTTCATTACACAACACCCAATCCAGAATTGCCTTTCCCCAGCTGGCTCAACTACAGACTATTCTAAAAGGCCACTTTATAGGCATTCTACAATTTCTCTCTCTTGGGATCCAGCACCAACCTGATTTTTCCAATCAACCTGCATATTGGAATCCCCCATGACTATCATTACATTGCTCTTATTACATGTCTTCTCTACTTCCATTGAAATTTATATCCCACATCTTGGCCACTGTTCAGGGACCTGCATGTAATGCCCATGAGGATCGTTTACCCTTGGATTTTCTGAACTCTACCCACAAGGATTCTACCTCTATCAGCAGGAGAGGGTAGCAGTTGTTGATAGTAATTTTGTTGAGTCAACAGTGATCAATGAAGGTTGAAGACTTCCGATTTGACAAAGAAGAATCCTGCACTGGCTGGGGACTGGGATGGTCAAGTGAAGCCATGCAGTAGTGCTTCAGTGATGTAGTCATTCATGGCATGGGTCCCAGTAGGGGGGAGGGTTAACAGATGACCTTGAGGAGGGATGGTGCCCAGGAGGAAGTCGATCATACAGTTGTGGGGTCCGAGAGGCAACAGGGTGCTGATTCCCCCTTTACTAAAGGCAATGGCAACGTTGTGGTATTCCTTTGGGAGTGCGGTGAGGTTTAAGGTTTTGTCCATCTCCATGGACTTACGGGGTGAAGTCAGCTGAGGGTGCCGTCTGGAGGGTCTTCAACTCAGCAGTAAACCGTAGTAAAATGATGGGAGGAGAAGATGGTGATGCGACGCAGTGCGCGCAGCCTCTCCGGTGATGAATATCTGTAATCTGTCAAGTAGGAGGCCGTGCATAATTCTGATTTGATGGAGGCAGACGTGAGAGCACGGAGGAACATCTAAACTTCTGAAATGCCTGCTTCGCTGTTGCCACTACTGTGTGATCTGAAATCTCCGGAGGGGAAGGCCCTGAATCCTCGGCTTTGCCTGTTGCTTGGTGGCCGGGGCCCGGGTTGAAGCGCTCGGCAGAGATGGTGCTCGGTGCTTGGTGTCGGAGGGCTGGTCGGAGGCTCAAAGTTTTCAGATGGACTCAGAGTTGAACTGTGGTCAGGTGTTTCCAGGGTGCTGCATTGGCAAGTTTGAAGTGCTGGAAGCTCATGGCAGGGAGAGTTTCTCCCTTCTACCGTCTACATGAGATGTTGGGGCTATTAGGACTTTCAGACATTTTTTTACCGTGCCCATGGTCTGCTCTTACCAAATTACAGTCTTGCTTTGTACTGTTGTCACTATACGTTATAATTATGTGGTTTTTGTCAGTTTTAGTCTTGGTCTGTCTTGTGTTTCTATGATATCATACTGGAAGAACATTGTATCATTTTTAATGCATGCATTTCTAAATGACAATAAACGAGGACTGAGTGTCCTCATAATCTAATCTAAAAAAACCGTATTAACCTGGTGAAGTGAGGGTCGTGAGTGGAGAGCCAGGGGTAACTTAAGATAAGAGGAGTGTTATGGTGAGTCAATCAGGAGGAATTGGATGGACTTGTGGTGCTCGCCGATGCTAATGTGCATAGGCTGTATGAACTTTCTGAGCATCCCGCATACCAAGGGACATCCATCAATGCCGAGCAGCGGAGCCAATTTTGCAGTGAGCAATAACATTAATAACTAACTGCAAAATAATAAGCCAGGAGGGGCCACAAAACAAGAGAGAAGACATAGTAAACTCATCAACAAGGTAGCTGAAGGCTAGGAGCAACTGGTTGAGATTGATTGGTTCGATAGGTGAATAAGGGGTGTGGATGAGAGCTGGGTTTAAATAGGCTGCAGGAGATGAGTGATGGCTGCTTCCTGTTTGTTAGGTTGAGACTGTTAGGTGCCTGCCTGTGCCCCCATGGCTGGCACCTGAAGGTTCAGGCAATCCGGATGAGTCCAGTGGAATTCTTCGATGAGCAACTGATGCAAGATGAAACTGACCAAGATGAGACTTCTCCTCTGTCACCTTCACAGTTGACAGGGTATTGCACATCCTGTCCACAATGATGTGAGTCCATTAACCGGTGAACCATGTACACTGGACTACCTTCCAACATCCTCGGTTTTGGAGGTGTAGGCTCAGGTAGGTTGAGTAGTCCATGGACAATGGGCTTGAAGAAGGACATGTGGAAGGTGGTTGTGGTCCTCATTGGGGTTATTACTTTCTTGAAAAAAGTTGCATCTAACATATTAACCATTCACTGTATAATTCAGGCAATATACTGATGCGAAAAACCTAAGTGATCAGCTGCACAAACGATTAAATACTGTTATCACAGCGATAAAAAAGTAAAGTCCCATGCTCTCAATTCTTGACTATTTTGAGAGTTTTGTTTTGAGAATGATGAACAGTTTGAATGCTTACTGTTGCACACAGAAGTCAGATGACTCTCAAAAAGAAACTACCTAAGACATTTTCATGTGCTTTTTGAAACTGTGATAAAATTGAAGACTTGAATGCTTCTTTCAGTAGTCAACTCAAGAATAGAATATGAGGCACGGCATGGCTTGTTTGTCAGAATTATTCACTAAGTTTAATTAAATCAATCTTCAATTGAGCGGAAATGATGTGAATTTATCAAAGTCAAATCAGTTTTCTGTCCAAGTTAAACCTATTTAAGTGCAACACTGGCCATCACAATCTTTTCTAATTTCCAAGCCTTTCTGAGTTTGGAAGAGAAAGAAAGAATACCAGATGTTCACCTTCAAGTATACTATGCCCACCTGGGTGAGCTGTATAAAGACATGTCAGAGAGATTTCAGAATCTTCTGTTGATCCACATTCCAGATTGGGTAATAAATTCATTCCTGAAGACTTGTAATGAGGAATTAACAGGAAGGATAGAGGAAGAACTGGTTTTGCTACAAAATGACTTTGAGCTTAAAAATATTCGTATCAAGACTTTTGGTTGCAGAATCTCTGTATGTTATCCTGCACTGTGAAAAAATGTCAAGATGTTCTCTATTGCTTTTCCGACGTCGTATTTATGCCAGGAGCTATCCAGCTGGCTTAACCCAAATGCAGGATCTGTGCAGACAATTTAGCAGTGAGTGATCACTTTAATAATGAACTGCAAAATTAGCATAATGTTCTTGAATTTCTTTTGATATTTTGAATTTTGTTTTTACTGTCTAATTTGTCAAGAGTCTCAAATGTGTGATGCCCTTTCCAGAGTGCCACAATAACAAGGAGCCAGGCCTGTCAGCTCACCAGCTCTGCACTGAATATCAATTACACTTTATTTGTCACATGTACATCAATACATACAACGAAATGTTTCACTTGGCGTCAAATCAAGTCAGCGAGGATTGTGCGGAGCAGCCCACAAGTGTCACTACTCTTCCAGCGCTGATATAGCATGCCTACAACTCACTAACCCTAACTGTGCATGTTTGAAGCATGGGAGGAAACTGACACGGTTATGGGGAGAACGCGCATAATCCTTACAAACAGTCGCGGCAATTGAACAATCTTATAGCTGGTGCTCTGTAGTGCTTGTGCTAAACTCTAAGCTACCATCACCGACCTGCATTAATTCCACTTTTTCTATTCTCCCCACATTTTCATCAGCTGCATCTCGATTGCACCGTTCCCCTGCACACAAGGGGGCTATTTCCCGCAGCCCGCTAACCTCCATATGTCCTTGGGATTTGGGAGGAGACTGGCAGCTCTGGAACAAATGCATGCACTCACATAGAGAGCATACATGCAAACTCCACACAGACAGTGCCCAAGGTCAGGATTGTACCCATGTCTCTGACACTGTGAGGCAGCAACTCCACTACTTCTGCTAATGTTTCTGTCTGGGATTGTGTTTGGTTTACTTTTGAGTTATTATCTTTTTATACCAAATATCAAAATAAACTTCTTGCATAGTAAAAAATATTACAAGAATAAACCGTGTAATACCTTTTCATTCTTACATTTACAGTCAATGCATTAGAAAGGGTTAAAAGCAATAGCACTGTTGCTATTCATGTGGTCTCCTTCGATGGTACACTTCTACAATAATTGAGGAGCTTTCTCACCCAAACCTGACACCACCCCCACCACCCCCACCACCCCCCCGCCACTAGTAGTAGTGGAAGAACCATATACTGCAGGGGTTCCCAACCTTTTTTAAGCCATGGACCCTTACCATTAACCAATGGGTTCGTGGACCCCAGGTTGGGTATCCCTGCTACATTATGATCCTCCCCCACCAAGCCCTTATGATGGCTGCACCAAGCTTGAATGTGTCCCTCCACACGTACTCCTGCAGCCCGAAATGTGCCAGGCATCAGCATTCCTTTCCCTTCAAAGTTTTGAATTATTGTCCCATGTAAAATTTCCTCTGTTCTGTCCCTTTTCTGTTGGAAACTGGTCTATTTCTGCCATGTGTATTTCCCCATTCCTGTCCCCTTTCTCATTAATGTATAACCAAATTATTTGAAGTGGAGACGCTATTGTAAAATAGTATGCAATGACTTCCCTCCATATCCAAGAGCCAGTTGGGAGTCCGTATAAAGTCTCTCCTGTCCATAACAGTGCAGCACTCCCTCAGTGTCACATGTGGGCTACAGAATGGAATATCTGAACTTACAACCCACTAACTTGGAGAGAAGAATGTCACCAAAGAGTCAAATGTGACAAAACTAAATGAGAAACAAAAATATATTTATATAAAAAATAAGCTGTCTTGTGACAACAGGTGGAAAGTTGTGGCATGGTAACGTAACGGTAAGCACAACACTTTACAGTTCCGGCTGTGAGATCAGGTTCTAGTCCCACTACCGTCTGTAAGGAATTTGTATGTTCTCTCTGTGACTGTGTGGATTTCTTCTGGGTGCTCTGGCTTCTTCCCACAGTCGAAAGATGTACACTGAGGGTTAGTCAGTGTGGGCATGCTATGTTGGCGTCAGATACTTGTGGGCTGCCCAGCAGAATCCTCACTGATTTGATTTCACAAACGACACATTTAGTTAGAGCTTTATTGTCATTGATAGGGACAATGGCTTTGCAGTGCTAATCCATTCAGAGCTAAACAGCAGACTGGCAATTCAATTGCTAAAAATGTAATAACTAAATTTAAAATAACGTCTGAGTTATTTAGCGTGACATCTAAGCTACAATTGAATGAAAAACAAACAACTCTGGAATGGGGCATTGTTCAGTTGTAGGGCAGCCCTGGGGAGAAAGCTACTTTCCAGTCTGGATGTCTCTGTCTCACCTGCCGGATGGCAGGAGATGGAACTGGGGTGGGATGAGTCTATCACGATTTTGCGAGCCCGCTGCGGACATCACGAGTTGTAAATGGTTTGCGTATCTGGCAGCTGTGTCCCAATGATGTTCTGTGCTGTCCTGGTCACTCACTGAAGTGCTTTTTGGCCGATCTTGTTGCAGTGAGTGTATCATACTCTCATGCAGTAGGTGTCTGTATGCCCTCAATTACACATCGATAAAGGTTTAGCGGCAGATTTGCTCCTTAAACTCGTTAGATAGTATAGGTGCCACTGAGCCTTCCTTACCATCACAATTCATCGTATGTTTCAATGCACATGAGACAAATCAAGGATCAACTTTATTCACCATATATATTTACATGTATTAAAATTTGCTTTGGGTGCTGACATGTCATGCAACAAATAACAACATTCTACAATTATAAAGAATGAAGAATTACAGTATATAGAAAATAAAGATAGAGGTTAAAGTGCAAGTATGAAATAAAATATGCAAAAGTACATAAATACGATTATGTATTTGCAGTGTAAACAGCATTATAAAGACAAAAGGTTCTGCGGATGCTCGAAATACAGAGCAACACACACACACAGTAAGTCAGAGGATATCTATAGGATATCGACGTTTTAGGCTGAGGCTCTTCGTCAGGCCAGGGAAGGAAGGGGAATGACTCCAGAATAAAAAGGTGGGGGAAGGAGAAGGAGGACTAGCTGGAGGGTGATAGGTGGAGTCAGATGGGTGGGAAAGGTAAAGGGCTGGTGCAGGAAGCTGAGGGAGAGAAGAGTGGACCATGGGAGAAAGGGAAGATGGAGGGGCACCAGAGGGAGGTGATAGGCAGGTGAGGAGAAGAGGTACGAGGCCAGATTGGGGAATAGAAGAAGAAGGAAGGGGGAGGGGAAAATTACTGGAAGGAGAAATTGATATTCATGCCGTCAGGGTGGAGGCAACCTAGACTGAATATGAGGTGCTGCTCCTCCACCCTGAGAGTGGCCTCATCATGGTCAAAGAGGAGGTCATGGAACAATATGTTGGAATGGGAATGGGGATAGGAATTAAAGTGGTTGGCCGCCGGGAAATTCCGCTTTTGAAGGATGGAGCGGAAGTGCTTTACAAAGCATTCCCTCAATTTCCAGTAGGTCTCAGCAATATAGAGGAGGCCGCATCGAGAGCACCAACTACAATAGATGACCCCAACAGATTCACAGGTTAAGCGTTGCCTCAATTGGAAGGACTGTTGGAGCCCTTGACTGGAGGTAAGAGAGGAGGTGAATGGGGCAGGTGTAGCATTTCTATCACCTTTAGGGATTTGTACCAGGAGGAAGATTAGTGGGGTGGGAAGGATTGTCAAGGGAACCTTGGAGGGAGCAATCCATTCAGGAAGAGGAGAGTAAGGGGTGTTTGATGTTTTGGAGATGTGTTCAGTATTAGGATCCCGTTGAAGTTGGTGGAAGTTGTGAAAAATGACATGTTGGATGTAGAGACTTATAGGGTAGTAGGTGAGGACAAGAGGAGCGCTTTCCCTATTAAGGGAAGATAGGATGAACATGGATGTTTGGGAATCGGAAGAGATGTGCATGAAGGCAGCATCAATGGTGAAGGGAAACTCCATTCTTTGAAGAAGGTGGTTTATAAAAGATGTCTGTAGTCAGCTTGTCTCCAGAGTTGGAAACAGAAAGATCGAGAAAGAGCAGTGAAGTGTCAGAAATGGACCAAGTGAATTTAGGGGCAGGGTGGAAGTTGGAGGCAAAGTTGATGAAATTGGTGAGCTCATCGTGGGTGCATGAATCAGTTGTCGATGTAACGCGTGATTCAGAATCAGGTTTAATATCACTGGCATATGTTCTGAAGTTTGTTGTCTTTGTGGCAGCAGTACAATGCAATACTTAATAATAGAAAAAAAGAGTTGGGACGCATCACCAGTGAAGACTTGGAACGTGTACTGTTCTGTGCGGCCAACGAAAAGGCAGGCATAGCTGGGGCCCTTGCGGATGCCCGTGGCTATCCCTTGAGCTTGAAGAAGATGGGAGGAGCTGAAGGAGAAAATATTGAAGGTGAAGAGCAGTTCTCCCCGATGGAGGAGGGTGGTGGTGGACGGGAACTGGTTGGGTCTTTTGTTGAGGAAGAAAGAGAGAACTTTAAGACCTTGATGGGGATAGAATTAAAAGAGGCTGGACATGCTTGGTGATAATGAAGGGTAAGGGAACTGAGTTTGGTGGCAGTGGATGGGAGTTCTCCAGAGCTGATGAGGTTAGTGATGGTGTCAGAGATCATCTTCTGATGGTCCAGAGTGAGGTCCTTTTCAAGGTATAAGAGGAGGTGTCTGTGAGGTGCTGCCCAGACTCAGCAAGGTAGAGGTCAGTCCGCCATACTGCATCAGCACCCCCTTTGTCTGTGGCTTTGTTGGTAAGGTTGCAATTGGTGCGGAGAGAGTGGAGGGCGGTGCATTCAGAGGAGGAGAAGTTCCAGGAGGAGAGAGGAATGCTGAAGTGAAGCTGCTTGATGAGTCGTCAGAAATTGGAGATGAATAGATCTGGAGCAGGCAGACAACTAGAGTGGGGTGTCCAAGAAGAGGGGGAGAGCTGGAAACGGGGGAAGTGGTCATCAGTGCGGGGTGTGGAATTCTTGCCAAAGAAGTGGGCTCGGAGACAGAGGCGAGGAAGAAGAGCATGCCGCTGTGGAACTCACTGAGGTGCGGGCAAAGGTCGAGCCCTTGCAGAGGACTGAATGTTCTGTCTAAGAAAGGAGTGGTGAAAACACAGCAGGGGTTAGAGCTGGGAACGGGGGGCAGGTGGGTGGGTGGGGTGGGGGAAGATGGAGAGTCAGATGACCCAAAAGGTGACGGGGAGCCTGAGATACCCATAGCTATAATATCCAGGACATTGTAAAGAGTGATTAAAAGTGTTTACAGTGCAGTTCAGTAACGTGGCTTATCATTAAATTGAAGTCTCTAATGTTGCTCCAGTTTACCCAGATGACATTTTGTCTTTCTCTCAGTTTTGTAGGTACTAGGGATGTTTTGCTGATTCTGACCCAGAAACAAATTGAGAAGAGGCAATTAGGTGTGTGTATCTCTGATATGAAAAGGTCCAATTTGATAGCTGCACTATTTCGATTCTCTGCCAAGACATATGTTGAGACAACGCTTGAAAATAAATTAGCAGTCTGCACTGACAGACTTAATTGCCTTGGCTTGCACCCGCCAGTCCTTGAAATGACAAAAGGTAAAAGACTAGATTATTTATTTGAAAGCATTGCAAGGAACGTCAACCAGTGATTCAGAGTGAATGACAAACCATACTGTAAGTTACAAGTAATTTAAAGTGGACTATTTAAAACTTGTCTGAGAAAATGCAGTAAGGTGGCCGATTTGAATCACTAATAATAGGGATTGCGGCTGACGAGGGTAAAGCAATGTAAATAATAATTATTTGTCCTTTAATCATTTGTTATCATTTAAATGAGTAGTGATTTGCTTGAGGTCTTTAAAATTATGAAGAGTTTTCAATAGAATTAATGCAGAAGCTATCAAATTGTGCTTCCATCAAAGGTCATACTATAGATTGAAGAACACCACTAACAAATCTAATAACGATTGCAGGAAAATAACCTTTATTCTCTCAATGATAGATATATAAATCTAACTATAATATGTAGATTGAAGAACACCACTAACAAATCTAATAAGGATTGCAGGAAAATAACCTTTATTCTCTAAATGATAGATATATAAATCTAACTGAAGAACACCTCTAATAAATCTAATAAGGATTGCGGGAAAATAACCTTTATTCTCTAAATGATAGATATATAAATCTAACTATCTTATGGAGCAGTTAAGGCAAAGAAGGCAGGAAGCTAAAATATAAATTGAGAGACAAAGGCGAGGTGTTAGGGATCATTCTGGAGTTACACTGGTGGATCACACTGGTGGCGCAGTGAAATCAGCGCCGGGCTCGAGAATGGAGGTTCCCGAGTTCGACCCAGTGACGGACCGCCCCCGTGCGCGCTCTCCATCCGTGTCGGGTTGATGTCGAGCTCGCAACTCGGCCTCGTAAAATAATACTGCAAAATGTTTGTGCGAGTAGTGGCGCCCCACACAGCCTGTCGAACTACGCCTTGTAAGGCATGAAAGTGCCCGACGCTGGCCTCTCAGGTCTGAGTTGACGTCATCATCGTCATCATCTGGAGTTATGACATTATGGATAGCATAATTATAGTTGAACTGAAATGAGAACTAGTATTCAGGAAATAAAACTGTACATAATTTAACTTCCAACTGATGCCTTGTGGCAAGTGAAACCAACCACTGTCTGTGGAACATTCTAATTCTGTCCCATTGCAGGGAAGACAATAAATGAATGTTCCCATCATAAACAGGAGAAAATCTGCAGATGCTGGAAATCCAAGCAACGCACACACACAATGCTGGAGGAACTCAGCAGGCCAGGCAGCATCTGTGGAAAAGAGTACAGTCGACGTTTCGGGCCCAGACCCTTTGTCAGTCCTGATGAAGGGTCTCGGCCCGAAATGTTGACTGTACTCTTTTCCATAGGTGCTGCCTGGCCTGCTGAGTTCCTCCAGCATTGTGTGTGTGTTGGTTGGTTAGATGAAAATTCTGCTATTAGCACATTATTACAGGTATATCCCTGCCACTTAATGGGAAGCTCAGGACAGATGAGTCCTGATGAGGGTCTCGGCCCGAAACATTGACTGTTTAATCCTGTCCGTAGATGCTTCCAGACTTGATGAGTTCCACCAGCATTTTGAGCGTGTTGTCCTGGATTTCCAGCGTTCTGTGTTCAGGGCATATCTATTTTGTCATTTAACCTTCTGGTTAGCTGTGCATGCATGGAGCTATCATCACTCATGCTGTAAAAAAAGATGTATATTTTGGATGTCTGTGGTTTGTGTTCAGGCTTTTGGAACAGACACCAGTATTTAATATTCAAAGGCATTCTATTAATTGGAGTATGCTATTATTGTAAATATGTAAATTTGTAAATCTACCTGACTAACCCGACTATATTCAAAATATTAAGGCTGTGAAGATGATTATAGCAATTAAAACTCCAGTTAACCATTTAAATATAAAACGTGTCTGGAGAATGAGATTCTCTTGGATTCTGTCTCCTGAATGTTTGCAGTATAAATAAAGACTTCTATATTTCCCAGTTACAGCTTCCCTGTGGCTCAGTTTTAAGTCAGTCCTCATTCCGTATAAGGGATGAATATTTTTAAGAAATCGGTTCAATTTAACAACCACAGGATCATGGAGTATCAAAGAATACAGTGCAGAGACTAACTGGTACATATAAAAGTGGTGTGTGTGTGTGTGTGTGTGTGTGTGTGTGTGTGCGCGTGTGTGTGTGTGTGTGTGTGTGTGTATGGGACCAGCTATGTTGGGTAGTTTGGTGAGTTCAACTACCTTAATAATATCTTCAACATCAGTTTTGTGCCATTGAAGTCAATCCTACAGAGAAATTGGTGGTAGCAGAACATTGCATTCACAATGGCCATGGGATTGACTTGATGGCACAAATCTCTGTGTCAATGGTTTTTGGGACTGCCTGGTGAAAGAAGCCATTGAAATAAAAGTAGAGGAAAAGAATTTTAACAAAGACTAAGGTCTTGCTCTATATAAGGACTGGAATTGGTTTGCGAACAAGGTGGGACAGCAGAAACCTGATTGGATGAAGACTAACCAATCAGGAGGGATGGACAACAGGGGTATAAATACCACCATACTAGACATGCCCAGGCAGCATCCCTAATGAAGATGGCAGAGTCTGCCAGTTAAAATCGATACCAGTAGCCGGCTGGAAGCCTGAGAAGAGTTTATTTGTCATATATGCCAGGAAAACACTCGATCCTTTTTAATCTTTTTTCTTATTTCAAACAATAAACTTTATTCTGGAGAAGTGCTTTCTTTTTTTTTGATTATGCTGAATATATTTATTTTTGTGTCTTTTTAATTTTTTTTTGCTCAGCATAACAAAACTTTCAATTTCCAGATACACTTACATTTACATTTCTTCCCCTCAAAGATATCAGGTATCAGAACACTTTCATCAAAATGTAGACATCACCACAACATCCTATACAAAAGTCCTTATTAGTATAGCAGACCGGTTTACATCTATATACTGCAGAAAAGGTTGCCATATTTAATGAAAACTATTTGTTTTTGAGTGTACTATACATGTCAAAAAGTCCAAAGGAATATATTCTATGATTAATTTACGCCAACCAAAAAGTCCAGGGGCCTTATCGGATATCCAACAAAGTAAAATGTTCTTCCTCGCACAAAAAGTCAGGATGTTAAAAAGTTTTTTCTGATGTGCATTAATAATAGCAGGGCTCTGAAGAAATTCAAGAGAAAATCTCTCTGCAAATTACATTAAGTTTCAATATTCTCAAGAACAAAGATTACAGCAGGTGAGTGAACATAATTTTAATTGTTACAATTACATCGTTCACTTCAAGATTTTGAGTGCCAACAAATAGTTCTTTTGAGTTAGATATTTACAATGGAAGCACATTACAATAGAAATGACAATACACCTCTGAATATTCAAGCACCTCTTTGCTGGGACAAAGTTATTCGTTTGGATGGTCTTCTGTTGACAGGAAGCCCAGGCACTCAAATTTGAACTGATGAAGGGTCTTGGGCTGAAATGTCGACTGTTCGTTCCCTTCCATAGATTCTGCATGACCTGCTGAGGTCCTCTAGCATTTTGCATGTGAGGCTCAAAGTTTCCAGCAGCAGCAGAATCTCTTAGACCGTAAGACACAGGAGCAGAATCAGGTTATTTGGCCCACTGAGTCTGTTCCTCTATTCAATTATGGCTGATTTATTTTTCCCTCTCAGCCCTATTCTCCTCCCTTCTCCCCATAAACTTTGACACTCTTACAAATCAAGAGCCTATCAACCTCTGTTTTAAATAACCCTAATATATATACATATGGCATGTCTCTTCTGTGTGTGTGACTTGAAATGAGTGAATTAGTGTTCTGAGGATTGACACCTTGGATACACAAATATCCCATTATTGGTTGCTTAGCAAAAGATGTTTGATGCCTGGCTTTATGTAGGCTTATGAATACAGCCCCGTCGTCTGTACGCCTGGCCAGTGCATAAAGTAATATCTCATGGTCAGGCCAGTTTACAAACCATATCTCTTTAAACAGCCTCCTGCCAGGAACCAGTAGTCAGCTCTTTTTCAGACAGTGGTGCTTATTCATGCAAGTGCACTTCTAATTTCTGATTTCTTCTTGCAGTTTACATTTTGAAACGGTTCATGGAGGCTGGCTCTCATTTGTGTTAATAGTTACAATATCCTCAGCTTCAGGCTTAGACTATAGCTGTGGTCTCCGTACCACTGCCATGCCTGACTGTGTGTGGGAGTGAGTGGGAATGTGGGAAAGGAGCTTGCTTTCTTGTTGTTGTTCGTGCTTGTGTTGTTCTGCTGAATGTTGTGGGCATGTGATGATGGTGCGTTAATGTGTGCTGCCCCCAGCGTATCCTTGGGTGTGCAGGTTGTTTCAATGTATAGTACTCTGCAAAAGCCTTAAGCATCCTAGATTCTTTATTGGACTTTCACAGATGCCTGATCGAGATTGTCTGGGATTACCTGGAAAGGGAAAGGGTGGTCACGTCAAATATTGATTTTAGTATTTTTCTGTTTACTGCTTTATATAGTATTTTTTGCTATTCAGAAACTTTTCATTTCATCTTTGCTTTACAGAATTTTGTTTTACATGTGCCTAAGACTTGAGCACAGTACTGTACATGTGGTCAATAAATCTGAGTCTGAATCTGTAGACTCCCAGACAGAAACATACCCTGGGGAAATCATCTGTGGTGGGAGGGGGCTGCAAAAGCCCTTCACTAAAGGTCACCCCACATCTATAGGCTGCTACAAAAGCTTGTACCTACGGGGACTTTCATCTACTCTATGTATTATCTCTCTTTGGCTATCTACACAACTGTGGGGAATATTTCAAATTTGACATTGGTAATATCCTCACCTTCCTCTGGGAGATCTTTCTGAATTCGTTAGATCCTCTTCAGTTTCAGATTAGGATTTATTAACGTACATTGAATCCTATTGTGAAATCACAACCCGAGGGTGTGCTGGGGGCAGCCGCAAATTTTGCCACATATTCTTGCGTCAAGGTAACATGCTCACAATGCTTGGCAAATGACGCAGAAAACAAAATGGAACACAATAAGAAATAAAATAACAACAGCAAAACGAACCCTGTTCATTCCTCCCACCCACTGACATACATAGATACACAGACCTCCAACCCCAACATGGGCCTTCTCCTGCCTCCAGCTTCCTGACTCCAGTGGATATGCAGATTCACCAACATAGGGCTTCGACTTCCACAGTAGAATCTCAGCCTCAAGGCTCTGGCCATGGTCCATTGGCACTAAAATTTCTCAGCAAGGCTAGGGAGGGGAGAAAGTAGAGCAACACTACAACACAGTATAGGCAATTCAGCCCACAATGTAGTACTGACCTTTTAACCTACTCTAAGATCAATCTAATGCTTCCCTCCTGCATAGTCTACAATTTTTCTTTCATTCATGTGCTTATCGAAGAGTCTCTTAAATGTTTCTAATGGATGTACATCTACCATCACCCTGGCAGGGAGTTCCAAGAACCCACCATTCTCTGCAAAAAACTTAACTCTGACATCCCCCCTATACTTTCCTTCAATCACTTGAAAATTATGCCCTCTCATATTAGCCATTTAGCCGGCTGGTGGCGTAGTGGCATCAGCGCCGGACTTTGGAGCGAGGGCTCCTGAGTTCGAATCCAGCCAGCTTCCTTGCACGTTTTCCATCCGTGCTGGGTTGAGTGTCGAGCTAGCAACTCAGCCTCTCAAAAATAAGAAAGCCTGCTAAAAAAAAACGCCGTCATGACGGCGTCCCGATGACTCCACTCGGAGTTAAGGGCTTCCTTTGTCTTCTTTCTTCTATATTAGCCATTTCTGCCCTGGGTGAAAAGTCTCTGTCTGGTCAATTTAAGCCTCTTATCATCTTGTACTCCTCACAAGCTCCTTTGTTGCAAAAAGAAAAGGCCTAGCTCACTCAACCTTTTCTCATGTGATACGTGCTCTAATCCAGGCAGCATACCGGTAAATCTCCTCTGAATCCTCTCTAAAGTTTCTACATCTTTCCTATAATGAAGCAACTAGGAATGGAAACAATACTCCAAGTGTAATTTAACCAGAGATTTATAGAGCAGCAACATTACCTTGTGGCACCGGAACTTAATCCCCCAAATAATGAAGACCAGCACTCCATACGGTTCCTAATCACCCTGTCATCTTACTTAGAAACTTTGAGGGATCTGTGAACAGGAATCCCAAGATCCCTCTGATCCTTTGCATTTCTAAGAATCCTGTCATTATCCTGGTATCCTGCCCTCACATTCAACCATCCAAAGCTTTACACTTTTCTGGATTGAACTCTTTCTGACACTTCTCAGCCCAGCTCTACATCCCATCAATGCCCTGTTGTAACCATGACAACCTTTTACACTATCCACAAAACCACCAACCTTCGTGTCATCAGCAAGCTTACTAACCCACCCTTCCACTTCCTCATCCAAGTCATTTATAAAAATCACAAAGAGCAGGAGACCTGGAACAGATTCCTGCAAAACATCACTGGTCACTAACCTCCAGGTAGAATACACTCTATCTGCTAACACACTGCTTTCTCTAGGCAAGCCAATTTTGAATCCACGCAGCCAAGTTTGCCTGGATCCCATTGTCTCCTGACTTTCCTAATGAGTCTACCATGAGGAACCTTGTGAAATTCAGAGAAGGAAGTCTGAGAATTGGAGCGGGAGTGCGGCGGAAGCCATTTTGATTTTTTCTTTTTCTCATCGGAGTTAAGAGAGGCGGGACTGCGCAGGCGTGTGACGTCGGGCAGTGAAGCGCAGAAGACTTAAAAGGAACACAGCTGTATACAGTGGGCAGCGTCGATTTGCGGGCTGCGGAGTGAGCCAGGAGCAGAGTGAAGGCTTAAGGGCTTTGGCTCAACGGGCTTACGTGGAAAAGGGCGAGGCAAAGTAGGTTTGGTTTTCAATTTTCCCTGTTATTTGAGGAAAGGGGGAAGTATGAGTGTGAGGGCAGCTTGCTGTTCTCAATATCGGATGTGGGAGGTCCTGGAGTCTCCTAGCCTCCCGGACGTCCACATCTGCGCCAGGTGCGCTGAGCTGCAGCTCCTAAAGGACCGTGTTAGGGAACTGGAGCTGCAGCTCGATGACCTTTGTCTGGTCAGGGAGAGGGAAGTGTTGATGGAGAGGAGTTACAGGTAGGTGGTCACACTGGGGCCACGGGAGGCAGACAAGTGGGTCACGGTTAGGAGGGGGAAAGGGAAGTGCCAGGTACTAGAGAGTACCCCTATGACTGTGCCCCTTGACAATAAGTACTCCTGTTTGAGTACTGTTGAGGGAGACAGCTTACCTGGGGGTGCCTCCGGCACAGAGTCCGGTCCTGTAGCTCAGAAGGGTAGGGAAAGGAAGAGGAAGGCAGTAGTAATAGGACACTACAGAGTTAGGGGGTCAGATAGGCGATTCTGTGGACGCAGGAAAGAAACTCTGATGGTAGTTTGCCTCCCTGGTGCCAGGGTCCGGGATGTTTCTGATCGCGTTCAAGATATCCTGAAGTGGGAGGGTGAGGAGCCAGAGGTCGTGGTACATATAGGTACCAATGACATAGGTAGGAAAAAGGAAGAGATCCTGAAAGGAGAATATAGGGAGTTAGGAAGGGAGTTGAGAAGGAGGACCGCAAAGGTAGTAATTACGGGATTACTGCCTGGGCCACGCAACAGTGAGAGTAGGAATGCAATGAGGTGGAGGATAAATGCGTGGCTGAGGGATTGGAGCAGGAGGCAGGAATTCAAGTTTCTGGATCATTGGGACCTCTTTTGGCACAGGTGTGACCTGTACAAAAAGGACGGGTTGCACTTGAATCCTAGGGGGACCAATATCCTGGCAGGGAGATTTGCAAAGGCTACTGGGGAGACTTTAAACTAGAATGGTTGCGGGGTGGGAATCAAATTGAGGAGACTAGGAGAGAGGAGGTTAGTTCACAAATAGAGAAAGCTAGTAGACAGTGTGTGAGGGAGGATAGGCAGGGGACAGAGAATGGGAGCACTCAGACCAAAGATGTAGGGGAGAAGGAAGAAAAAGATAACAAAGCTGTTTGCACCATCAGAGATAAACAGAGCGTAAGAGGTGGAGAGTTTCTTAAATGCATCTATTTTAATGCTAGGAGCATTGTAAGAAAGGTGGATGAGCTTAGAGCATGGATTGATACCTGGAAATATGATGTTATAGCTATTATTGAAACATGGTTGCAGGAGGGGTGTGATTGGCAACTAAATATTTCTGGATTTCGTTGCTTCAGGTGTGATAGAATCTGAGGGGCAAGACGGGGAGGTGTTGCATTGCTTGTCAGAGAAACTATAACAGCAGTGCTTTGGCAGGATAGATTAGAGGACTCGTCTAGGGAGGCTACATGGGTGGAATTGAGGAAAGGGAAAGGTATAGTAACGCTTATAAAAGTGTATTATAGACCACCTAATGGGGAGCGAGAATTGGAGGACCAAATTTCTAAGGAGATAGCAGATATTTGTAGTAAGCACAAGGTTCTGATTGTGGGAGATTTTAATTTTCCACACATAGACTGGGAAACCCATTCTGTAAAAGGGCTGGATGGTTTGGAGATTGCAAAATGTGTGCAGGATAGTTTTTTGCAGCAATACATAGAGGTACCAACTAGAGAAGGGGCAGTGTTGGATCTCCTGTTAGGGAATGAGAAAGGTCAGGAGACGGAGATATGTGTTGGGGAGCACTTCAGGTCCAGTGATCACAATGCCATTAGTTTCAATATAATTATAGAGAAGGATAGGACAGGACCCAGGGTTGAGATTTTTGATTGGAGAAAGGTTAACTTTGAGGAGATGCGAAAGGATTTAGAAGGAGTGGATTGGGAAAATTTGTTTTATGGGAAGGATGTAATAGAGAAATGGAGGTCGTTTAAAGGTGAAATTTTGAGGATGTTCCTTTTATGTTGAAAGGAAAGGTTAAAAGTTTGAGAGAGCCATGGTTTTCAAGGGATATTGGAAACTTGGTTTGGAAAAAGAGAGAGATCTACAATAAATATAGGCAGCTTGGAGTAATTGAGATGCTCGAGGAATATAAAGAATATAAAAAGAAACTTAAGAAAGAAATTAGAAAAGCTAAAAGAAGATATGAGGTTGCTTTGGCAAGTAAGCTGAAAATAAATCCAAAGGGTTTCTACAGTTATATTAATAGCAAAAGGATAGTGAGGGATAAAATTGGTCCCTTAGAAAATCAGAGTGGACGGCTATGTGTGGAGCCAAAAGAGATGGGGGAGATTTTGAACAATTTATTTTCTTCGATATTCACTAAGGAGAAGGACATTGAATTGTGTAAGGTAAGGGAAACAAGTAGGGTAGTTATGGAAACTATGATGATTAAGAAGAGGAAGTACTGGTGCTTTTAAGGAATATAAAAGTGGATAAGTCTCTGGGTCCTGACAGGATATTCCCTAGGACCTTGAGGGAAGTTAGTGTGGAAATAGCAGAGGCTCTGACAGAAATATTTCAAATGTCATTAGAAACGGGGATGGTGCCAGAGGATTGATGTATTGCTCATATTGTTCCATTGTTTAAAAAGGGTTCTAAGAGTAAACTTAGCAATTATCAGCCTGTGAGTTTGACGTCAGTGGTGGGTAAATTGATGGAAAGTATTCTTAGAGATGGTATATATAATTATCTGGATAGACAGGGTCTGACTAGGAACAGTCAACATGGACTTGTGCGTGGAAGTTCATGTTTGACAGATCTTATTGAATTTTTTGAAGAGGTTACTAGGAAAGTTTGGTGAAGGTAAAGTGGTGGATGTTATCTATATGGACTTCAGTAAGGCCTTTGACAAGGTTCCACACGGAAAGTTAGTTAGGAAGGTTCAATCGTTAGGTATTAATATTGAAGTAGTAAAATGGATTCAGCAGTGGTTGGATGGGAGACGCCAGAGAGTAGTGGTGGATAACTGATTGTCAGATTGGAGGCCAGTGTCTAGGTGGTATGCCTCAGGGATCTGTACTGGGTCCAGTGTTATTTGTCATGTATATTAATGATCTGGATGATGGGGTGGTAAATTGGATGAGTAAGTATGCAGATGATACTAAGATAGGTGGAGTTGTGGATAATGAAGTAGGTTTTCAAAGCTTGCAGAAAGATTTAGGCCAGTTAGAAGAGTGGGCTGAAAGATGGCAGATGGAGTTTAATGCTGATAAATGTGAGGCGCTACATTTTGGTAGGACTAATCAAAATAGGACATACATGGTAAATGGTAGGGTATTGAAGAATGCAGTAGAACAGAGGGATCTAGGAATAATGGTGCATAGTTCCCTGAAGGTGGAATCTCATGTGGATAGGGCGGTGAAGAAAGCTTTTGGTATGCTGGCCTTTATAAATCAAAGCATTGAGTATAGGAGTTCGGATGTAATGTTGAAATTGTACAATGCATTGGTATGGCAAATTTGGAGTATTGTGTACAGTTTTGGTCACCGAATTATAGGAAAGATGCCAACAAAATTGAGAGAGTACAGAGAAAATTTACTAGAATGTTACTGAGTTTCATCTCCTAAGTTTCAGAGAAAGGTTGATCAAGTTGGGTCTTTATTCTTTGGAGCGCAGAAGGTTGTGGGGGGGGGGGACTGGAAAGAGGTATTTAAAATTGTGAAGGGGTTAGATAGAGTTGACGTGGATAGGCTTTTTCCATTGAGAGTGGGGGAGATTCAAGCAAGAGGACATGAGTTGAGAGTTAGAGGGCAAAAGTTTAGGGGGAACTTCTTTACTCAGAGAGTGGTAGCTGTGTGGAACGAGCTTCCAGCCGAAGTGGTTGAGGCCAGTTCGATGTTGTCATTTAAAGTTAAATTGGATAGATATATGGACAGGAAAGGAATGGAGGGTTATGGGCTGAGTGCAGGTCAGTGGGACTAGGTGAGAGTAAGAGTTCGGCACGGACTAGAAGGGCTGAGATGGCCTGTTTCCGTGCTATAATTGTTATATGATTATATGGTTATATTTGTGCATAATGTCAGCACTTCAAACTGACATCACATACCGTGTTGAAAACAGAGACATCATTCAGGTAGCATTTTATCTTTGGAGAGGAGATAAAACAGAGCAGCGAGCGGTGTAAATACATGTGTTCATTAAACATTTTAGAAACATTGGTAAGAAATCCTTTATTTTGGTTATCTGTTGACTTCTATATTGTGTGAAATGTTTTTCAAGTCTCCTTAGAAAGTATAAAAATGAATTGGTCCCCTATTGCACTTGTTGGATTAGTAATTCAACCTGCCTTCGTCAGACTAGGACTCACTTATTGCAAAAAAAAAGCGCGGCTTATAAAAAGAGTAATTCTGTGGCTTCCTTTATGCTAAAATTTCACTCAAAGTTAGTGGTGTTTCCTTCCCTTGACAGTTTTACAGCTCTTTGCTTTTACACAAAGTTCCAAAACTTATTGTTAGCTAGTGCATTCGTATCATACTTGAGATTATTACTTATATTTGCACATCATTTTAGACTCTTTGAACTTTTTATATGCAGTCATCTTGAAAAGCATAGTTTTGCTGTAAGCTTTCGAGCCTTCTTCGATCCATCCTTTCTAAAACTACCAATCCCCCAATTTAACAGCACCTGGAGGAAACCCACGCGGTCATGGTGAGAACATACAAACTCCTTACAGGCAGCGGTGGGAATTGAACCTGGGTCACCTGTACTGTAAAGTGCTGTGCTAACTAGTATGTTACCGTGCCACCCCACATCCGTTCTTAAGCTCATTCTTGGCTACTTTATAACTCTCAAGAGCCCTGTCTAATCCTTGCTTCCTAAGCCATTAGTTTGTATCTTTCTTCCTCTTCACTAGATGTTCCACATCTCATGTCAACCGTAGTTCCTTCACCCTATCACCTTGCCCCTGCCTCAATGGGGCAAACCTTTCCAGAAACCCAAGCAAGTGCTCCCTAAACTACCGTCGCATTTCTTTTCTGCATTTCCTTGAGTTCACCTGTTCCCAGTTTTTATTCCCAAATTTCCTCCTAATAGCATCATAGCACCTGTAAGATCTATTCCTATCCCTCTCCAAAGGTACAGTAAAGGTCAAATAGTTGTGTTGACATCTGCAAAATGCTCACCCACCAAGGGTTCTGTTACTGGACCAGGTTCATTGCATAGTATTAGATCCAGTATGGCCTCTCCTCCGATCAGCCTATCTACATCTTGTGTTTAGGAATCCTTACAGGACACACCAAATAAATTCTGCCTTTTGCACTAAGGAGTGTACTTGAGTCGGGGTGGAGGAGTGAGGGATTGATACTGTTCTCTGCAGTCAGGAATATAAAACCCAGTACCTGGGTGAAGGGCATTCCTCAGGACCAAACGAAATCTCAGGATTGGAAGGGCTAAGATCCAATAGTTACAATTCATGTAGGCACCAATGATGTAGATAGGACTTAGAAATGAGCTCTTCTAAGAGAGTTAGATGAGCCAAAGACTAAATTAGAAACCAGAGCCACAAACATACTAATCTCTGTATCATTACCTGAGCCATGAACCAAATACCACAGGGTTAGTAGGATTGGAGATGAATGCATGGCTCAGAGATTGGTGTGGAAGAAGTAGGTGTCAATCGGGGGAGCACTGGCTGTTCATTTGGGGCAGATCATAATCTAAACCCCTCTGGGATGGGAACTCCAATGAATTGAATAACTATGCGCAGTGGGTTGACAGGGCTTGAAGCCGACTAGATGGGTAGGGTGGGGGCAGATGTCGAGTGGAAAGAAATCTCGAGTGCTGAAGGAAAAAGAGGAGCACACAGTGTATAAACACAGGAGTTCCTGCAGATGCTGGAATCCAGTGCAGCACACAGAAATGCTGGAGGAGCTCAGGTCTGGCAGAGGAATAGACAGCTGATGTTTTGTGTCAAGACCCTTCGCAGACCTGCTAAGTTCCTCCAGCATTTTACAGAAACTGTGCAGTCCATTGATTGGGGTAAAGTTATCATCAAGGACTCACACCACCCAGGACATGCCCTCTTCTCATTACTACCATCAGAGAGGAGGGAGAAGAGCCTGAAGCTACACACTCATCTGTGGTGTATTTAATGTTTCAGCAATATTTGAGTAATATTTTATATATATTGATTGATGCTGATTAAGCATCCTTTGTTGTTTACATAATTTTTTATGGGTTACATGTGAAATTACGGGAATGGCATACGTCATTACCCCAACACATCATAAGTGCACACCTTGATTGAAGTAAAACTGAATCTCCTGGCTCTGTACTTTTATTTCAATTAGTTGTATATCTTGGAGCTACAAAACATAACGGTGATGATCAGTAAGTTTTAAAACAAACTCAATTTGACTGTTGACCTGTAGAAGCGCAATGCGATGTTCAAGTATAAAAAAACATAGCGTATGCTTATTTGGGAAAGAGTAAAGTGGTTTGAGTTTAAAAAATAGACAGAAGATGGACAAATTCACAGGTTCATAAGCAGTGAGTATCAAGTAATAATAATCGTAACTAAAAACAAGCAGAAATGGCTGGCTTCATCAGAAAGATAGACACATTCGATTGTACAACAGATAACTGACTGATGTATACTGAACGAATTAAGCAGTATTTTCAAGCAAATGAAATAACTAATGAAAGGTGACTGCCAGTTTTACTGAGTGTAATAGGTCGAAAAGCAGACAGTTTCTTTAGGGGTTTAACGGCTCCAACCAAATCGGTCAAAATGAGCTTTGCTGATATCGTTAAAGAAATGCAGGAACATTTAGGACTGAAACCATGTTGATTGCAGAAAGCTTTATGTTTTATATGCAGAATCAAAAGGAAGGAGAGTCCATTTCAGCATACGTGGCTAAATTGAAGAGATTGCCTGAAAACTGTCAATTCAGTAATTGACTTAATGATGCACTAAGAGATCATTTAATTTGGGGAATCTTACAAGACAGCATACAAAAATGGCTCCTAACTGAAGCACAACTCACATTTAAAAGAGCAGCTGAAATTACTTTATCAATGGAAACAGCCAGCTGGAGCCACAATTGAGTTGTCGTCAGGAATGAAAATGAACAAAATTGCAAAGTCTAAGCAGAAACTTGCCTGGGGGAACAAATTGTGTTACCATTGTGGCAGGGGCTCACATACATCAGAAAAATGTAGATTTAATTCAGAAAATGCAACGAAGTAGGACATGTACAAAGAGCATGTTGGACAGATAAAAATAAATAGACTGCACAGCAAAGAGAAAAAGATATAAAGTAAAGTTTCAGTTTCCAAAAGAACACTAACCTGCATGCTAATAATGAAAAATATGATAATGATGAGAGTGAATCAGGACTATAAATCCTTGAGATTTACAATGTGAAAACTCACAAGAGACAGGCAATATGGCTTATACCAGAAGTGAACAGCAAATTAATTCAAATGGAATTGGACGCTAGCACGACTGCTTCAGTCATTCCACAAAATAAGTTCGAATGGCATTTCAAATACACTGAACTGAAGCCTGCAGATATCCAACCAAGAACTTATACTGGAGAAAAAAAAATCTGGAATTACATTTGTAACAGAGGAATACAACAGCCAACAAGCCACATCGGGTGTGTATGTAGTGAAAACAGGAGGGCCAGCATTGTTGGGCCCTGAGTGGCTGAGACAACTACGACTCGATTGGAGATTCATCCACTATTGGCATGCCACATACCCTATAAGTCATAGTCATACTTTATTGATCCCGGGGGAAACTGGTTTTTGTTACATTTGCACCATAAATAATAAATAGTAATAAAACCATAAATAGTTAAATAGTAATATGTAAATAAGTCCAGGACCAGCCTATTGGCTCAGGGTGTCTGACCCTCCAAGGAAGGAGTTGTAAAGCTTGATGGCCACCGGCAGGAATGACTTCCTATGACGCTCTGTGTTGCATCTCGGTTGAATGAGCCTCTGGCTGAATGTACTCCTGTGCCCACCCAGTACATTATGTAGTGGATGGGAGACATTGTCCAAGATGGCATGCAACTTGGACAGCATCCTCTTTTCAGACACCACCGTGAGAGAGTCCAGTTCCATCCCCACAACATCACTGGCCTTACGAATGAGTTTGTTGATTCTGTTGGTGTCTGCTATTCTCAGCCTGCTGCCCCAGCACATAACAGCAAACATGATAGCACTGGCCACCACAGACTCGTAGAACATCCTCAGCATCATCTGGCAGATGTTAAAGGACCTCAGCCTCCTCAGGAAATAGAGACAGCTCTGACCCTTCTTGTAGACAGCCTCAGTGTTCTTTGACCAGTCCCATTTATTGTCAATTCGTATCCCCGGGTATTTGTAATCCTCCACCATGTCCACACTGACCCCCTGGATGGAAACAGGGGTCACTGGTACCTTAGCTCTCCTCAGGTCTACCACCAGCTCCTTAGTCTTTTTCACATTAAGCTGCAGATAATTCTGCTCACACCATGTGACAAAGTTTCCTACCGTAGCCCTGCACTCAGCCTCATCTCTCTTGCTGATGCATCCAACTATGGCAGAGTCATCAGAAAACTTCTGAAGATGACAAGACTCTGTGCAGTAGTTGAAGTCTGAGATGTAAATGGTGAAGAGAAAGGGAGACAAGACAGTCCCCTGTGGAGCCCCAGTGCTGCTGATCATTCTGTCGGACACACAGTGTTGCAAGCACACGTACTGTGGTCTGCCAGTCAGGTAATCAAGAATCCATGACACCAGAGAAGCATCCACCTGCATCGCTGTCAGCTTCTCCCCCAGCAGAGCAGGGCGGATGGTGTTGAACGCACTGGAGAAGTCAAAAAACATGACCCTCACAGTGCTCGCTGGCTTGTCCAGGTGGGCGTAGACACGGTTCAGCAGGTAGACGATGGCATCCTCAACTCCTAATCACGGCTGGCAGGTGAACTGGAGGGGATCTAAGTGTGGCCTGACCATAGGCCGGAGCAGCTCCAGAACAAGTCTCTCCAGGGTCTTCATGATGTGAGAGGTCAATGCCACCGGTCTGTAGTCATTGAGGCCTCTGGGGCGCGGCGTCTTCGGCACAGGGACGAGGCAGGACGTCTTCCACAGTACAGGAACCCTCTGGAGCCTCAGGCTCAGGTTGAATACATGGCGAAGTACTCCACACAGCTGAGGGGCACAGGCTTTGAGCACCCTGGTACTGACACCATCTGGTCCTGCAGCCTTGCTTGGGTTGAGACATTTCAGCTGTCTTCTCACCTGTTCAGCTGTGAAGCCCACCGTGGCGTTTTCATGAGGGGAAGGGGTGTAGTCATGAGAGCAGGGTAGGGGGACTGTCAGGAGGGGTAGGAGGGGAGAGTGGAACATGTGTTGGTTGGGGGCCGACAACAGATGGCTCATGTGGGGGACGGGCAGGGGCCACAATGTCAAATCTGTTAAAGAACAGGTTAAGTTCATTGGCCCCGTCCACACTGCCTTCAGCTCCTCTGTTGCTAGTTTGCCGGAACCCAGTAATCAAGTTAACCAAAACCACATTAAGAAAGTTACAGGATGATGCCACAACAGTGTTCAAGCATGGCATTGGAAAACTCAACTCAAACATATCAAGGACAAAATAATGCTAAATGGAAACACCTCACTCAAGGTTTGCAAAGCTCACTAAAGCAGCCGGTGAGCTGGATTGCATGGAGGCTGAAGGAATTCTTTCCAATGTTGAGTGGAGCCCATAGACAACTCCAATGGTGTTGCAATGGATGTAGGGAAGCGGGTTAGGATGCTTACTCGGACTTGAACATTGACTTGGACCCAGAGACTGGACTTGGACTTGACTTGGACTTGGAGCCTGGACTTGGACTTAACTAGGACACCGAGCAGGGACCCTGAACTTGGACACAGAGCCGGGAATTGGAACTTGGACACAGAGCCGGGACTCGGAACTTGGACATGGACACGGAGCTTGGACTTGGACTTGGACTTGGACACGGAGATGACAACACCATAAAAAGACAGACAATTTGTATCGTGGCTCGGAACAGCGGCAAACGGCCTGCAATACTCAGCCGGACACGAGACGACAAAAACCAACAACCACAGTCCATTCGTATCTTGACTCCGGGTAGCTCATGAAGTGGCAACCGACCGGCAAAACTCAGCTGGACAACAGGCTCTCGACTCAACCCAGGAACTGCGGACGACATGCTCTCGACTCAACCCAGGAACAGCCGATAACAGGTTCTTAACTCAACCCAGGAACTGCGGACAGCAAGCTCTCAACTGGACCCAGGAACAGCGAATGGCAGGCTCTCGACTCGACCCAGGAACTGCAGATGTCAGGCTCTCTACTCAAACCAGGAACTGCAGACGACAGGCTCCTGACTCGACCCAGGAACTGCGGATGGCAGGCTCCCGACTCGAACCAGGAACCGCGGACAACAGGCTCCTGACTCGACCCAGGAACAGCGAATGGCAGGCTCTCGACTCGACCCAGGAATTGCAGACGACAGGGTCCTGACTTGACCCAGGAACTGCGGACAACAGGCTCCTGACTGGACCCAGGAACAGCGAATGGCAGGCTCTCGACTCGACCCAGGAACTGCGGACGACAGGCTCTCGACTCGACTGATTCTTGGCAGCCCGGAACGGGAATAGCTGCACTGCTGAGGTGACGAATCAGCCGCGAGTAGATGAAAACTGGAGTTTTATGCTGCTGGTTCAAACGAGGATCAGGTGCCCTAATCAAGGAGCCCAGTGAAACACGGGGAAAAGGAAATTAATTGAAATGAGGAGTCAACAGATCAGACCGTGACAAATGGTCCCAGTAGCTAAGAAGAATGGGTCTGTCAGGATCTGTTGTGATTTTAAGATCACCATCAACCCAGTACTGAAAGTAGGTTAATAGCCTTTGTCCTGGTTAGAGGATATCTTTGCAAACCTTTCCAGAGTGAGACACTTCAGCAAAGTTGAGGCCTATCTACAGATGAAGATGGAAGAAGAGTTCAGTGTTTCTCACCATAAACACTCACAAAGGGATTAGATTTATTGCTACAATAGGCTTACTTTTAGAGTAGCATCTGTGCCTGCACTCTGGCAGAAAGCTATGGACCAGGTGCTCTAAGGCTGCCCAGGTGCTCAGTGTTACCTGGATGACATCATTGTTACCAGTGAGAAAGACAAGGAACATCTTCAAAATCTCAAGATAATATTAAAAGGATTAGAAGATTATGGGTTCAGAGCATGATGCAACAAGTGTGAATTCAATAAACCAACCATCATTTACTGTGGTCATACCATTGATGCACAAGTGTGCTGAAAAAACTCAAGTAGCATTAGTTGCCCCAAGATGAAAGGACATGTCACAGTTGCAGTCTTTTTCATGGTTTTTTAGTTACTATAACAGATTCCTGCCAAACCTGGCTACTGTGCTCCTCTCATTACTACAGATTGGGAAATAAATGGTAATGGACGAGGCAGTATGAAATGGCTTTCAAAAGGGTAAAGGAAATGGTGACGTCAGACACTGTAGTCACACATTATAATTCACATCGTCCAATGAGGATTGCCTGTGAGGATTGCCTGTGAGGATTGCCTGTGACACCTCGCCGTATAGTCATAGTCATAGTCATAGTCATAGTCATACTTTATTGATCCTGAGGGAAATTGGTTTTAGTTACAGTTGCACCATAAGTAATTAAATAGTAATAAAACCATAAATTATTAAATAGTAATATGTAAATTATGCCAGGAAATAAGTCCTGGACCAGCCTATTGACTCAGGATGTCTGACCCTCCAAGGGAGGAGTTGTAAAGTTTGATGGCCACGGGCAGGAATGACTTCCTATGACGCTCAGTGTTGCATCTCGGTGGAATGAGTATGCCCAACCAGTACATTATGCAGTGGATGGGAGACATTGTCCAAGATGGCATGCAACTTGGACAGCATCCTCTTTTCAGACACCACCGTCAGAGGGTCCAGTTCCATCCCCACAACATCACTGGCCTTACGAATGAGTTTGTTGATTCTGTTGGTGTCTGCTACCCTCAGCCTGCTGCCCCAGCTCACAACAGCAAACATGATAGCACTGGCCACCACGGACTCGTAGAACATCCTCAGCATCGTCTGACAGATGTTAAAGGACCTCAGTCTCCTCAGGAAATAGAGAATATGATATAGGTGCAGTCATGTCACATGTTATGAGCAATGGAAGTGATCGCCCCCTAGCCTTTGAGTCACATTTCCTTACCGCTACAGAGAAAAACTACACACAGATTGACAGAGAGGCCTTGTGTCTGGTTTGTATGGCCTGGTATGGGAAAGAATTTACCCTTGTTTCTGATTATCAACCGCTCGTGACAGAAGGGTGTTCCAGTTAGAGCAGCAGCACAACTGCCGAGATGGAGCACATTTCTTGGAGGGTACGGGTACAAGGTAGAATTCAAGAGGACAAATAATCATGGAGATGCTGATGTATCACCCAGTTTACTCTCGGAAAAGGAAACACCTTGAAACCTTTACAAAAGGGGACCCTGCTCTTGACGTATTCCAACTAATACAAATCAAAAGTCTCCCTATTACAGCAGAGATAATCCAAAGGGAAATCAAAAATACCGCACACTGTTTCAGAACGCAAACAACAGGAATTCTGCAGATGCTGGAAATTCAAGCAACACACATCAAAGTTGCTGGTGAACGCAGCAGACCAGGCTCCACCTCCTGTCTTCTCCTATCATTTTGGATCTCCCCTCCCCCTCCCACTTTCAAGTCTCTTACTAACTCTTCCTTCAGTTAGTCCTGACGAAGCGTCTCGGCCTGAAACGTTGACTGTACCTCTTCCTAGAGATGCTGCCTGGCCTGCTGCATTCACCAGCAACTTTGATGTGTGTTGCACACTGTTTCAGGTTTATGTGGCCACCCATAATGGCTGGCATGTGGAGCAGAAACTGCAGGTCCCCCGTTTTTACCGGAGCCAGGATGAACTTGTTCTTGATGGAGTTTGCCTTACGTGGGGATTGAGAGCTGTCGTACCATCTAAGCTGAGAGCTAAGGTTGTTGGAGGAGCTACATCCATGCAAATTGAAAGCATTGGCTTGAAGCTCTGTCTGGTGGCCTGGCATAGATTAGCAGATCAAACAGCATGCTATGCATTGTTCAGGATGCCAGCAAGACCAGAAGAAAGATATCCAGAGCTGTCAGAACCACTTCTTTGTGACGACAAACCAAGTTATCAGACGATTGATGTTAATGAGAGAGATAAGGGAGACAATGGAGAAACGTTGAAAATGTTAATGAGAGAGGAGAGAGAGATAACGGAAAAGAAACACAATTCAGAATATTGACAGACTAGTTGCTTTGAACCTGAACTGTTTGAAGTTTGATGGACAGGCGATACCCCAGCAGGGGGATAAAAGGAACAGGTTCGCTAAGGCAAGGGACACACCACGAGATCACAAGATAATGAGACCCTGGAAGAGAGGTGTGCCCCCACAAGGTAATGGGAGTTTGGAGGTCTGGTTCGCGGGAACCGACCATAGACTCACAGGGTGTAAAGGTACGATCGGTGGGAATCTGGTGTGTGTGTCCACCCTTGCCTGGGTGCTGGGTTTACAGTGGAAGAACGGTTGTATCAGGAGCGGAGGGATCACAGTCGGTGACCACAGAAGACATAAAAAAGGGTCTGCCCGAAAGTCAACTGCGAAGAACATCAAAGGTCTGCCTGAATCAAATTTGCATCTCTCTCTCTCTCTCTCTCTCTCTCTCTCTCTCTCTCCAGCGGCACAACAGCGATTACTGCGAACTGTACTAAACTGAACTGAACTCTGCGTCACTTAAGACTGATCATTTTACCCCTAGACTGCGATAGAGCTTGGTTGATTCCTATTACCCTAGTTCTGTGTACATGTGGGTATTATCATTGCTAACCTGTTGCATTTATAGCCTTACGATTAGAGTACTGTGTTACTTATTTCTTTAATAAAACTTTATTAGCTCCTAGTAATCCAGACTCCAACTAGTGATCCATTTCTGCTGGTTTGGCAACCCAGTTACGGGGTACGTAACATCCTGCAGTCCCAGGGTCACCATGTTGCAATGCATGGTTATTTGAATCACTGTCATCTTCCTGTCAGCTTGAACCTGTATGGCCATTCTCCTTTGATCTCTCTTAATAAGATGGCATTTTCACCCACAGAACTGGATGTTTTTTGTTTTTTGCTCTGTAAACTCTAGAGAATGTTGTGCATGAAAACCCTAGGAGATCAGCGGTTTTGGAGATACTCAAACCATCCTGTCTGGTACCAACATGGTCAAATTCACTGAAATCACATTTCTTTCCCATTCTGAAGTTTGGTCTGAACAACAACTGAACCCTTTGATCTTCTCTCATGCATTGAGTTGCTGATGAATGAATGGCTGGCTAAATGTTTGCAGGTATACGGTTGAATATAAATATCGCTGGATAGGCCTAATACATAAATATCGCTGGATAGGCTTAATTGTTTAATGCTGTTGTGTAGTGACTTTGTGATGATATCAGTTGAAGATATTATTAGTGGGACAGTGTAAACCCTACTCACGTTCCAAAGTCTTTCGATTTCCTCTTTTCAGCATATTTCTGGTGTTTTTCACTTGCTGAATTCTGTAAGTTACAGTATGTGTGTTTAGAATGGCTGTATCTACTAAGTAAGTTGTTTTTGCTTGTTTATCATGTATTATTATATCTGGATGTGATTATGGATTGTCCTGTCTGTAATAACGCTTTAGTCATAACATAATTTGTGGGACTCTGACTCTAAAAGTGAATCAGGCTTGTATTTATAGTAAGGTGTGATTTCTTTAATGTATGAGTTTGTATTTTAAAGCAACACTTTGGTGAATGATTTTTGCCACTTGATTGTGCCTGTGTAAGTAATCAGATTGAGTTTAAAGTGCTGTAATCTGTTGTATTGTAAACACAAAATACTCTGCAGATTCTGGGGTCAAAGC
This sequence comes from Mobula hypostoma, assembly GCF_963921235.1. Taxonomy (NCBI): domain Eukaryota; kingdom Metazoa; phylum Chordata; class Chondrichthyes; order Myliobatiformes; family Myliobatidae; genus Mobula; species Mobula hypostoma. Next base: position 9,570,189 of record NC_086116.1, read on the forward strand.
AACACTCATAACATGCTGGAGGAATTCAGCGGGTCGGGCAGCATCCGTGGAAATGATTAGTCAACGTTTCGGGCAAGGGATCGGTCCCTCCATGACTCCCTGATCCACACGTCCCTCCCCACGGATCTCCCACTCAGCACTTATCCCTGTAAGCATAAGTGCTACACCTGTCCCTACACCTCCTCTCTTACCACATTCAGGGCCCCAAACAGTCCTTCCAGGTGAGGCAACACTTCACTTGTGAGTCTGTTTGGGTCATCTATTGCAGGGGTCTCCAACCTTTTTTGCACCGTGGACCGGTTTATTATTGACAATATTCTTGCGGACCGTTGACTGATCATTTCCACGGATGCTGCCCGACCTGCTGAATTCCTCTAGCATGTTGCTGACCCGGGGGGGGGGGGGTGGTGGGTAGGGTTGCCAAAGGACAAGAGTAGCAGTCAAATACGTTGTTCACCCCGAGAAAGACTACAATGACCATGAAGCCTTGCGCGGGCACCAGTGTGCATGCGTGTACGTGCCGATTTTTTTTTCTACAAATCGTTTTTGGCGATTCTGTTCGGGGGGGTGGGAGGGGTGTTAATCACGACCGGAATATAGATGATAAGAGGCTAATACACTCAATTTCATTTCTAAAAGGGTTTATCTAACGAATTTAATATTAAACACACAGCGCATATTTTCCTCGCATGAATATAGTGATAAGTCAATTGTCAGGGGAGGACAGGGGAGCTTGAAGTAAGTGTTGAACGAACTTCCAGTAGAAGTGGTAGAGGCAGGTTCGATATTATCATTTAAAAAAAAAATTGGATAGGTATATGGACAGGAAAGGAATGGAGGGTTACGGGCTGAGTGCAGGTCGGTGGGACTAGGTGAGAATAGCGTTCAGCACGGACTAGAAGGGCAGAGATGGCCTGTTTCTGTGCTGTAATTGTTATATGGTTATATAAGTCACTTATAAGTCAATAGCATCATAACATTTTAAGTAACGTTTGGATATTAAACACACAGCGCATATTTTCCCCATATGAACATATAAAATTCATTGCAACGCACCAATATCGCTGAATCAGTGGGAGCCCTGGGCTTGTTTCACTGCAACAAGACGGTCCTATCGAGGGGTGATTGGAGACAGCGATACTCGAAGGGGGTTCCTTATGTTCAATCTATTCTGCAATTTAGTTTTCGTTGCATTCATTGCAGAGATATGTTGGAAATGGAAGCAACGTTTTCAGTGCTTCCGTAGCTGTCTCAGGATATTTAGCCTTGACTTTGATCCAGAATGCCGGCAGAGATGTTATGTCAAACATACTTTTCAGCCCGTCGTCATTTGCAAGCTCGAAGAGTTGATCTCCTTCCCGCGCTGACATGGATGATGCGTGCGCATTGACCTCGCGTGCTTTCAGGTTCAACAGTGGGTGTGACAGGAAATGAGGAAAGGTGCAGCTGACTCATATCGCCAAATCATATCGCTTCCTCCCGGCCTGGTAGCACATGCCTTGCGGCCCGGTGGTTGGGGACCGCTGACCTATTGCATCCGGTGCTCCCTGTGCGGCCTCCTCTGCATTGGTGAAACCCGACACAGATTGGGGGACCGCTTCCTCGAGCACTTCTGCTCCGTCCGTCACAACAGACAGGATCTCCGGGTAGCCACCCACTTCAACTCTGCTTCACATTCCCATTCGGATATGTCCATACATGGCCTCCTCTACTGCCATGATGAGGTTAAACTCAGGTTGGAGGAGCAACACCTCATATACCGTCTGGGTAGTCTCCAGCCCCTTGGTATGAACACAGAATTCTCCAACTTCCGGTAATTCCCTCCCCCTCTCTTCCCCTATCCCTATTTCACTCTGCCCCCTCCCCCAGCTGCCTATCACCTCCCTCATGGTTCTGCCTCCTTCTACTACCCATTGTGTTTTCCCCTATTCCTTCTTCACCTTTCCTCCCCTCCCTGCTTCCCCTCCCCCACCCCTTTATCTTTCCCCTTACTGGTTTTTCACCTGGAACCTACCAGCCTTCTCCTTCCCACCCTCCCCCCACCTTCTGTATAGGGCCTCTGCCCCTTCCCTCTTCAGTCCTGACGTAGGGTTCTGGCCTGAAACGTTGACTCATCGTTTCCACGGATGCTGCCTGATCTGCTGAGTTCCTCCGGCGTGTTGTAAGTGTTGATCTGTTGTATTGTTTCTGGTTTCTCTTGGTGTTTTCAGCATTTATTGTCTTGAATTTGTTGATCTTTTATTATGTAGTTCTGAACAGTTTTTGTGTTAACGACCTTCTATTTTGGGGAAGAGGTCTCCAACTCTGGGCCAGGTGTTATGATATCGGCTAAGTGGGCATCCACTTAATTGGGCCAAAATTGGTCCCGATGTGTCCCAATTAACCAGAGTCCACCGTATATATAAAACCAGCTTCTTTCCCCAGGCTGTGATACTAATGAATTCCCTGTCACCATCGAGGTCTTATCACTGGGTCAGTGAACAGTTTACTGTTTACCTGTGCTGCATACTACATGCATTTTGAATTATATTTCATTAACTTATTCATGGTATATTTTGTCTTATGCACTGCGTGTGATGTACAGTATGTTTTGTGGGTTGTTTTCATGGCCAGTCAGATGATAATAAAACTTGAATTTGCATAAGTTGTCTTTTTCTATTTGGTTGTTTGTCAGTCTTTAGTTATATACAGCGTAGCTTTTCATAGATTCTATTGTATTTCTTTATTTTTTATTTTATTGTATTTTTTACTTTCCCTGCAAGAAGATGAATCTTAAGTTTGTATATGGTGACTATATTGTATGCACTTTGATTATAAATTTATTCTGACTTTGAGTTTGAACCGTTGAGTTCATTAGTGGTCTGTTTTTTGTAAAAAGTTCTAAGCTTGTTGACTTCATGAAACCAGGAGGGATCATGTATCATGAGGAGAATCCAAAGTGATGTAGAAAAGTTGAGAGGTTCCATGAAGCACCCTATCATTTGCATCCTTTGTGAATTAGTAATCCTGTTGGGGTCATCAATAAAGGCGGATGCAGTTGATCACTTGAAGGTCATCTTGAATAGTAGTTAATAAATGACACTAGTTTGAAAATTGTCCTATATTAAAAGTAGAAGTCCACTTCTGAAATTTATTTTCATCAATTGAAAGAACTGTCAAAACAGAGTTTAATACACATTTGTTTTGATAGCACACACTTAACAAATGCCAGAGAGAGGAAAGGGGAATTGAGAATGTCGTTAAGCTAATTATGTGATCCTTATAATTTCACCATTAAAATAACTTGGCTTAGGCTTAAAGTACTAAGGATGCCAGGCTTGGTTTGGTGACAATGCTCCTTCATCTAGCTCAGTCTAACTTGCACTCCAGAGTCGAGAGCAGTCCTCTATTACAGGGATATAATAGCCAGAGGAATGTGATCATTTTCTGATGAGCTGTTATACACATGTTGTATATGTGTATGGTTGAATGACAATAAATTTGGACTTGAACTTGAACTTGAGTTAGAGCTCAATGCCTCCCCTCTCTGTTGGATGTAAAAGATCGCTTGGCTCTATTTGATGATTTCTCTTGATGTCGTGTCTAACATTTAATCCTCACGTTATCTCACTCTGTAAAGAGTAAGGTGTTGGCGTGTGGCCAAGTGGTTAAGGCGTCGGTCTAGTGATCTAAAGGTCGCTAGTTCGAGCCTGAGCTGAGGCAGCATGTTGTGTCCTTGAGCAAGGCACTTAACCACACATTGCTCTGCGACAACACCGGTGCCAAGCTGTATCGGCTCCAGTGTCCTTCCCTTGGACAACATCGGTGGCGAGGAGAGGGGAGACTTGCAGCATGGGCAACTGCTGGTTTTCCATACAACCTTGCCCAGGCCTGTGCTCTGGAAAACTTCCAAGGTGCAAATCCATGGTCTCACAAGACTAACGGATGCCTATAATAATTAATAATCTTACTCTGTAAACTACCTCTATATTTATTTGCCTTTCATTAATGACTTCACTTCACAGGTGCTCCACTGGCCACATGGACATTGTACAAGGAGGAAGTCTTTCTTCAAATCAGTGAAATTACAGAAGTTCAAAATTAGAAGTTTCAATAATGAGAATTTTAATACTTGTGACATCTTGCACATAAAGATATTACCATGGAGACACTGCAGCTTCTGACAAAGTGTCCAGAATTGCAGTGCACACTTTAATGCCTGCTTTTGGAAGTACATTAAGTGGGAAGCAAAGAAGTTTGCCATCTGTTCATTGAATTTCCTCTTCTAGCAACCAAGGTCTTTGAGGCAGGGTGCTTTGCAGTCTGGAGCTCTGCTCGGTTATCTCCACGTGCAGGCATGCTCTCTCCTGTTAGCCATCTGGAAAGTCAGCTGCTGTCTGTTCTGAGTGTGTTCTGAAGTGTGAAGTGGCTCGGTGATGTCACCCATAACAATGGGTGCAAATGCAGAAGGTTGAGCTGAGAATCTTTCCCGACTCACCTGTGTAGGGCTGATGACTGTTGGATGAGATACTGAATGGAGGCCTCTTCTGTGTTCTTAGGTGCTGAAAGAACTTAGAACAGTGTAGTACATTATCCAGGCCACGCCGTATTTTAGCAACTACCACTGAGCAGGAAGTACAGAACATGAAGTTCCACGCCAGCAGGTTCAAGAACGGTTACTTCCCTTCAAACATTCTGTTCGTGAACCTCCTTGCATAACCCTAATCAATGCCTCAGTACAGAAACACTTTGATCACTTTGTGCTACAATGGACTTCGCTTTAATTGTGCTCTTTCTTGTAACAATCGTCTATAATATGTGTTAAATGCATGTTTTTCCTGTCAATGCTGCTTATCTGATGTTGTGTGGCTCACGCAGTCAGAGGGATAACGTGCAAACCCCACACAGACAGCAGCTGAGCTCAGGACCAGTCAGGTCTCTGGTGCTGTGAGGCTGCAACTCTACCTGCTGTGCCATCGTGCCGCCCTCGATGCGGGACCGAAAATAAAAGCGGGTGAAGATCGAGATGAAACTGACACGCGCACTGTTTATTTTAGCAGGGCAGGCTCTGACTTCCAATGTCTGTAATGGCCAGAAGTAAGCCTGCATCATTGCTGAGCACCACAAAATTGCTGAAATATACTCACCTCTTCAATCGTTGCCCCCGCAGAGAGCAAACTGCTCTTATTTCACTGGAGCCATCATTCAATATGCCATCATTTTGCTGAAACCTCAGACAACATAAATGTGAAATTCCAGACAGATTCTTTGGAAGGGGACCTAAAATAGAAGAATGCAAACAAGGTCGCAGTTTAAAAGTTAGCCGGAGGCCAAAGTTCAAAGGTTATTACTGAGCTTTGTAACAGCCTGTTCTGCTTTACTGTGTAAAGTCTTAAAATCACAAGGGTTTGTTTAACCAAATGTTCAGTTCTACATCTGAAAAAATATTTATAATGTGGAGGAAATCCCTTGGATCAGTCTACAGGGGCACTCTGGAATTCTTACAGCAGGATAAAAGAAGCCAAGCTGGAACAATTATTCTGCCTGCTATGCTAAATTTGACAATGAATGAAGACCAAAGATCAGCTTTACAGCGTTTCTCAAATGTACATTGAAACATCAAAATATACAGTGAATTGCATTATTTGCATCATTGTTTGTGATGTGCTGAGGGCACCCTGCAAGTATCACCACACTTCTGATGCCAACATAGCTCAGAAATCCCTATCTCCAACGGTACCTCACGGGCATGTGAGAGGAACCCGGGGAACCCAGAGGAAACTCGCGCATTAAAGGAGTAAACATACCAACTGCACACAGGGAGTAGTGGGAATCGAACCTCAATCAGTGATCACTGCACTGACTGCTATGCTACTGGGCCATCCAGTTTTCTCCCTAAATATTGCATTATTTTTACTAAATATTACAATGATAGTTTTTTATTGTGAGCACGTGGCCAAGTGGTTAAGGCATTGAACCAGCAACCTGAAGGTCGTGAGTTCGAGCCCCAGCCGAGGCAACATGTGTTGTGTCCTTGAGCAAGGCACTTAATCACACATTGCTCTGCGACGACACCGGTGCCAAGCTGTATGGGTCCTAATGCCCTTCCCTTGGACAACATTGGTGTCGTGGAGAGGGGAGACTTGCAGCATGGGCAACTGCTGGTCTTCCATACAACTTTGCCCAGGCCTGCGCCCTGGAGAGCGAAGACTTTCCAGGCACAGATCCATGGTCTCGCAAGACTAATGGATGCCTTTATAGTTTTTTTAAAGGAAATAAAATTCACAAGATAAAGCATGATTGCTGAGTTTTTTTAAAATATTGTACTGTTTTATGTGTTTGCAAATCAATATAACTGAGCAACATCCCAGTCTGATTCACACCGCAGCCAAGAGGATGGCACAGTAACACAGGTAATGATGGTGATGATGACATCAACAGAGGCCAGCGTCGGGCATTTTCATGCCTTACAAGGCGTAGTTCGAAAGGCTGTGTGGGGCACCACTCCTGGCACAGACATTTCGCAGTATTATTTTACAAGACCGAGTTGCAAGCTCGACATCAACCCGACATGGATGGAGAGCGCGCATGGGGGCGGTCTGTCACTGAATCGAACTTGGGAACCTCCGTTCTCCAGCCCGGCGCTGATCTCACTGCGCCACCAGCTGAGCTGCTACCTTATGGCACCAGAGATCTGGGTTCAGTTCTAACCTCAGTACTATCTGCATGGAGTTTGAATGTTCTCCTCGTCACAATATTCCTCATCAGCAAGTGTTTTGTCATCCTGCGAGCCTTGCCTTTCACTCTGAGAGAAACATGCTGTCTTACATTTAAAAGCCTCCCACTTGCCTGATGACTATTTACCTACAAACAACTTCTCCCAATCTTTGCAACTTCCTATCTAATGTCTTCAGAACTTCCCTTGCCTCAATTTAGGATATCATCTTGTGGACCAGTGCTATCTTTTTCCATAACTATTTAAAATTAATAGAATTATTAAAGGACGGGTTGATCAGTCTACAAGAGGAGAGGCTGTTCTTCAACTTGTATTGGGAAATGAACCTGGTCAGGTGTCAGATCGCTCAGTGGGAGAGCATTTTGGAGATAGTGATCACAATTCTGTCTCCTTTATCATAGCATTGGAGAGGGATAGGAACAGACAAGTTAGGGAAACATTTAATTGGAGTAAGGGGAAATATGAGGCTATCAGGAAGGAACTTGGAAGCATAAATTGGAAGCAGATGTTCTCAGGGAAACATACAGAAGAAATGTGGAAATGTTCAGGGGATATTTGCGTGAGGTTCTGCATAGGTACTTTCCAATGAGACAGGGAAAGGATGGTAGGGTACAGGAATTGTGGTGTACAAAGACTGTTGTAAATCTAGCCAAGAAGAAAAGAAGAGCTTACGAAAGGTTCAAAAAACTAGGTAATGATAGAGATCTAGAAGATTATAAGGCTAGCAGGAAGGAGCTTAAGAATGAAATTAGGAGAGCCAGAAGGGGCCATGGGAAGGCCTTGGTGGACAGGATTAAAGAAAACCCCAAGGCATTCTACAAGTATGTGAAGAGCAAGAGGATAAGACATGAGAGAATAGGGCCAATCAAATGTGACAGTGGAAAAGTGTGTATGGAACTGGAGGAAATAGCGGAGGTACTTAATGAATACTTTGCTTCAGTACTCACTACGAAAAAAGGATCTTGGCGATTGTAGGGATGACTTGCAGTGGACTGAAAAGCTTGAGCATGTAGATATTAAGGAAGAGGATGTGCTGGAGCTTTTGGAAAGCATCAAGTTGGATAAGTCACCGGGACCAGACCGGATGTACCCCAGGCTACTGTGGGAAGTGGGGGAGGAGATTGCTGAGCCTCTGGCAATGATCTTTGCATCATCAATGAGGACGGGAGAGGTTCCGGAGGATTGGAGGGCTGTGGATGTTGTTCCCTTGTTCAAGAAAGGGAGTAGAGATAGCCCAGGAAATTATTGACCAGTGAGTCTTACTTCAGTGGTTGGTAAGTTGATGGAGAAGATCCTGAGAGGCAGGATTTATGAACATTCAAAGAGGCATAATATGATTAGGAATAGTCAGCATGGCTTTGTCAAAGGCAGGTCGTGCCTTATGAGCCTGATTGAAATTTTTGAGGATATGACTAAACACATTGATGAAGGTAGAGCAGTAGATGTAGTGTATATGGATTTCAGCAAGGCATTTAATAAGGTACCCCATGCAAGGCTTATTGAGAAAGTAAGGAGGCATGGGATCCAAGGGGACATTGCTTTGTGGATTCAGAACTGGCTTGCCTAAGAAGGCAAAGAGTGGTTGTAGATGGGTCATAGTCTGCCTGGAGGCCGGTGACCAGTGGTGTGCCTCAGAGATCTGTTCTGGGATCCTTACTCTTTGTGATTTTTATAAATGATTTGGATGAGGAAGTGGAAGGATGGGTTAGTAAATTTGCTGATGACATAAAGGTTGGGTGTGTTGTGGATAGTGTGGAGGGCTGTCAGAGGTTACAGCAAGACATCGATGGAATGCAAAACTGGGCTGAGAAGTGGCAGATGGAATTCAACCCAGATAAGTGTGAGGTGGTTCATTTTGGACGGTCAAATATGATGACAGAACATAGCATTAATGGTAAGACTCTTGGCAGTGTGTGGGATCAGAGGGATCTTGGGGTTCGAGTCCATAGGACACTCGAATCTGCTCCACACTTTGACTCTGTGGTTAAGAAGGCATACAGTTCATTAGCCTTTATCAACCGTGGGATTGAGTTTAAGAGCCGAGAGGTAAGATTGCAGCTATATTGTGAGGAGAAGATGGCATCACGACGCTGCTTGCAGTGGCCACTCCGGTGAATGATATCTGTTATCTGTCAAGTAGGGTGCTATGCACAATCCTGATTTGATGGAGACAGACATGAGAGCACGGAGGAACATCCGGTGAAACTTCTGAGATGCCTGTTTCACTGCCGCTGTTACTGTGTGATTCAGAATCTCCGGAGTGGAAGGCCCCGAGTCTTTGGCTTTGCTTGTTGCTTGGCCGCCGGGGTGGGGTCGAAGCGCTCGGTAGAGATGGTACTCGGTGCTCGGTATCGGAGGGCTGGTCGGAGGCTCGAGGTTTTTGGACAGACTCAGAGTTGGGTGCTTCCAATGCATGGCTAGCATGAGAGGGCATATTTTTAAGGCGCTTGGAAGTGGGTACAGAGGAGATGTCAGGGGTAATGTTTTTTACACAGGGAATGGTGAATGTGTGGAATGGGCTGGTGGTGGTGGTGGAGGCGGAAACGATAGGGTCTTTTAAGAGATGTATCCTTGATGGATACATGGAGCTTAGCTATGGCTAAGCCTAGGTAGTTCTAATGTAAGGACATGTTCGGCACAGCTTTGTGGGCAGAAGGGCCTGTATTGTACTGTAGGTTTTCTATGTTTCTCTGTTTCTCTTTTACCTTTTATATACTTAAAATAGCTTTTAGTATCTTCTTTGATATTAATCACCAGTTTCCTTTCATAATTCATCTTTTCCTTCCTAATGACCTTCTTAGTTTCCTTCTGCAAGTTTTTAAAAGCTGCCCAATCCTCTATCTTCCACAGCAGTGTCCTTCTTGCATTCGAAAATTTCTTCCTATTTGGAATATATCTGTCTTGCACTTCCCTCATTTTTCACAGAAACCCTAGCCATTGTTGCTCTGCTGTCCTTCCTGCAAATGTCCCTTTCCAGTCAACTTCGGTCAGTTCCCTTCTCATGCCATTGTAATTTCCTTTATTCCACTGAAATACCGACACATTGGATTTTATTTTTTCCCTCTCAAATTTCAAAGTGAAGTCAGGCCGCGAGGAAACGATATGATTTGGCGATATGAGTCAGCTGCAACCTTCCTCATTCCCTGTCACGCCCACTGTTGAGCTTGAACGCACGCGAGGTCATTACCCGCGCGTCATCCATGTCGGTGCGGGAAGGAGATCAACTCCTCAAGCTTGCAAATGACAGCGGGCTGGAAAGTATATTTGACATAACATCTCTGCTGGCATTCCGGATCAAAGTCAAGAGTGAATATCCTGAGATAGCCACGGAAGCACTGAAAACGTTGCTTCCATTTCCAACATATCTCTGCGATGAATGTAACAAAAACTAAATTGTGGAATACACTGGACATAAGGAACCCATTCGAGTATCGCTGTCTCCCATCACCCCTCGATGGCACCGTCTTGTTGCAGGAAAACAAGCCCAGGGCTCCCACTGATTCAGCGATATTAGTGTGTTGCAATGATTTTATATCTTCATACGGGGAAAATATGTGCTGTGTGTTTAATATCCAAACGTTACTTAAAATGTTATGTTGCTTTTGACTTACTCATATAACCATAGAATAATTACAGCATGGAAACAGGCCATCTCTGCCCTTCTAGTCCGTGCCGAACGCTGCTCTCCCCTCGTCCCACCGACCTGCACTCAGCCCATAACCCTCCATTCCTTTCCTGTCCATATAGCCATCCAATTTAACTTTAAATGATAATATCGAGCCTGCTTCTGCCACCTCTACTGGAAGTTCATTCGACACTTACTTCAAGCTCCCCTGTCCTCCCCTGATAATTGACTTATCGCTATATTCATGCGAAGAAAATATGCGCTGTGTGTTTAATATTAAATTCGTTAGATAAACCCTTTTAGAAACAAAATTGAGTGTATTAGCCACTTATCACCGATATTCTGGTCGTGATTAACTACCCCCCACCCCCCGCACGAACAGAATTGCCAAAAACAATTTGTTAAAAAAAATCGGCACGTGCAAGTCACGCATGCGCACTGGTGCCCGTGCAAGGCTTCATGGTCATTGTAGTCTTTCTCGGGGTAAACGCAACATATTTGACTGCTACTCTTGTCCATTGGCAACCCTACCACCACCACCACCGCCCCCCTGCCCCCCCCAGTCGGCCAGTCCGCAAGAATATTGTCAATATGAAACCGGTCCGCAGTGCAAAAAAGGTTGGGGACCCCTGCCCTAAAGGTTCCTTCACCTTAAGCTCTCTTATCACCTCTGGATCATTGCACAACACAGAATCCAACACAGCCGATCCCCTAGTGGGCTCAACAACAATTTGTTCTAAAAAGCCATTCCTTAGACATTCTACAAATTCCCTCTCTTGAGGTCCAGTACTGACCTGGTTTTCCCAATCCACTTTCATGTTAAAATCCCCAACGATTATCATGACATTGCCTTTCTGACACCCCTTTTCTATCTCCTGCTGTAATTTGTAATCCACATCCCAGCTGCTGTTTGGAGACCTGCATACTACTGCCATTAGGGTCCTTTTACCCTTGCCATTTTTTAACTCAAGCCATAGAGACTCTACACCTTCTGATCCTATGTCATCCCTTTCTAATGATTTAGTATTATTTCTTATATACAGAGCCACACCACCCCCTCTGCCTACTAACTTGCCTTTTTGATACACCAGATGTCCTTGGACGTTTAGCTCCCATAAATTGCCTATTATTACAACTCCATTATCCCTGAAACAATTTGCAGATGATACCCACAGAGAGGTTTCTGTTGAATTGTCTGTTTATTTCTTATCTTTATAGAGATGATAGACTTTTTGCACAGATAGAATGGAATGACTGCATTACAGAATGACAAAGTGACTATAGTTCATTTACAAATGTAGATTATCTTTGATACTCATTAAATGCAATAATAATTGAGCTGCTGTATCAGATATTGCAGTTGCTGTTGAATTGCTGGGGAGTGACCTGGATCTGGGCCATACCCTCCAAATATCCGGACCTGCCTCTCGGTTTTTTTGCACTACTTTACTTTCCCTTTTCTATTTTCTATTTATGATTTATAATTTAAATTTTTAATATTTACTATCGATTTGTACTCCAGGGAGCACGAAGAGCAGAATCAAATATCGCTGTGATGATTGTACACTCTAGTATCAAATGTTTGGCGACAATGAAGTATAAAGTATAGGCAGATTTAAACCTGATAAAGTATTTGTTGAGTTGCGCAGTGAACATTCCTTGTTCAGCTGTAACCTATATTGTTGGCGGATTTTATGGTCACCCGCATAACCAATAGACTAAGGGGAAATCATGCCAAAGTACGTATGCTAGATGTCAACCTCTCAAAACTGCCAATAACTGCCAAAAGTTATGCACGCAGTCCAGTCCATCGTGCAACCCAACCTCCTAGCCATCGACTTTGTCTACTCTTCCTACTGCTTCGGGAAAGCAGCCTAAAAGTCAAGGACCCCTCCTATCTCAGTCATTTTCTCTTACCCCCTCCCTGCCTGTCAAGCAGAGGATACAACAGCCTGAGAGCATGTACCACCCGGCTTCTATCCCGCTTTTATCAGACCCTTGAATACCTCTCATATGACAAAAGATCTTGGACCTTAATCTCCAGATTCAGATTTATTTATCATAGGCACTGTTTATAGAAACAAACAGTGAAAAGTGTCATTTGCATTAACAACCAACACACCTAAGGATATTCTGGGGGGAACCCACAAGTGTTTCCACACATACCAGTGCCAACATAACATGCCCACCATGCACGGCAAGACAGCGCAAAACACAACAAAATGGAATATAACAATAACAGCAAAAATGCTCCTTTGCTCCCTCCCTCCCACCATCCCACCCACACACACAAACTCCAGAATAAGCCTTCAGGTCCCCGTTGGGCTGCGATTTCCAGACTTCTGATCGACCTTCGGGCTTCTATATCTGGTATTGATCCCCCGACTAGACGATGATAGGGCCCCCCGTGGCTCAGACTGCGAGTGCACCAACTGACTGGCCCTCATGCCTCCCTGCGCCTCCTGCTCACATGGACTTGCACCAACCTGGGACAGCCTGACCACCACAGATGTCCTCGTACCCGTGTCCACACTGCTGGTCTTTGAGTGCGAAGCTGAGGTCTCGACTCCTGACGTCCTTTATTTCCAGTCCGCCTTGCTGGCCTGTGAATGCAGAACTGAGGCCTGACCTCTAATTCCTTCATATCTCTGTCCCTAAACCTTAATCTGAACTCCAACTCCCAACATCACTGTCCCTAATTCCCCTGTCCCCAAAATCATCCCCATACTCTTAAAAAAAAACTAGGTCTGAGTCACAACCTCAATGGAAACTGCAGCTCAGCACCATCTTGAAGTAATAATCTATCCCACCATGGCCAATGCACTTCAATTAACTACCAGCACTGCATTATCCTTGTAATCGTAACAATATACCCTGCATTCTCTTTATTTTTTCTGACTCAGTATACCGTACTTATGAAACCCCCCGGATTTCTTGGCTGCATAAGTCTACGGAAGACAAGCTCTGGCTCTGCCAAACTCATGGGATTGAGGTGCTTTCCCACCCCAAACGCCTGTTTGTGTGAATGCTGTGTAATTTGAAACCCTGTTACAAATTAGTGCCATGAAATAACGGACAGCACATCGCATATGATTAATAGATTATAATTGAATCTTAATTTGACTAAAGGGTTAGTATAGAAAAGAACAAAAAAAAAGAAAAGGCCCATTTTAATAAAACAGTCAAACGTGCACAAATTGTAGGTCGAAGTTTCCCTATGGTTACCAATCCTCAATCGATCTCGCCCCTGACTTCGTCGAATCACAGTCCCACTCCAGGTCGAATCCTACGATCTCTTCTCTCCTGTGTTTTCCCTCTTCCTCCCCTCTCGAACAAAAAAAATCCCCAAGCCCAACCTTAGTGTCTCTCACCAGAGAAACCTCCCCTTAATTCGACTATCCTAATTGGATGGCAGACATTTCTCCTCATCTCTTATCTTCAACAATAATCTAAACAAGCTGAGAACAGAACTGACTGCTGAATGAAATACATACAACATAACAATAAAAATATAAGCCAGGGCATTATGCTTACATATGGAGTGATCTCTCTGGATGGCACGCTGAACTAAAGCTTTTTACAGTATCTCAGTATGTTTGATAGTAATAAACCAATATTGCTGTTGGCATGTGGCCAAGTGGTTAAGGAGTTTGTCTATTGAACTGAAGGTCACTAGTTCGAGCCTTGGCTGAGGCAGCTTGTTGTGTTCTTGAGCAAGGCACTTAACCACACATTGCTCTGCGACGACACCGGTGCCAAGCTGTATGGGTCCTAATGCCCTTCCCTTGGACAACATTGGTGGCGTGGAGAGAGGAGACTTGCAGCATGGGCAACTGCTGGCCTTCCATACAAGCTTGTCCAGGCTTGCCGGCTGGAAACCTTCCAAGACGCAAATCCATGGTCTCATGAGACTAACGGATGCCTATACTATATATATAATAAACCAATACCAGTAGAATCAGGATTGATCTCCACTTCTCATTTTTCAGGTCTGTGTCGATTTGTTTTTAACGTCACAGATCTCAATCAAAAACGGGGTACCTAACACCACAACAAAAGTAATGTTGGATACTGTGATATTACATAAGTCATTAAGCAGAACAGTACAGCATAGGAGCAGGCACTTCAGCGCACGGTGTAGTGTCAACAAATAAATCAATGCATGCAGCTGTGGAGGCCAGGTCGTCGGGTGTATTTAACTTTCTTGATTGGACATGGCATCAAAGGTTACGGGGAATGGGGTTGAGGAGGAGAAAAAAAGGATCAGCCATGATTGAATGGCAGAGCAGACTCGATGGGCCAAATGGCCTAATTCTGCTCTTATGTCTTATGGTCTTATGATCTAATAGCCAACTGAACTACTACCCTATTCCTTCAAAATGTGCACATCCCTTCATTCTCCTCACATTAAGGTGCATATCTAAATATTTCTTATGATAATCCATCAGGTACAGTACCTGCCTCGACCACTGCCACCTGTAGTGCATTCTGGGCACCCAGAGCTCCCTGTGTATAGGACTTGATTCTCAGATCACCTTTAAAAGCACCCCCATCTCACCTTAAATGCATACCCTCTAGTGTTAGACATTTCAAAAAGATATTCATCCAGAGGTATATCAGATGCCAAGAATGAGGCGTAAATCGTGTAATTATAGTTGCTTTATTAACAACAGAAAATAACTGTAATAATGTAATCAACTCACTCTGCTGTAAGGGAGAGGGAGAAAGCAAAGACAAAGGACAAAGAAAAAGAATAAAGAAGATGTGCCTGTCTTATCCTAAAAAGTAGATCTCTAGAGAGCTAAAAGCACATTCTTGTGACAAGAGTTAACAAATGAACTAGTCATTCAGTGGCGTGACACAAGCTACAGAGAAACCTCTAGAAAAATAAGAATCAGCTGTGTTGTAATTACTGAAAACCCACCGAACAATTACACACATATACTGTAGATGATTATATAAAATTATAAACAAGCAAAGGAAAGTTAAGCTACAAGAAAAACAACTATTCTACATCCTAATCCAACAGTATGTTCCAGTCTTTAAACTAACATGGTGGCAGGCTATAGCACCTGAAAGTTCTGGGTATAATCATCAGGGCTTTCAGAACCCAGGGGTGTAGTCCGTCTCGTCCAGGTGACTTATCTACCTTTGGACCTTTCAGCTTCCAAAGCACCTTCTCTTTAATATTAGTGACCACATTCACTTCTGTCCACTGACACCCTCAAATTTCTGGCCAAGGGCATAGGCAGTTTTAAAGCTAATAAAATAGTGATGGGGCTAGCTGTACCTGTGATGG
Source organism: Mobula hypostoma (assembly GCF_963921235.1). NCBI lineage: Eukaryota > Metazoa > Chordata > Chondrichthyes > Myliobatiformes > Myliobatidae > Mobula > Mobula hypostoma. The sequence goes on from NC_086116.1 coordinate 9,585,828, forward strand.
ACCAGGCTTTGTTCACTATTCTGCAGCCTCTTGTGTTCCTGTGCGTTGGAATTGTCGTACCAGGCCACAATGCAACTACTCAGGACACCTTCAAAAGTGTAACTGCAGAAGTTTTGCTAAGAACATTTGATTTCTTGCCAAATCTTTAGTTTCTACAAAAGTAGAGTCACTAACGTGGCTTCTTGTTGAGAAGTTATCTGAGATGTTTACACCCAGTAATTTGAAGCTGCTTAACTCTCTCCAACTCCAACGCACCAATGAGCACAGATACAGGTTGTCTCCTGAATTACCCTTTCTGTGGTCACAGTTCGTTCCTTAGTTTTGTTGATGTTAAGTGTTCAGTTGGATTACTGGTGTATATAAATGCTCTGGCTGAGCGATGGTCAAAAGGAAGGAGCTGGTAAGCCAGCCAAAGATAAAAGGCTGAATTTTGTCACAAGCTTCGCATTCTGTTGGTTAGGCTCATAGTGATATATACAGGGGATTCCGGTTAATTGGGCCATCAGTTTATTTGGGGCAGCTGTTATTTGGGACAACTCGTAAAGAACAAAAACTAATGGAGAAAATAGTTGAGATTCCCTTAATTTATTTTGGACACTATGCCACTTAATTGGGACAGGAGTCTGTTGCTAAACAGTATCTAACTTGCCTAGTCACATGCACTTGTGTGGCAGTTAGAGACTACACTAAGCTTAGAGCACACAGTTTTTAAATAGTGTCAGTTATGTGCATTTGTGTTAAAAATCAGTGATTGTTGTCACTGATAGTTGATGAGAAATAAGCAAAAAGACATTTCAGAACTGTTTTGCTCACTGCAGTTTCAAGCTTGCAGACAACAAAAACAGCTGAAAAGTAAATGATTTCAGTACTTCAACAAGTTAGGAGTTACAAAGATTTTGAAAGCATCAACAATCATATTGAATATTACAATGAAAATGAAGATTTAGAGGATGCAATCATCAAAAGCATTGCTTGATGGTACTCCATTATCTGCACTAGATGGCTGCACTGGTTTTGTTAATTTACAGTCAATCAGAAGAACACGGCAGCATACACTGGAGAATTGCTCTGGCGATAATTATTAGGAACTAATACGCAGATTCATCTATAGTAGTATTGGTAGCGTTCTAAGTTGTTCTGTAGTTCATCTAAATACACAGTTGTTACTCAGTTAAATGATAGTTTGTCTTTTTTGTACTGTTTCAACTATTTCCATGAAGCTTCGGCGGATGAGTGCAGCTGCCTAATTGAGCCAGAATGTACTGGCCAAACACATTTACATTGTCAGTGTTTCAAGTTACAACACTGTGACAAATTGTAACAATAAATACAGAATGGAAATCGGTGGCTCATTGTTAATAAACCAATGACCCGCTGAATGTCCCATGGACTCTTCATTTCATGTTCTTGATATTTATTGCTTATGTATTTACTTATCATCGCTTTTTCCTTTGTATTTGTGTGTTTTATTGTCCTTTGCACATTGGTTGCTTGCCTGCCCTGTTGGGTGTGGTCTTCCATGATTCTATTATGTTTCTTGGATTTATTGAGTATGCCCGCAAGAAACCGAATCTCAGAAACATATATGTACTTTGATAATAAATTTACATCAAACTTCTGAACTTTGAACTTAATTGAACAATAGCTAAGGTGTATGTGTTCTGACACAATGTTGAATTTACTCCACATAGCCTACAACCGCTTCATTATTTGATCGGCATTACATAAAGAAATTGTATAGATAGGCTAATCACAAACAGACCTTTTCCACTGAGCTCGGGTGAGGCTAAACTAGAGGTCACATATTAAGGTTGAAGGGTGAAAATATTTAAGGGGATCCTGAGGGGAAACCTCTTCTTCAGAGAGTGGTGAGTGGGCGGAACAAACAACCAGGGGAAGTGGTAGATACGGGTGTGACTATTTCAACATTTAAGAGAAATTTTAAGTACGTGGACAGGAGGGATATGGAAGACTATGATCCAAGCGTGTGTCAATGGGACTAGCAAGCAAGCAAGCAAGTTTATTTGTATAGCACTTATCAAACACAAGGGAGTTCAAAGTGCTTTACGTAGATCAAGATATAAAAATCAAACATCAAATTTCGGACAATATATAGGAGAATAAAACCACACAAAAATATGATATGATAAATAGAAGTTACAGTGCAGGGAATTCTAATTAAAAACTACAGTGAAAAGAAAAGTTTTAAGCCTCGATTTAAAGAAGCTTAAATTTAGGGCAGACTTCAGATCCTCTGAAAGGTTATTCCAGATGTGTGGAGCATAGTAACTAAAAGCTGCTTCACCATGTTTAGTTTTGACCCTAGGGATGGTAAGCAGACAACCAGACAACTTGACAACCAGACAAGCCAGCAGTTCGCACTGCTACGTACCCCGTAACTGGGTTGCCAAACCAGCAGAAATGGATCACTCAGTTGGAGTCTGGATTATTAGAACTAAGAAAGTTTTATTAAAGAAACAAGCAACACAGTACTCTAATCAAAAGGATAATAAATGCAACGGTTCAGCAATGATAAACACACATGTGCACAGAATTAAGATTACAGGATCAATCAAGCTCTATCGTTGTCTAGGGGTAAATGACCAGTTTCAAAGTGACGCAAAGTTCAGTTCAATTTAGTTCAGTTCAGTTCGCAGTAATCGCTGCCGTGGCGATGGACAGTGGGGGGGAAGGAGAGAGAGAGCAAAACGAATGAATATTCAAAACGGCTTCCACACAGACCTTCGCAGTCAGCTTTCGGGCGAGTCCTTTGTGATGTCATCTGAAGTCACCGACCGTGACCCCTCCGTTTCCAGATACGATCGTTTCTCTGCGGTGAACCTGGCACCCAGGCAAGGGCGGACACACACCAGGTTCCCACCGATCGTGCCTTTCCACCCTGAGCGTCTATAGCTTGATCCCGCGACCAGCCGTCCAAAAGCTTCCCACCGACTTGTGAGAGGCGCACCGCTTCCAGGGTCTCGTTACCTCGGGTGTCGTGTGTGTGCTGCCTTAGCGAACCTGTCCCTTTTTATCCCCCTGCTGGGGTATCGCCTGTCCATCACTTCAAACAGTTCAGGGTTCAAAGGGGGAGCCGATTCTGACAGCTCTCCTTCCGTTACTCTCTCCCGTCCCTTCATTAACATCTCCAAATGCTGCTCCATTGTTTTCCTTATCTCTCTCTCTCCTGAAGACAGGTGGCAGACCAACTGCTGATCCCACTGGTGCCAGCACAGGACAGCTAACATCTTAATCTATGTGTATTCTTGTCATATAAACCAGTAGTAATATTTTAAAGCCAACCCTCTGACGGACAGGAAGCCAGTTTCTGGCTTGGTTTTTGGTCAGTAACGACAGGGATTCTAAGTGAACACTGACTTTTAGTGGTTCTTTTTTGGCATCAAAAACAGTAATTCAAATAGCAGTTTGGGCCAATGGGCCAAAAGACCTACTTCTGTGCTGTGTTCCTCTTTGACTATGAAATGTGGACATACTGATTTCTAAAAGTGCAGTGCAGTGAGTCACCTGTGGAGATGACAGAAAGCTGGTATATGGCTTTTGCAGGCTGACCCCACACAAGAATTAAGCTCTCCCCTTCTTAGTCAGTTCCTCAGGATCAAGTATGACCTGCTTCCACAACTGCTCTCCACAGTGCTTAGGTGCCCAGTGACTGTCACCAATTTTTACAGATGCACCACTGAAAGCATCCTAACTGGATGCACCAGGGCTTGGGATGGCCACGTACACGATCCACTACCACCACAACAATAGTGAAGAAAGCAAGCAACGCTTGTTTTTCCTCAGGACAGGGAAGAAAGCTGGTCTAACTGAACAGGCGCTGGTGACCTTTTACCACTGCACAGTAGAGAGCATCTTAACGTACTGCATCTCTGTGTGGTATCTCAGTTGTACAGTAGCTGATAGGAAAGCACTTCAACGGGTCGTCTCTAGCGCACAGAAGATCATCGGGACACAGCTCCCAGCCCTGGAGGACACCTACTGCTCCCACTGCCTAAGGAAAGCTACAAGCATCTGTAAGGACAACACACATCCATGCAATCATCTGTTTGAACTTCTTTCATCTGGCAGACATTATAAGATTTGCTGTGCCCGCACTTCTAGACTGAAAAATAGCTTTTTCCCCAGAGCTATAATTGCTCTGAACCAATTGATCAAGCATCATCCATAAATTTGTTATATTACTAAGTTAATACTGGGTTTATGGCTGTCATGCATCTGAGTTGTGCTTTTGTACTGCTGGACATTGCTTGTACTGGCTGGTTACTTGATTTTATTTATTGTTTATTTATTTTATTTGTTGTTTTATAGCATTGAGTATGAGAGTTGCAAACTGATTTTCGCTGTTTTGGTGCATGACAAATTGTACTATGCAATGACAATAAAGAGATTTCATATTTCATATTTCAACTGCTCTGTCAAAGGCTTTGAGGTATTACAGAGAGTTGTGCACACAGCCCAGTCAGTCAAACAAACCAGCCTCGTCTCCATAGACTCCGTCTACATTGCCCGCTGGCTTGGGAAAACAGCCAACCTAATAAATGACCTCTCCCACCCCGAGCATTCTCCCTTCCCTGTTTCCATCAATTAGAAGATACAGGCTCAAGGACAGTTTTTATCCAGCAATCACCAGACTCTTAAATGTCCTTTCACATTCTAAAGATGAACACTTGATATCTCTATCTGCCCTGTCATGGTCCCTGCACTTTATTTGCCGACCTGCTTTGCATTTTATCTGTATTTGAAATACTATATTCTGTTATTGCTTCCCAGCAAGTACGTGCAATTATGAAGAAAGCACGGCAGCATGTCTACTTCCTTAGGAGCTTGTGAAGATTCAGCATGACATCTAAAACCTTGACAAGCTTCTATAGATGTGTGGTGGAGATTATATTGCCTGGCTGCATCACGGCCTGGTAAGGAAACACCAAGGCTCTTGAACAGAAAATCCTACTAAAGCTGGTGGATACAACCCAGTCCGTCACTGGTAAAGACCTCCCCATCATTGAGCGCATCTACATGAAAGACTGCTACAAGAAAGCAGCATCCATCATCAGGGACCCCCACCACCCAGTCATGCTCTCTTTTCATTGTTGCCAGGACTCACACCACCAGGTTCAGGAACAGTTATTACCCCTCAACCATCAGGCTCTTGATCCAAATGGAGTAACTTCACTCAACTTCACTTACCCCTTCACTGAAATGTTTCCCCTGGACGCAAATTCAAGGACTCTTTGCCTCATGTTCTTGATATTTATTGATTATTTATTTATTGTTACTATTTCTTTCTTTTTGTACTTGCACAGTTTGTTGTCATTTGTCAACTGGTTGAACATCCAAGTTGGTGTGGTCTTTCATAGATTCTATTATGGTTATTATTCTATTATAGATTTATTGAGTATGCCTGCAAAAAATGATTCTGAGAGTTGTACATAATGACATATATGTACTTTGATAATAAATTTACTTCAAACTTTTATGCAACCACAATGTACTTGTGTATGGAATGATGCATTCAAATGGCATGCAAACAAAAGCTTTTCATTGTATCTCGGTACACGTGACAATAATAAACTGATTACCCATTATCAGTTCTGTAAGAACTGAGGTGGATGGCAAGGCCAGCATGGAACCTGTAGACTTCGGCATAGTTTGGGTAGGATGTACTTTACAGAAACATAAGAACATCAGAAACAGGAGAAGGAGTCGGTCATCTGGCTCACAGAGCCTGCTGCACCATTCAGTAAGACATGACAGATCTGAATGCGGACTCTGCCTTTTCTCCATAACCCTTAATTCCTTTACTAGGCAAAAATTTAGTCTTAAATATATTTAATGATGTAAATACGGGGGATTCTGCAGATGCTGTAGTTCCAGAGCAGCACACACAACATGCTGGAGGAGCTCATTAGAGCAGGCAGCATCTCTGGAACTGAAAAAACAGTCAACATTTCAGGCCGAGAGATTCTGCAGACACTGGAAATTTTGAGCTGTACATACTCAGCAACACACAGAAAAATGCTGGAGGAATTCAGTAAGTCAGGCAGCACCATTAATGAGGCAGACTCCACTACTTCCATTGGCATAAGATTTGACAGATTCGCTACTCTCTGAGAAGAGCAGTTCCTCCTCATCTCCGTCTAAATCTACTCCCCTGAAATTTGAGGCTATGCCCCCAAGTTCTAATCTCATCTACAAGTGGAACAACTTTACTGCCTCTACCTTATCTGCCCCTTCTATAATTTTAAGTATTTAAGATTCCCTTTCATTCTTCTGAATTCCAGTGAGTATAGTCTCTTTCCTCATTGACTAACTGCCTCACCTTCAGAATCACCTCTACATTGCCTTCAAAGCCAGTATATCTTTTCTCAAGTAAAGAGACTAGAATGCATACAGTACTCCAGGTGTGGCTTCACCAGTACTCCGCATAACTGCAGTATAACATACTGGCTCTTAAATTCAATCTCTCTTACAATGAAGGCCAATATTCCTTTTGCCTTCCTGATAACCTGTTGCACCTGCAAATCAACCTTTTCTGATTCATGAACAAACACTCCCAAGTCCCTCTGTACCACAGCCTTCTGCAATCTATCACCATTCAAATAATCTTATCTTCTATTTTACCTTCTAAAATGGATGACTTTGTGTTTACTAACATTGTATTCTGTCTGCCAGATCCTTGCCTACTCACCTAATCTCTCTGTATCTGTCCACAGACTCTCCACATCCTTTGGACAATTTGCTTTTCCACTCTAATCAATATTACCAGCAAACATAGATGAGTTACACTTAGTCCTCTCTTCTAAATCGTTAAAATACGCTTAGTGGCAACTTTATTAGGTACACCTGTATACCTGCTCATTTATGCAAATATCTAAATCAGCCAATCATGAGGCACCAACTCAATGCATAAAAGCGTGCAGACATGGTCTAGAGGTTCAGTTGTTGTTCCAAACTAACATCAGAATGGGGACGAAATCTGATCTAAGTAACTGCGGCTGTAGAATGATTGCTGGTGCCAGACAGGGTAATTTGAGTATCTCAGAAATTGCTGATCTCCTGGGATTTCCATGTACAACAGTGTCTACAGTTTATAGTGAAAGGACCTAAAAACAAACAAAAAAATCCCATCCAGTTCTGTGGGCAAAAAAGCCTTGTTAATGAGAGAGGTCAGAGGAGCAAGGCCAGACTGGTTCAAGCTGACAGGAAGGCAACAATAACTCAAATAACCACACATTACAACAGTGGTTGCTGAAGAGTGTCTCTAAATACACAACATATTGAACTTTGAAGTGGATGGGCTACAGCAACAGAAGACCGTGAACGTGTATTCAGTGGCCATTTTATTAGGTACAGGAGGAGCACTGACCTCCTGTAGCACCCCAGTCACTGTGAATTGCCATCCAGAGAAATACCCATTTATCCCAACCCTCTGCCTACTACTGGTTAATCAATCCTCTATCCATACTGATGCATTACCCCAATTTCAAGTATCCAGCAGTTTATACTAATCCAAGTATACAATATCCACCTGGACCTGTTCCCCTCTATCCAGTCTTCTCATTACATCCGCAAAGAATTCCAGTGAGTTTGTCAAACAGGACCTGCCCTTCCCGAATCCCTGCTGTGCCTGCCTGATGAAACCATTGTTATCCAGATGTCCTACTATTTTATTCTTAAATGGTAGCTGCAAGCATTTTCTGGACTAAAGCTGTTAAACTAACTGACCTAAAGTTCACTGCCTCTTGCCTACATCATTTCTAAGCAGTGACATGATATTTGCTGTTTTCCAACCCATCAGGACCAGCACAGAATTCAGAGAATTTTGGCAAATTATAAAGACCCGTACTATAATTCCTGCCATTTTATTTAGTAAATTGTGATGCATACAATCAAGACCAGGGGATTTGTCTGTCTTTAGATTCACTAGTTTGTTCGGAACTACCTCTTTATTGATAGTGAATATATTGAGATCTTCATCTCCCGTCACATCCATGACATCTTTCTTTGACATTCTAGACTGCTCTCCACTGTGAAGGCCAGCACATAATGGTTGTTCAAATTCTTGTCCGTTTGCGAATCACCCAGTCCAAAGACCATATGACCATAAGGCATAGGAGTAGAATCAGGTCATTTGGCCCATTGAGTCTGCTCCGTGATTTGATCAGGGCTTACTTATTATCATTGCAACCCCATTCTCCTGCCTTCTCCCCATAACCTTCGATATCCTTACTAACACAACGATCTGTGGCAATGAATTCCAAAGATTCACCACGTTCAGGCTAAAGAGCTTCCTCCTCATCTCTGTTGTAAGGGGACATCCTTGTACTCTGTGCCTGTGCCATCCGCTCCTAAACCCCCCACGATTGAAAACAACTTCTCCACATCCACTCTGCATGGGCCTTTCAATATTCAGTAGGTTTCAATGAGATCTCACCCTCATTCTTCTAAACTCCAACAAGCACATGCCCAGAGCCATCAAACGTTCTTCGTAAAATAACTTTTTCATTCCAGGATCATTCTTGTGAACCTCCTCTGCATCCTCTTCAATGCCAGTGCATCCTATTCGCAATACTAAATTTCCTTTCTCATCTTTCATGGGATCTATGCTCACCTTAGCCATCTTTTTCTACTTGATATATTTTATGAAAACTCTTTCCAGCAGACTTTATTCTTTATGCTAGTTTGCCTTCACAATCTATCTTCCCACAGGGTGGGTAGTTGCTGAGGAAGTACAGAGGAGTCAGAGGTGAGTTAACCCATGGTACAGACACCATGGACAGGCGGAGGTGAGTATGTTCTACACCATTTAGTATTTCACACCCGTTTGAATGGACTTCACCTTTGTTAGATTTGATTGCGGTTATGGTATGTTTGCTGATGACTGGACAATGTTCAAAGTTGTGCCAAACATGTCCCTACCTTAGAAATTACTAGGCTTACCCGTAGCCCTCTATTTTTCTATGCTCCATGTACCTATCCAAAACTCTCTTAAGAGACCCTATTGTATCCGCCTCAACCACCATTGCCGGCAGTCCATTCCATGCACTCACCACTCTCTGTGTAAAAAACTTACTCCTGGCATCTCCTCTGTACCTACTCCCCAGCACCTTAAACCTTTGACCCCTTGTGGCAACCATTTCAGCCCTGGGAAAAGCCTCTGACTACCCATATGATCAATGCCTCTCATCATCTTATACACCTCTATCAGGTCACCTCTCATCCTCCATCACTCCAAGGAGAAAAGGCCAAGTTCACTCAACCTATTCTGATAAGGCATGCTCCCCAATCCAGGCAACATCCTTGTAAATCTCCTCTGCACCCTTTCTATGGCTTCCACATCCTTCCTGTAGTGAGGTGACCAGATCTGAGCACAGAACTCCAAGTGGGGTCTGACCAGGGTCCTATATAGCTGCAACATTACCTCTCGGCTCTTAAATTCAATTCCATGATTGATGAAGGCCAACGCACCGTACACCTTCTTAACCACAGAGTCAACCTGCGCAGCAGCCTTGAGTGTCCTATGGACTCGGAACCCAAGATCTCTCTGATCCTATACACTGCCAAGAGTCTTACCATTAATACTATATTCTGCCATCATATTTGACCTACCAAAATGAACCACTTCACACTTAACTGGGTTGAACTCCATCTGTCACTTCTCAGCCCAGTTTTGCATCCTATCAATGTCCCGCTGTAACCTCTGACAGCCCTCCACACTATCCACAACACCTCCAACCTTTGTGTCATCAGCAAACTTACTAACCCATCTCTCCACTTCCTCATCCAGGTCATTTATAAAAATCACAAAGAGTAGGGGTCCCAGAACAGATCCCTGAGATACACCACTGGTGACTGACCTCCATGCAGAATATGACCCATCTACAACCACTCTTTGCCTTCTGTGGGCAAGCCAGTTCTGGATCCACAAAGCAATGTCCCCTTGGATCCCATGCCTCCTTACTTTCTCAAGAAGCCTTGCATGGGGTACCTTATCAAATGCCTTGCTGAAATCCATATACACTACATCTACTGCTCTACCTTCATCAATGTGTTTAGTCACATCCTCAAAAAATTCCATCAGGCTCGTAAGGCACAACCTGCCCCGACAAAGCCACACTGACTATTCCTAATCATATTATACCTCTCCAAATGTTCATACATCCTGCCTCTCAGGATCTTCTCCATCAACTTACCAACCACTGAAGTAAGACTCACTGGTTTATAATTTGCTGGGCTATCTCTACTCCCTTTCTTGAATAAAGAAAAAAACATCCACAACCCTCCAATCCTCTGGAACCTCTCCTGTCCCCATTGATGATGCAAGGATCATCGCCAGGGGCTCAGCAAACTCCTCCCTCATCTCCCACAGTAGCCCAGTGTACATCTCATCTGGTGCCGGTGATTTATCCAACTTAATTCTTTCCAAAAGCTCCAGCACATCCTCTTTCTTAATATCTACATGCTCAAGCTTTTCAGTCTGCTGCATCATCACTATAATCACCAAGATCCTTTTCCCTGTCTCGTTGGAACTTACCTATGCAGAACTCCACACAAATATCTCCCGAATATTTGCCACATTTCTGCCGTACTTTTCCCTGAGAACATCTGTTTCCAATTTAAGCTTCCGATTTCCTGCCTGATAGACTCATAATTCCCCTTACTCCAATTAAACGCTTTTCTAACTTGCCTGTTCCTATCTCTCTTCAATGCTGTTGTAAAGGAGATAGAATTATGATCACTATCTCCAAAATGCTCTCTCACTGAGAGATCCGACACCTGACCAGGTTCATTTTCCAATACCAAAACAAGTACAGCCTCTCCTCTTGTAGGCTTATCTACATATTGTGTCAGGAAACCTTCCTGAACACACCTAACAAACTCCACACCACCTAAACCCCTCACTCTATGGAGATGCCAATCGATATTTGGGGAATTAAAATCTCCCACCACGACAACTCTGTTATTATTACACCCTTCCAGGATCTGTCTCCCTATCTGCTCCTCGATGTCCCTGTTACTATTGGGAGGCCTATAAAAAACACCCAGTAAAGTTATTGACCCCTTGCTGTTCCTAACCTCCACCCACAGAAACTCAGTAGACAATCTCTCCATGACGTCCACCTTTTCTGCAGCCGTGACACTATCTCTGATCAACAGTGCCACACCCTCACCTCGTTTGCCTCCCTCCCTGTCCTTTCTGAAAAATCTAAAACCCAAAACTTGAAGTAACCATTCCTGTCCCTGAGCCATCCAAGTCTCTGTAATGGCCACCACCTCATAGCTCCAATACTGATCCACGCTCTAAGCTCATCCGCTTTGTTCACAATATTCCTTGCGTTAAAATAGACACATCTCAAACCGTCCAACTGAGTGTGTCCCTTCTCTATCACCTGCCTATTCTCCCTCATACACTGTCTCCAAGCTTTCTCTGTTTGTGACCCAACCGCCTCTTCCCCAGTCTCTTCAGTTCGGTTCCCACCTCCCAACAATTCTAGTTTAAACTCTCCCCAATAGCCTTAGCAAACCTCCCTGCCAGGATTTTGATCCCCCTGGGATTCAAGTGCAACCCGTCCTTTTTGTACAGGTCACACCTGCCCCAAAAGAGGTCCCAATGATCCAGATATCTGAATCCCTGCCCCCTGCTCCAATCCCTCAGCCACGCATTTATCCTCCACCTCACTCTATTCCTATTCTCACTGTCACGTGGCACAGGCAGTAATCCCGAGATTACTACCTTTGTGGTCTTGCTTCTCAACTTCCTTCCTAATTCCCTGTAGTCTTCTGTCAGCCTTATCAACTCCAGAGACCTTCCATCTTCAGCCGCTAAACTCATTATTCCCACATCCCATACCGCTCGGTTTTACCTCCTCCCCAAGATACACAAGCCTGACTGTCCCGGTAGACCCATAGTTTCTGCTGCTCCTGTCCAACCGAACTTGTATCTGCCTACCTGGACTCCATTTCGTCACCCATAGTTCAGTCCCTCCCCACCTACATTCGTGATACATCCCATGCCCTCCACCTCTTCAATAACTTCCAGTTCCCTGGTCCCGACCGTTTCATTTTCACTCTGGATGTCCAATCCTTATACACCTCCATTCCCCATCAAGAAGGCCTCAAAGCCCTCCGCTAGTTCCTGGATAATTGACCTCACCAGTTCCCCACCACCACTACCCTCCTCCGGTTGGCGGAACTGGTTCTCACACTTAATAACTTCTCTCTTGGCTCTTCCCACTTTCTTCAGACTAAGGGTGTAGCTATGGGAACTTGCATGGGACACAGCTACGCCTGCCTTTTCGTTGGTTATGTGGAACAGTCTGTGCTCCAAACCTATTCTGGTACTGCTCCCCAACTTTTCCTTCGATACATTGACGACTACATTGGTGCTGCTTCCTGCACCCATGCTGAGCTCAGCAATTTCATCGACTTTACTTCAAACTTCCACCCAGCCCTCAGATTCACTTGGTCTATCTCTAACACTTCTCTCCCCTTTCTCGATGTCTCGGTCTCCATCTCTGGAGATAGACTGTCCACTGACATCTTCTACAAGCCCACTGATTCTCATAACTACCTCGACTATACCTCTTCCCACCCCGCCACATGAAAAAATGTCATTCCCTATTCCCAGTTCCTCCGTCTCCGCCACATCTGCTCCCAGGATGAGGCTTTCCATTCCAGGATATCTCAAATGTCCTCTTTCTTTAAGGATCGTGGTTTCCCTTCTACGGTGATCAATGATGCCCTCACCCGCATCTCCTCCATTTCCCACACTTTGGCCCTCACCCCATCTTCCCGCCACCACAACAGGGACAGAGTTCCCCTTGTCCTCACCTACCACCCCACCAGCCTCTGGATCCAGCACATTACCCTCCGCAACTTCTGCCACCTTCAACAGGACCCCACCACTAAGCACATCTTTCCCTCTCCACCCCTCTCCGCTTTCCGCAGGGATCGATCCCTCCGCGACTCACTTATCCGCACGTCCATCCCCACGGATCTCCCACACGGCACTTATCCCTGTAAGCGTAAGTACTACACCTGTCCCTACACCTCCTCTCTTGCCAGCATTCAGGGCCCCAAACAGTCCTTCCAGGTGAGGCAACATTTCACTTGCATATCTGCTGGGGTCATCAATTGCATCTGATGCTCCCCGTGCGGCCTCCTCTACATCGGTGAAACCCAACGCAGATTGGGGGACCGCTTCGTTGAGCACCTCCACTCCGTCCGCCACAACAGACAGGATCTCCCAGTAGCCACCCACTTCAACTCTGCTTCCCATTCCCATTCAGATATGTCCATACATGGCTTCCTCTACTTCCATGATGAGGCTAAACTCAGGTTGGAGAAGCAACACCTCATATACCATCTAGGTAGTCTCCAGCCCCTTGGTATGAACATAGAATTCTCCAACTTCCGGTAATTCCCTCCCCCTCCCTTCCTCTATCCCTATTTCACATCACCTCCCTCATAGTTCCGCCTCCTTCTACTACTGTGCATTGTTCTCCTTCCAATCACCTCCCTGCTTCCCCTCCCCCAACCCTTTGTCTTTCAAATTACTGTTTTTTTCAACTACCAGCATTCTTCAAACCTTCCCCAAAGTTCTTCCTTCAGTCCTGACGAAGGGTTTCGGCCCGAAACGTTGACTAATCTTTTCAACTGATGCTGACTGACCTGCTGAGTTCCTCCAGCGCATTGTGAGTGTTCCTTTGACAACAGGATCTGCAGATAATTTTGTCTTTTTTCAGGACCTCTTGCCTTTTCCTACCTATGTCATTGGTACCAATATGTACCACGACCTCTGGCTGTTCTCCCTCCCACTTCAGGATATCTTGGACGCAATCTGAAACATCCTGGACCCTGGCACCTGGGAGGCAAACTACCATCTGTGTTTCTTTCCTGCGTCCACAGAATCACCTGTCTGACCCCCTAACTATAGAGTCCCCTATCACTACTGCCTTCTTCTTCCTTTCACTACCCTTCTGAGCCACAGGGCCAGACTCTGTTGCTTCCCCCAGGTAGGCTGTTCCCCCCCCCCAACAGTACTCAAACAGGAGTATATACTGTCAAGGGGAACAGCCACAGGGGTTCTCTCTAGTACCAGACTCTAACCCTTCCCTCTTCTATTTGCAATCCTCAGGTAGTGTGACCTAGACAATAATGAGGCATCATCTCATAGAGTTCGACAGCCACAGAAGCCAACCCTTCAGCCCTCTGCATGGACTAACATGTGGCAAATGTCTATCACATCATTAAAATGTCAGGCAATGGACATCTCCAACAAAAGCATGTCTGACCATCTTCCATCAAATTCAATTGCTTTACAATTGCAGTGGTCCCCTTCAACCATCATCCTGAGGGTAACCATTGAGACTGAGCTCAAACAGACCAGTTACATAAACACTATAGTTACAGGAGCATTTCAGGAGCTCGGTATCTTGTGGTGAACATCTCGCCCCCTGGCACCCCAAACGCTCTCTACCCTTTGCAAGGAAATAAGTTAAGAACATAATCAAATTCTTTCCTCTTGCATGAATGAGCTTCACTTGGGGCTTCTTTATTTATAGAATTAAACATTGCCCACCATAGAGTCTTGGAGTCGTAGAGCACTAAAGAATGGAAAAAGGCCCTTCAGCCCATCTAGTCCTATACTTCTGCCCATTGACTTGCACTGCAGTTACTTACAATGTTGTCAAACCTGTAACAACCAGTCCCGAAAAGGAGAGCAAACATGTGCAAAAAGCAGCACTTAATGGGTCAACCTCTGGGCTGCACGCCCACCTGACTTGGAAATATTTCATCATTGTTCTGTCTAAATCTAGGAGGGCTTCGCCCAGCAGTAGCATGGAGGTGTATTCAATATTACATTACAGCACAGTACAGGCCTTTCAGCCCATGATGTTGTGCCAGCATTTTAGCCGACTCTAAGATGAAGCTGACCCTTCCTTCCTACATTGTCCACGATTTTTTATCATTGATGTGCCTATTTAAGAGTTTCTTAAATGTTCCTAAAGTACCTACCTCTTAAGTGCACCCACCACTCTGTGTAAAAAACATAACTTTGACATCCCCCCTACCCTTTCTTCCAATCACCTTAAAATTATGCCCCCTTGTATTAGCCATTTTTGCCTGGGAAAATGTCTCTGGCTATCCATTCGATCTCTGCCTTTTATCATGTTGTACACCTCTATCAAGACACCTCATCTTTTTTTATTGATATTCAACCTTTTAAAACAAATTAACAATTTATTTTCTTGCAGTAGTTTAATGATACTTAATAGTTTCCAAAGTTTTCAAACAGTAAGATCCCCATTGTCTTGGCCATGTTATTTTCTCACAGCTATCATGAAGCTGTGAATGCTGCTTAATCGATGCCATGTGCTTGTGATACTGCTGTAAGTAAGCTTTTCATTGCATCTGTGCATATGACAATGACTTCAACTTTGACTTTGACCTTTGACAGTGACATCACTGGCTAAGCTGGAGACCTCGTTTTGAGAGCCGTCAAAATATTGAAAACTGGACTAAATTCAAGAGAGCGGAGCTTTTGTGATTGCTCTTTGCTGTACCTGCCTTTGCTACCAAGGGTTTGCATATCCTCATCCAACATGTCCAGACTGCCTGATGTGAAGCAAATAGTGCATTCTCGGAAGATACATTAGTGGCATATATGGACTGGGAGACTCTTTGTTGAATGGGAAATGTGGGCATATATTCTAAAGAAACAACTTTTCCAATGTACAGTCTCTAGGGACAAGTAACCCTAACCGGTACATCTTTGAAACGTGAGAGGACACACATCACCTGCACAAAACCCACATGGTCATGGGGAGAACGTACAAACTCCTTACAAACAATGGCAGGAATTAGATTGCACTAACTGCAATGTTACTGTGTCGGACTATGCAGAGAGGAAGAATCCCTCATTATAGTTCATAAATGGAAATGGAGGAGGAATTTCTTTAGCCTGGGGGTGGTAAATCTGTGGAATATATTGCCACAGATGTCTGTGCAGACAAGACATTGGGTATATTTAAAGTGGAGGTTGCTATGTTTCTGTTTAGTAAGAGCATGAAAAGTTACTGAGAGGGAAAATAAATCAGCCATGACTGAATGACAGAGCAGATGATGGACTGAATAGATTAACTCTGCTCTTGTGCTTTATGGTCTTGTAAGCTATGTAGAGTACTTCGCCATGTATTCAACCTGAGCCTGAAGCTCCGGAGGGTTCCTGTACTGTGGAAAACGTCCTGCCTTGTCCTTGTGCCGAAGACGCCGCGCCCCAGCGGCCTCAATGACTACAGACTGGTGGCATTGACCTCCCACATCATGAAGACCCTGGAGAGACTTGTTCTGGAGCTGTTCCGGCCTATGGTCAGGCCACACTTAGACCCCCTCCAGTTCACCTACCAGCCCCGACTAGGAGTTGAGGATGCCATCGTCTACCTGCTGAACCGTGTCTACGCCCATCCAGACAAGCCAGCGAGCACTGTGAGGGTCATGTTTTTTGACTTCTCCAGTGCGTTCAACACCATCCGCCCTGCTCTGCTAGGGGAGAAGCTGACAGCGATGCAGGTGGATGCTTTCCTGGTATCATGGATTCTTGATTACCTGACTGGCAGACCACAGTACGTGTGCTTGCAACACTGTGTGTCCGACAGAGTGATCAGCAGCACTGGGGCTCCACAGGGGACTGTCTTGTCTCCCTTTCTCTTCACCATTTACACCTCGGACTTCAACTACTGCACAGAGTCTTGTCATCTTCAGAAGTTTTCTGATGACTCTGCCATGGTTGGATGCATCAGCAAGGGAGATGAGGCTGAGTACAGGGCTACGGTTGGAAACTTTTCACATGGTGTGAGCAGAATTATCTGCAGCTTAATGTGAAAAAGACTAAGGAGCTGGTGGTAGACCTGAGGAGTTCTAAGGTACCGGTGACCCCTGTTTCCATCCAGGGGGGTCAGTGTGGACATGGTGGAGGATTACAGATACCTGGGGATACGAATTGACAATAAATGGGACTGGTCAAAGAACACTGAGGCTGTCGACAAGAAGGGTCAGAGCCGTCTCTATTTCCTGAGGAGACTGAGGTCCTTTAACATCTGCTGAACGACGCTGAGGATGTCCTATGAGTCTGTGGTGGCCAGTGCTATCATGTTTGCTGTTGTGTGCTGGGCAGCAGGCTGAGGGTAGCAGACAACAACAGAATCAACAGACTCATTCATAAGGCCAGTGATGTTGTGGGGATGGAACTGGACTCTCTGACGGTGGTGTCTGAAAAGAGAATGCTGTCCAAGTTGCATGCCATCTTGGACAATGTCTCCCATCCACTACATAATGTACTGGGTGGGCACAGGAGTACATTCAGCCAGAGACTCATTCCACCGAGATGCAACACAGAGCGTCATAGGAAGTCATTCCTGCCTGTGGCCATCAAACTTTACAACTCATCCCTTGGAGGATCAGACACCCTGAGCCAATAGGCTGGTCCTGGACTTATTTCATAATTTACATATTACTATTTAACTATTTATGGTTCTATTAGTATTTATTATTTATGGTGCAACTGTAACGAAAACCAATTTCCCCCGGGATCAATAAAGTATGACTATAAATATAAAGTTGTCATTGGTAATCTAACTGGGAAATTAGGAGGACCTTCCACCTCCAGAGAATGAGTGCTATTTCCTGTTACAAAGGGTGGGCATGTTAATAGATTTAAACCTGAGCCAGACAAATTTGTGGAAAAGCAGAGCTTCCTCTTTATTCCTGGAGCAGTCCCTGACTGAAGAGGTCTTGTTTTGTGGCTTCTGAGTAAACATATGAGATGATTGTGGGAACCACAGACACTCCCACAGGGTGTTGTGAGCTGTGCATTAATTCTGTTAATTACACTGGGCCTCTCTGTGCTGTTTATGCATGACCTGAAACTTCTCAATAAGATCCCAAGTGCTCCTTCCTCATTTTGAGATTCAAGGGCTGGGGATTTCCAGCAGCCAGTGGGGATTTTTTCAAAGTCAATATCAAGTTTCTTATTATATGTATAAGTCCATGCATGCACAGGTGCAATGAAAAGCCTAATGGCGTCAGATAAGCACATTCATAAGAAGACCTCAAACACAAAGTTATACAATAAATAACACAATTAGACCAAAAAATAAAGACAAGTCCACTGTAGTTCAAAGCTGTCATCATGGTCCTAGTGACGCTATATTGAGGTGGTGAATAGGTTTGTGCAGGTTGGTTCAAGAACCAAATGGTTGAAGGAAGGTAGCTGTTCTTGAACCTGGTGTTGTGGACATACCTCCTGCCCGGTGGTAGCCAGGAGAAGATGTCATGGCTTGGATGGTAGGCATCTTTGCTGATGGATGCTAGTCTCCTGAGGCAGCACCTCCTCGAGATACTTCTGTTGGTGCGAATGCTGTGTTTATGGCGCTTTGTGCTGGTGATGCTTCTCCAAGAAAGTTTTTAATTGCCCTGGTGAATATAATCACTTGGGTATATGAAAATCTACTCACATTTAGGCAAATGGTTAATTGGGCTATGACAGACTAATTGGGCTGTTAGGCTAATTGGGCTATAATCTTTCATATGTTAAATCAAATGACGTATCTTATAACACTATATGTACAACAAACACAACATAGATTTGTGCAGTGCCAGATACACAAAATATGTGTTAGTTACTGAGCATACAGAATTATAACACAGATCATTTGATCACACAATACAACTTGCCCCCAGTGCTCATGTCATCTCCTTGAACGTGCCACACAATTAATCCTACATGTACGTATTGTTACATACCCCATAACTGGGTTGCCAAACCAGCAGAAATGGACCACTCGTTGGAGTCTGGATTACTAGGAACTAATAAAGTTTTATTAAAGAAATAAGTAACGCAGTCTGTCAATATTCTGAATAGTATTTCTTTTCTGTTAATCCCTCTCTCCTCTCTTACTAGCATTTTGAACATTTCGCCATTGTCTCTCTTATCTCCCTCATTAGCATCAAATCGTCCGATAGTTTTGTTTGACGTCACAGTATATAGACCAACTGCAAAAATGGGCAAGGGGAATGGCAGACAGTATTTAACCTGGATAAGTGTGAAGTGATGTATTTGGTAATTTAGTCCATGGTAGGACCCTACACAATGAAAGGCAGGGCCATGGGGAATGTTGTAGAAGGGAGACCTTGGATACAAGTACATAGTGCCTTGATAATGATTGACAGGGTAGAGAGGAAGGACTATGACATGCTTGTCTTCAATGGTACAGCTCTGATTATGAGATGGGACATCATGTTACAGTTATACAAAATATTGGTTAGGCTGCATTTGGAGTATTGTGCACGTGTCTGGTAATGACACTATAGGAAGGATGTGACTAAACTATAGAAGGTGTAGAAAATATTCACAAGGCTATTACCTGGACTGCAGAGCTTGAGTTAACAGAAGAGATCGGACAGGTTGAGAGTGTTTCCTTGGAGCGATGGAGGTTGAGAGCTGACATGATAGAGGTACATAAAATTATGAGAGGCATTGGCAGGGTAGATAACTGGCGTCTGTTCCCAATGGTAGTGGGCATAGTTTTAAGGGGAGAGGAAGGATGCTTAAATGAAATCTGAGGAGTAAATTTGTTCACACAAAGAGTGATTGGAATGAAATTCTGGAGAAGGTGGTAGAGGTGATTGGTATCTGGAATGAGCTGCCGGAAAAGGTGGAGGTGATTGGTAACTGGAATGAGCTGCTGGAGGAGATGGTGGGGGGAACCGGTTTCTGGAACGAGCTGCTGGGGAGGTGCTGGAGGTGACTGGTATCTGTAATGAGCTGCTGAAGGAGGTGGTGGTGATTGTTAACTGGAATGAGCTGCTGGGGGAGATGGTGGAGGGAACTGGTATCTGGAATGAGCTGCTGAAGGAGGTGGTGGTGATTGTTAACTGGAATGAGCTGCTGGGGGAGATGGTGGAGGGAACTGGTATCTGGAATGAGCTGCTGAAGGAGGTCGTTGAGGTGGGAACAATAAAAACATTAAAGAGGCATCTGGAGAGGTGCTTTATTGAGCAAGGCATAGATGGGCATGGAATTAGTGCTGGCAGGTGGGATTAGTTTAAATAAGCATGCACTCCCCTCCCTCACCCCCTGCCTCCACCTTCTTATTCTCATTTCTTCCCCCTTCCTTTCCAGTTCCGATGAAGGGACTCAGCCCACAATGTTGACCGTTTTCTCCCTGTCACAGATGCTGCCTGACTTGCTGAATTCATCTAGCATTTTGTGTGCGTTGTTTCGATAAGCTTAGTTGTCAGCATAGATGCAGTAGGTTGAAGGGCCTGTTTCTATGCTCTAAAGTTTCTATGGCTGTATGACTCTTCTGCTTTTTACCACAGACCATTTTCTGTCTCCACTGATTCCTTTTTTTCACTCCTTTCATTGAAGATTAGTCATCAGGCTGATCAACACCTCCATCTATTAACACACCCCACCACTACTTTACCCTTCAAAGTTGCTGGTGAATGCAGCAGGCCAGGCAGCATCTTTGATGTGTGTTGACGCTGCCTGGCCTGCTGCGTTCACCAGCAACTTTGATGTGTGTTGCTTGAATTTCCAGCATCTGCAGAATTCCTGTTGACTACTTTATCCTTTCCTGTCAGAGTCACCTTATGTACAGATACTCCTGTACCTAGTGTCACTTTGTATACGTACATACAATCATTTAGCTAATTTTATGTCTTTATATTTAATGTGTTTTTATACTTATTGTGTTTTTTTTTCATCCTGCACTGGATCCAGAGTAACAACCATTTTGTTCTCCTTTATACTGCTGTACTGAAGAATGACAATAAATAATCCTGAATGAAAGAAAGGCACCAAGTAGCATATAATTCCTGGCTCGTGGATGAGTGGTTGACTCTCCCTTCTGATCTCAGCTTCCCCTTGCTGCATCCAACTTCGTCTGCCACTTCCAGACAGTCATTTGCATCACACAGGTGGCTGCAGCTTAGCCTTACAAATCATCCTCCCTCAGGACTGCCTTGTGAACGAGCAGACGGTTAAAAAGCATGAAATATATTGAGAATACTTAATTTGCAAGGAGACTGTGGAGAAACAGAAACAGATTGCACTTTCTCATCAGACAGAAAATTAATTTAATCCATTTTAAGACGGAATCATTCAGGTTTACACAAGCTAATCAAGCAAGTACGCTGAGGTGTTGAAAGATATTCAGAGATGCAATTGCATCTCGGCCAGTGCGCACTTACAGTGATGAAGGCTTTCGGCTATGGAGGGGCCCTAGACAAGCCAAGATTGTTCTTAGAGCAGAGAAGGTTAAAACAAGATTTAATCAACTGAATTCAAGGGGGTTTGTGGAAACTGGTTTGATTGACAGTCACATCTATAATTAGAAGACATGGGTTTAGAATAATTGGCAAAAGTGCAAATGCGAGGTGATGGGCTTCTTTGTTAACACTGTGAGTTGTGACTGGGGGTGCACTGGATGGTAATGCTCTGCATATCTAATAGTTAGGAAAACAATGTTACAGAATGGTGGGGAAAATGACATGAAGAGGGACGTTGTACAGCTTTCAAATAACCTTAATAGTCTAACTGGGAACCAGCCATCTGTAAGATTCTGTCATCCTGCTGCTCATAGTGCGAAACAGCGAGAGTCATAGAATCACAGAATAATACAGCATTGAAACGAGGCCATTTGTCCCAGCTGATCCGTGCTGACCACAGCATCTCCCTACTAGTTCCGGTTGCTCCTGTTCGACCATAAACCTCCAAGTCCCACCCTCTCCTCCATGTACCTATCTGAATGCCTCTTAAATGTTGCAATTATATCTGCCTCGACCGTTTCCTTTGGCAGCTCCGTCCAAATGCGCAACGCCTTCTGTGTAAAGCAGTTACCTCTCAAAGCACCTTTAACTCTCTACCTGCTTGTTTTGGACTCCCCAGCACTGGGGAAAAGACAATGACCTTTCACTTTACCCATACACCTCATGAGTCTATAAGCATCTATGAAGTCACCTCTGACTTTCAAGGAATCAAGATCCAGTGTGGACAAGCTCATCTCATAACTCGGGCCCTCTAATCCAGGCAGCATTCTCGTCTTCTGCGCCCTCTCCAACTTGACATTGCCTTTCCTGTAACAGGGCGACCTACTGTGACTACAATGGCTTCCATAACTGCAACATAATGTCCCTACTTGAGTCATACAGCAACAGGCCATTCAGCCCATCATGTCCACGCTGAGCATCAGGTACTCATCTACACCATTCCCATTTGCCAGCACTTGACCCAAAATCTTCCATGCCTTGGTGATCCAGGTGCTTGCCTAAAGCCCCTCAAATGTTGTGAGAATAACTGCCTGCTAAAGGCAAGCAATCTATTGCTGCAGGGTCATAGCTGATCCTCTCTACTCGAGCAGAGGCGACTGTGTCTCCTTGTCTTTCAGAGAAAGCAGCACTCATCGTGGGCACTGGAGTTCACTGGAACTGTGGCTTCCCAGCAGTCCATGGAATCTGGGCCACTCCCCACCCTGCCACCCTTAAGGCTGAATATGCAACACTGTGATCTTGAGCAAAGAGCCCTCATCATCTCAGTCAAATAGCAGTCAACGGTTTAATTGTCATTCAACCGTACACATGAATACAGCCAAACGAAATGGTGTTCGCCTGGGGCTAAGGTGCAAAACACAGTTCAGCGGTCGCACACATCACACATAGCGCATATAATTATGATAGCAGAAAGATATACAGCAACAACAAACAATTATAAAACAATTTAATAACCTAGCCCATGTCCCTGAGTGTCATGGCCTGTAGATTGATGGTGCTTGAACGTTATCCTGGAGCCATGTTTCTGCAAGCGGTTCCTCGTCTCACGCAAGTGTCGCTACAGACGGATGCAATCCTGATTGTCTTCCACTGAGTGAACAGGAGGGGGCAGCACTGACCGGAGGGGCCTGCACCCAACCCAATGCGGAATCCAGCAGCAGATAATCAGCTCTGGCGTCTCCTTCCCGGTGGTTGCAGTAGGCATCCCCAACGCATGAGGGCGTAGTCCTTGGAAGAAACGAGGCCACGTAGCTCCCCTGCCATCAGGCTCACCAATGAAACAGCAATTCGGGCTCACAATATTCTACATTGCCAATATCCAACAGGGTCTGGTGGTCACAACAAAAATAACGAAGACAATCATCTGCACCATCTGATTTACCCTGCACCGTCTCCGGTACCTTCTTTCCTGGGTGGCTGAAGCAGGCTGCAACGCAGTGTGCAACACGTTCAGTTCCATCCCTATCAAGCAACTCGCTAGCGGCGCAGACAGGCTATACTTGGTTATCCTATTATCCAGCAGTATCTGTGATCATGAAAAAGGCATCAAGGATGAACAATTACACCTGTGGTTCGACTCAGACAGGCTGCTGTGTCCAAGCGCACTGCCAGCTTTCCAGCAGGTCATTGCCACAAATGGCTGTGGAGGCCAAGACATTGGTATGTTTAAAATTGATAGGTTCTTGATTAGTAAGGGGGTCAGATGGTGTGGGGAGAAGGCAAGAGAATGGAGCTGAGAGGAAAAATAAATCAGCCACCATAGAAAGGTGGAGCAGACTTGATGGGCCAGTGGCCTAGTTCTGCTCCCTATGTCTTATGGAATACCTTCAAAACAAAATAACCCTGCAAGGACACAAATTATTATACTTGACCAACAACTTTTTAAAGTTGGTAAAACCATATTTCCATATTGCTTCCTTTTTTAAAAATTGCTTTCAACCATCTGAGCTTCTGATCTCTCGTAGTTTCATCAATATTGGTCAGAGGGAGGGATTGTTCTGTGTGCTGTTTGGATTTAAATGGCAGAATAACCCACTGAAGAAGAAGTGATGATGGGTGCCAGGATAGAGGAGAGAGCTGGATGGAGAAGACCATGGCCATGTTCTGTCCCAGTTCCTGGGCCATCATGGGATAGGCTTCCACTGTCAAGCTCTCCTCTGGGCACAGGTGAGCAGGTGAGTGCTTCTTGTTTGGGAGTGAGAGTCAATGTGGGAGGTTTCACCTGCACCAGTTTGAAGTGAACCTTTTAAAACATTGTTTCTTAGCTGCAATGGAACGTTTGGTGTTTTTGTTTCGAAACATTTGATGGCTCTGCTCAGCTTTGATTTAGGTTCAAGTTAAATCTCCATCTCCTATACGTGGTCAATAGGGGCACGGCGGAGTAGTGGTTAGCTTAATGCTATTGTGCTGACAGCTGTAAGATCAGGGTTCAATTCCCTGTGCTGCCTGTAAGGAGTTGATACATTCTCCCTGTGACTGCATGGGTGTCCAGTTTCCTCCCCAGTTCCAAAGATGCCCGGTTAGGGTTAGTGCGTTATGTTGGTGCTGGAATGGTGACAACACTTGCGGGCTGCCTAGAACAATTCTTACTGATTTGGTTTGACCAAAACAACACATTTCACTGTATGTTCCAACATACCTATATGTGACAAATAAAGGGAATCTTTAAAATCTGCTAGGCATAAAACTCTGTCTCCTCAGATTCCATCTTCTTAATAAACAAAAGCGCCAAACTAACTCGAGTTTCCTTATTAATTGCATCTTGGGAAAGTGCTCTACTTCTGTGGTGTGACAAGGGGCTGAGGAACCAGCAGATATCCCAGCTGCTGCACAGCAGACAGTGGCCAGCCACACCTCCAGCTGAGCTCCTCCAGTCGTTCCAACAGAGGCAAGTGGAATATTGGCCAGGTATGTCCTAGTCACAAACAGCAGGGAAAATCGGATCCCATCACACCGGCTTCCTCTCAGTCAGACTCTGCTATCCACAAAATCTCTGGCAGGAAAGGAATTGTTGATGAAATGAGATTGAAACCCTCTTTCAGGAGTCTATCTTCCTCAGAACTTTACCTCTTCTACGTATCACCTCCCAGCTTCTTACTTTAACACCCCCACCCTCCCTCTCACTTGTTTTCACCTATCACATGCAGGCATGTATTTCTTCCCCTCCCCCCCACCCTCCACTTTCTTATTTTGGTTTCTTTCCCCTTCATTTCCTGTCCTAATGAAAGGTCTCAGCCAAAACAATGACTATTTATTCCCCTCATGCTGCCTGACCTGCTGAGTTACCCCAGCATCTCAATAGTCTCCTGTGTTTTTATCCGGCGTCCCATCCCCACCTCGCCAAAGATTGTATATTCCTCATAGTGTTTGTGTCACAGGTTGCTTCACTGCAGATCCGAGAGAGGTTGTGGATTAGTTTACCAGAGTGTTTGAAATATATGTCCGCGCTTGCATGCTTGAAATGTTTCAATGACCTCTGTTCATTGCTGTGCTGTGACCATTTCTTGCTGTTGCTGCCCCCTGCTGTCGAAATATTGTAGTGCGGGCTGACTGTTCCTCCCTGTAACCTCACAGAATGGATCTGGGTAAATACATTATACTTTATACTTTATTGTCGCCAAACAATTGATACTAGAACGTACAATCATCACAGCAATATTTGATTCTGCGCTTCCTGCTCCCTAGATTACAAATCAATAGTAAATATTAAAATTTTAAATTATAAATCATAAATAGAAAATAGAAAAATGGAAAGTAAGGTAGTGCAAAAAAAATCGAGAGGCAGGTCTGGATATTCGGAGGTTACGGCCCAGATCCGGGTCAGGATCCGTTCAGCAGTCTTATCATAGTTGGAAAGAAGCTGTTCCCAAATCTGGCCGTATGAGTCTTCAAGCTCCTGAGCCTTCTCCCGGAGGGAAGAGGGACGAAAAGTGTGTTGGCTGGGTGGGTCGTGTCCTTGATTATCCTGGCAGCACTGCTCCGACAGCGTGCGGTATAAAGTGAGTCCAAGGATGGAAGATTGGTTTGTGTGATGTGCTGCACCGTGTTCACGATCTTCTGCAGCTTCTTTCAGTCTTGGACAGGACAACTTCCATACCAGGTTGTGATGCACCCTAGAAGAATGCTTTCTACGGTGCATCTATAAAAATTAGTGAGGGTTTTAGGGGACAGGCCAAATTTCTTTAGTTTTCTCAGGAAGTAAAGGCGCTGGTGGTCAAACACTGCCGTTTAGCTGGAGATTTCAGATAAAAACAATGGGTCAGACAGCATCTGTGGAAAGGGAAACTGAGCTTATCTTTGAGTCTGAAGACCCTTCATCAGGGCTGGAGTATGATCTCAGTTCCATTTCAAAACCTGCCAGTGTTTCTTCCCAAAGGCAGAGTTTTTTTTAGCAGATGGTAGTTTAGTCTGTCAGAGTTGAGCATTACTTGCAATCAATAACATAATATCCACATTTTGTTGCATGATAATGAATTTGTTCTATCTTTCCTGAAACTGGGGAGGAAGAACGCAGGCTGGAATCCCCAGGGAGTGCTGGAGGGAGGGGAGAGAAGTTGGAGAGTGGTTGGCGGGGAGGGTTGGTGAAGAACATGGGCTGATGAGGTGTGTAGAGAATGAAAAGGGAAGGGAACTCTGAGGGCAGAGGTTCAAGGTCAGGGAGAGTGGACAAGGGGATGTTGGGCAGCAAGGAGGGAGATAGTGGGTACGGGTGTGCTGATGGGTATATATACATAGACAATCAGTGGCCGCTTTATTAGGATTATACTGAATAGAGTGGCCACAGGAGTGGAACCCAGTGTGGTCCTCTTTTGCTGTAGCGCATCCACTTCAAGGTTTCAGATGTGTGTTCAGATATGCTCTTCTCACACCACTGTTTTAACACGTGGTTACTTGAGTTACTGTTTGCTCCTGTCAGTTCGAACCAGTCTGTCCATTCTCCTGTGACCTCTCTCATTGACAAGGTGTTTTCACCCACAGAACTGCCACTCACTGGACGTTTTTGTTTTCCACACCATTCTCTGTAAACTCTCGAGACTGTTGTGTGTGACAATCCCAGCAACTCAGCCATTTCTGAGTTACTTAAACCACCCCATCTGGCACCAACTAGCATTCCACAGTCAAGTCACTTAGATCGCGTTTTCTCCTCGTTGCGATGCTTGGTCTGAACAACAACAGAACCTCTTAACCATGTCTGCATGCTTCTATGCATTGAGTTGCTGCCTCATGATTGGCTGATTAGATATTTGCATACCTGCGTACCCAATAAAGTGGCCATTGAGGGTATGTAAAACAAGTAGTCCAGAAAAAGAAAGGAAAAACATTGAGGTAGTGTTCATGGATTCATGGACCATCAGCAATCTGATGGCAGAGGGGAAGAAGCTGTTCCTAAAGCACTGAATCTTCAGGCACCTCCTCTTTGATGGTAGTAATGAGAAGAGGGCAAGTCCTGGGTGGTGGCATCCTTAACGATTGATGCAACCCTTTGGAGGCATCACCTTTTGATGACGTCTGCGGTGGTGGGGAGGCTAGTTCCCATGGTGGAGCTGGCCGAGTCTACGTTTTCCAGCTCTGTGTAGTGGAGCACTCTATGGTGATGCACCAGTCAGAGAGCTCTCCTCAATACATCTCTAGAAATTCTCCAGAGTCTTTGGTGACATACCAAATCTCCACGTACTCCTAATGAAGTATAAGCCGCCGTCGTGCCTTCTCCCTAATTGCATCAATATGTTGGGCCCAGGATAGATCTTCAGCAAAACTACCCTCAGGAACTTTAAACTGCTCACCTCTTCCACTGCCAACTCCTCGATGAGGATTGGTGTGTCTTCCCTCAACTCTCCCTTCCTGAAGTCTGGAATCAATTCTTTTGGTCTTATTGATGTCGAGTGCAAGGTTTGTTCGCAGAAGCACAAGTAAACGGTGAGATGAAAACCTTACTTGCAGCAGGGTTCCCAGGCAGGTCACATCAGATACACAACATTCACAAGCGAAACAAATTATACAGAAAGAACATCACTGGAATACGCAAATAGAAAGTCTTTTATAGTGCAAATTGGTGAAAGTGGCTATGCTGTTGCTGTATTGAGGTTGTGAATAAGGTGGTGCAGTTTGGTACAAGAAACAAATTGTTGAAAGGAAGTCGCTGTTGTAGAACTTCCGGTGTGGTAATTTAGGCTTCTCTGTCTCCCAGATGATGGTGGCTGTGAGAAGACAGCATGAACATGAGTGCTTTTGCGTGGGAGAGTGAGATGGTACGTAACAGGAGAAAGCTGCGCACGAGGTCGTTGTTGTTTGTGTATTAATATCCCCACACCAACTGCAGTCTCCAATGGTCTTGGCTCTCCTTACCACACATCAGCACCTTGCCCATGTGGGATAGCAGGTGGGCAAATGTACTGATAACTTCCATTCCACAATCGGAGATTAGGGACTGGGAACGTCAGGACCCTCACGGACAATGAATGGACCTGAATATTGGCCCACTGTTGTAAAACAGCGACCTGGGCATCGTGCCACCAACCTCACTGACACAAGGGGCAGGCAAAACTGCCCTTCACTTGATGGCAAGCCAAAGAGCATGCAGTCCTGATCATAAAGAATGAGCTTATCCTCGTGTCTCAAGCTACAAAAACAGCGTGGCCTCTCCATACCTTTCTGGTCATTCTGACAGAGAGCCAACAGAGACCCCATCAGACACACCCAGCACCACCCCTCACCTCCCATCAGCAGATGAGCCTGCACTTCCCACATTAGGCTCATAAGCAACCTCTGACATGACTATTATCCCTAGCAACTGCCAAAATATAAACATACGTTTATATTGATTCACTTAGCCTTACCCGTGCTGAAACCCTTTTTAATATTTTAGTAATTAAATGGATGAGGGCATTGCTGGCAATCACGAACTACTCTTGAGAACGTGGTGATGGACTATGACTGGCTCTCAAGGGAGGGATGGAACATATTTTCAAGATAGAGTGTTTGGTAGTTGGGCGAGAACCTGCAGGGGGTGGTATTCACGTGCACCAACTGAATATGTCTATTATCAATTAAACCAAATTTGCTGCACACAACAAGCTACACCAGGCAATGACTTCACCCATTAACTGTATTTCTTTATTGATTGCCATTAGTTCATACAATTCAAAGATTCACTATATTGTATCAAAACAAGCTTCACTGATTCTTTGGTTACATGACTCTTTTAGCAGTTTCACCTACTCTAAAACACTTAATTCTACTCAGATATTACGTGGTCTAGATGAACCTGGCCAGGGTTCAAAATGGTGAGTCCTTCTCCAAGTCAATGACTCCAGAGTTGTTGCTGCCTATCAGCTCGTGAGGTTCCTTGTCATTCAGATTTGGATATTTATTACATGTGCATTGAAACACGGCGTGAAATGCGTCGATTGTGTTAACAACCAACACAGCAACAATAACAATGAAGTTGTGCTGGGGGCAGCCCATAAATGTCTCCACACATACCATACCCAGTATGTTCACAGAGCAACACAAGCAACAGTAACAAAACAACGGGGAAACAAACCCCCTTCCTCCTTCTGGCTCACCCATGTACATGCACAGACAGTATTCTAGCCCCAGGACAGCCTGTCCACGGGCCTCCAGCCTCCAGTGGTTTCGGACTCAGAGACATTGGGCCTTCAACACTGCACTGTAAAATTGCTTCAATTATCTCAGCTACATTCCCACACTGACACCAACCAAATGTTCAAACAGTCTCTTCGGCTTCATACTGACCAAGTGTCTTGTTGTTTTCAATTCTTCCATTTAACCCTGTCTTCTCTCCTGGACTGTTCACACGGCCTTGCTAGAGGTCACCGGCCTGAAAGGTGCTCTGTCAGAGCAACCTTGGTTATTACTGCAGTATTACCTGCAGTCAATGTGTAGATGAGGCGGACAGGGCATGTGTTGAGGGTGGGAAAGGATGGACTGTTTACAACCATAGTAAATGGTTACTTTTCTATTCGTAAGAGACTTCTCAGCACTTTTTGTAACAGAACACTCAGGTTACCAAGAACAAAACCTCCTAATCTCTCATCAAAATACTCTGATTTCTCCAACCAGTGATGACCTCTGTGTCTTTCATCCTCTGTGTCCTTGCCCACTTACTTCGTCTGTCCTTATCCTCCTGAAGCCTTTCTTCATTCTCCTCACAGCCCACGTACCTCTCTCCATGAGTAAATTATAATATATTTTACTGGACTCTCAGCAGATCATTAACACACTTCCTGAACAACAGCTGCGGCCCCAACACCGATGTCTGTAGCACACATTACTCACAGCTTCCCAACCCAAAAAATTAGTTGCTTATTCCCACATAGTGTGTTATGTGTTTAATATTTCAGTAATATTTAAGTAATGTTGTAGATATATTGATTGATTAAATGTTCTTGTATGTTTAAATAATTAATTACCAGTTATACATATAAATATGTGAATTGCATACATCATCACGTTACCAGGTGATACACACGCAGCTCACTTAAAAGCAAACTTGAAGTTAGACCCACATTTCAGCCTCCCAAGTCTTGTGAATTAGTTTAATGTTTTCAAGTTACAAAACATAACATTGCTGACGAGGTTCTTTTAAAATGAACCTGAGGTGGCTACCTTCCCACTCAAGGATAGCGAGATGTTCAAATTTTTTTTTAAAAGTGCAGCAAGGAACAGCGAAACAGAGCAACATGTGTTCTTCGGAAGGGAAGACATGATAAAATTTTTAAAAAGTCAGAAAACGGAAGAATTCACTTGTTTATACACAGTGAGTGCCGGATGATAATAATCATAAAAAAGTGGAAATGGCTGGCTAGATTAGAAAGATTGACCAGTTTGATTACACAACAGATAATTGAATTTTATATACTGAGCAAGTTGAGCAGTATTTTGAAGCAAATGAAATAGCTGATGAAAGCTGAGTGCCAATTTTGCTAAGTGCATTGGGTTTAAAGACATACAGTTTGCTTCGAAGTTTGACTGCCCCAACCAAACCAGCGGATCTGTGAAAGTGATATTTGTGATATTGTGAAAGTGAAGCAGGAATGCTTAGAACCAAAGCTATTGTTGATTGCAGAATGCTTTAGGTATCATAAGTAGAATCAAAAAGAAGGGGAATCCATTTCAGTGTACTTTGCTGAATTGAAGAGATTGTCTGAGCATTGTCAGTTTGGCAATGGTCAACGATACACTAAGAAATCATTCAGTTTGTGGAATGTTACAAGAAAGCATTCAAAAATGGCTCCTAACTGAAGCAGAACTTTCATTTGAAAGAGCAGTTGAAATTGCTGTTTCAAGGGAAACAGCAGAGAAAGACACAATTCAGTTGCAGTCAGCAATAAAAGTGACAGTGAACAAAATTACAGCATCTAGACAGAGGCCTGGCTGAACAAATTGTGTTACCATTGTGGCAGGGGTCACGTCGTACATCAGACTCTTCCAGACTGAAAGGGGAAATTTGCAGAAAATGCAACAAAGCAGGGGACATATAAGGAGCACATCAGTCAGATGGTTTGCACAGGGAAGAGGAAAAGATAAAAAAGTCAAGTTGAAGTTTCAAAAAGAGCACTAATCTGCACACTGTTGATAAAATAAATCTGATAATGATGAAAGTGACACAGGACTGTGTAGCCGTGAGATTTACAGCATGAAAACTAACAATGGACAAGCAACATGGTTTACACCAGAAGTGAATAGCAAATTAATTAAAATGGAATTGTACACTGGCTCAGCTGTTTCAGTCATTCCACAAGATGAGTTTGAATGGTACTTCAAAGGTACCAAACTGAAGCCTGCAGACATTCAGTTAAGAGCTTAAACTGGAGGAAAGATAACTCCTGTGGGAATGACATTCATAACAGTGAAACATAACAGTCGGAGATCCAGCCACCATTTGCATGCCACATTCCTTTCAATAAAGTCAACTGAAAGTAAATTAAGAAAGGTATTGTTTTGATGTCACAACTGTCTCCGTGCTGAACACCATGAACCGCTCCCCAAAGAGGACAAATAGATGATGGTGCCAGCCTCTGAGCCTCTGACTAGGAAGCATATTGGGCCAAGGGGAAGGACCATGCAGCTCAGAGGAAAAGTGATGAAAACAGTGGTCTGACTTCAACCGTTTTTGTAGGTAACATAAAGAACATAGAACACTACAGCACAGGAACAGGCCATTCGGCCCACAGTGTTGTGCTGAACCAGTTAAAAAGCAAATCAAAAACACCCAAACACTAATCCCACCTACCTACACCATGTCCATATCCCTCCATCTTCAAAATATACACGTGCCTATCTAAACATCTCTTAAAGCCTCTAATGTATTTGCCTCTACCACCAGACCAGGCAGCGCATTCCAGGCATCCACCACTCTCTGAGTAAAAAACTTACCCCTTACATTCCTCTTGAACCTACCCCCTCTCACCTTCAATGCATGCCCTCTGGTATTAGACATTTCAACCCTGGAAAACAGATACTCCTTGTCCACTTTATCTATGCCTCTCATAATCTTGTAAACCTCTATCAGATCTCCCCTCAGCCTCCGGTGCTCCAGAGAAAACAAACCCAAGTTTATCTAGCCTCTCGTGACAGCATATATGTTCTAAACCAGGTAGCATCCTGGTGAACCTCTTCTGCACCCTCTCCAAAGCCTCAACATCCTTGCTATAGTGGGGTGACCAGAACTGTACACAATGCTCCAGATGTGGCCTAACCAGAGTTTTATAAAGTTGCAATATAACCTCTTAACTTTTGAACTCAATGCCTCAACTAATAGAAGTAAGCATTCCATAAGCTTTCTTAACCACCTTATTGACCTGTGTAGACAGTTTCAAGGAGCTATGAACTTGGATCCCAAGATCTCTCTGCTCACCAACACTGTTAGGATCTTGCCCTTAACAGTGTACTGTCTCCTTGCATTTGCCCTACCAAAGTGAACACCTCACATTTATCTGGGTTCAACTCCATCTGCCATTTCTCCCATATCTGCATCTGATCTGTATCATGCTGTATCCTTTGCCAGTCTCCTCCTCTATTCACAACGCCACCAATCTCGGTATCGTCCACAAGCTTAGTAACCCACCCACCTACATTTTCTCCCAGGTCTTTATATACATCACAAACAACAGAGGTCCCTGCACAGATCCCTGTGGAAAAACCTCTAGTTACAGACCTCCAGCTTGAGTAAGTCCCTTCAACCACTATCCTCATTTCTATATGCTAGTCAGTTCTGAATTGGACCCCATGCATCTCAATCTTCTAGATTCACCTCCCAGAAGGGACTTTGTCGAAAGCCTTCCTAAAATCCATGTAGACGACATACACTGCCCTAAACTTCATCAATCTCTCTTGTCACCTTGTTAAAATGCTCAATCAAGTTGGTAGGGCATGACCTGCACTGCACAAAGCCATGGTGGCTCTTCCTAACTAGGGCATGGGTTTCCAAATGCTCATACTGTATATCCTATCCCTAAGAATTTTCTCCAGCAATTTCCTTGCAACTGGCATCAGACTCATCAGTCTATAGTTCCCAGGATTTTCCCTTGCTCTCTTCTTACATAAAGGGTGAACATTAGCCACTCACCAATTCTCCGGGACCTCGCCTGTGGCAAGAGAGGACGTGAAGATACTGGTTAAGGCCCCAGCAGTCTCATATCTTGC
Organism: Mobula hypostoma; assembly: GCF_963921235.1. Classification (NCBI taxonomy): domain Eukaryota; kingdom Metazoa; phylum Chordata; class Chondrichthyes; order Myliobatiformes; family Myliobatidae; genus Mobula; species Mobula hypostoma. Next base: position 9,619,350 of record NC_086116.1, read on the forward strand.
CTCTTTCAATAAGCTGGGGACTTCTCCACCTTAATACTCATTAGGAGGCCCAACACTTCTTTCTCCTTGAACTCGAAACACCCTAACATATTGAGACACTCTGGGGGGGGGGGCACGGTCGACAGCCTGCCCCAGTGTTCCCAATGGCCAGCGGTCTTTATTGTTCTTGTGTTAAAATGCTTTTGTGGGATTATGGTGTGATCTTCGTGTTCATTTATTGTTACATTTTAGCTTGGGTTATACAGTTATTCACTTGTGTGTTTGTGGGTCACCCTGACTGTAACCAGGGTGTGTCATAATCACCTCCCCCGTCTGTATGAGACTGAGCAGTCCTCTCCCTAGGTCATAGCACCCAGACTGGTTTTGTGCTTTTCACAATAAAAATGGTTGAGTTAAACAAGCTTCTCTCATCTGTCATCGTCGACTGAACGCTCACCATATTGGTGACAGGAGTGGGATTAGAAATCGATGGCGAAGTTGAAGAGTTACAACGCCTTAAGACCCGGGGAATACGTTGAGGGACCAGGCAGTATGCCTCGCCCACAACCCAGGGCCAGGCTCATGAAGATGGGACTCCCATCCAGAGGGACAACCTGGGAACCCTGACAGGGCGAGCATACCCGGACTCCCCAACCCGGGGAACCCAAGGTGCTGCAGCCATGGGAGGATGGGGAACATGCGGACACCACCGACGCCGGTGGGGCAAGAGGAAGACCAACGACCCTCAGCAATTAGTGCCACCAGGTCTACCCTGAGGCTCCCCAGACATGACGGTACCAGCTGCCTGGAGCCTTACCTGGTACAAGTCAAACTTCTCACATGGCACAATGGAAGGATCCCCACCGAGACGGCAGTCAACCTTGCCTTGGCACTGGAGGGAGATGCTCCGTGGGCCCTCCTTGACCTAACGCTGGCTGAGCAGTGTGACTACAGGGCCCCGGTAGCGGCACTGGAGCAGTGTTTCGAGCAGAAGCCTGTGGAGGAAATAACGAGGATAGAACTGTGGAGCAGAGGGCGCCATGTGGGAGAAAACCTGGGGGTGTTCACAGCAGATCTCTGCCACTGCGCTCGGCATGGCTGCCCCCAGTTCCCTCCCTAGGCCCAGGAGGAGCATGACCTCCGTGCCTACGTAAAGGCACCGACACTGGAGTGCCTTCAGCAGCATGCTCGCCTGACATCTCCATCATCACTGTGGGGAAAAACACAGTGGAGCACGAGCGGTGGCTTGCCAACATCCGGGAGTCCTGCATCATTGGCCTGGACGAGCTGTCCCGCTGGGGGGCCCGTGTGGATGTGCCAGGGGCAAGACTCTACTTCAGCACTGAAGCTGTGGCTCTCTGGCAGGGCAGCTCCAGGAAGAGGACCAGGCAGGAGCAATCACGATCACCACCAGTCTCCCAGCAGTCGCTAGCATTGTGGGCATACCACTGTCATGGTCCGGTCCGTGAAATCCGCACTCCGGTTCACGGTCTGATCCAGGTTCCTTATTCCAGGTTTTCCCCAGTCTCTGTTAAGGCAGCTGAGGTTTGTGCTGGCTTCATAAATAGCTTCAGGATTCAGTCCGTGGTTAGGCAGCTGACTTGGCTGGGTGGCTGGTCATGGAGCTGAGGGCTGAGGGCTTGGAGTTGGCTGGAGTTGGAAAAGAGCACGGAGGCTGCAATTGCTGAGTTGATGAAGAAAATATCCTGTAGGATGAACAGGTTGATGGATAGTGAAAGTGAGTTTGAGATAGAGGAATGGAATGAAGAGAGTGAGGAAAGGAAACTGAGGTGTGAGATGTCAAACTCTAAGGAGTCAGGGGACAAACAAAATAGGATAACAAAACAACGGAAAGAAGATGAGATTAAAGCAATTATAACATTGAGCGAAGACTGAGCGTCTTTTGCTGAATGGAATCCGATGCATTTGATGAAGATAATCAACAAACTTATAGGTGAAGTCAAAAAAGCAAAGATTTTACAAAATGGATCGCTATTAGAGATTTGTCGGGACAGTGCTCAACAAGGCAAAGTGATAAGATTAAATGAAATAAATGGCAAAAAAGTACAATGCTCAATACCCAACAATAGAAAGTGGACTGGAGGAGTTATTTCGGGTATACCAACAAAAGTTACTATGGATGAGATTAAACAGAACATAAAAGGAGCAAAAATTATTGAGGCCAAACGTTTGAAAGTTGCAAGAAGTGGGAAAAAAGTGTGATAGTTTATCGGTTATGATCAACTTTGATGAAGAAAGATTGCCGACTAAAGTTTATTTAGGATATATGTGTTATGAGGTCAGAATATATTTACCACTGCCTTTAAGATGCTTTAAATGTCAGAAATTTGGGCATATTGCAGCAGTCTGCGGAGGGAAACAAAGATGTGGAAAATGCGCTGGAGAACATGAATATGGGAAATGTGAGGCGGGAGCTAGGCTGAAATGTTGCAATTGTGGTGAGGAACACAGTGCAGCTTATTGAGGGTGCATTATTAGCAAGAAAGAAGCTGAGATACAATATGTAAAAGTAACTCAAGGGATCAGTTACGTAGAGGCAGTGAAAGCATTTGCTGGAAAAAAGTCTATCAAGCAAACAAATACAGGGGATAATAAACCAGTAAACTGTGAGGGTTGTAATATGATAAATAAGGACACACTAATTATGAGTAAGAAGGATTTCGTACTGTTTATGGTACTTTGTAGATGCAATTAACTGTTCAGTGCAAACAGATAAAAGAACCAAAAAAATTAAAACTATAGTCAAGTCTGCAGAAAAATATCTTGGTATTACAGGGCTTAGGTGGCAAGCAGTCAAAGATATGCTGAATAGAGGATCAAGCAGTTCACAGGCAGGAGAGGTGGGAAATTAATGGCTGGATATATATATATATATTACAAGAGAATGAAAGCAGTCATCGCAAATGGTCAAGAATTGACGAAATATGTACCAGAATTTAAGGAAAAACCTCAGATTTTATGTTACAAGAAACATGGTTGAAACCCAGGGTAAATGTGCAGAACTCCATCAACAATTAGAAGTACTCAATAAGAACAACTGAGTTGGAAAGAGATTGGACGAAACGGTACTGCATTTAAAGAAGACGGTTTCTGAAAAAGATGCTTGTTGTCAATAATTCAGTGATATGGAAAGCAGATTAAAAATGGAGGAACTTATTCCAAAGTTACAAAAGGAAAAAGGAATTTGTTGCAAAGTGAATTATCTACATTTGGGATGGAATCAACTGAGGAAGAATTTCAAGATCTCAATAAACAACTACAGGTTTTGATTCAAGAAAAGGAAAACTTGGAAATAACAGATAGACTTGGAAAACAACAATTTTAAATGTTAAGCATGAGATAATGAATATTCTCAAGCAAGAACCTCTTACAAATGATTCAAATGAAATTAATGTAATTTGAGGCAATGCAATTATTTGGAAACCACATGACAAAATTTGAGAAGGAAAACAATCTGCGGCATTGCTATTTAATGAGCACATACAGCATTTGCAAGCAGAATTATAATTAATTATACATCCTGCGGAGGGCAGTAATATGCCTAGATGTGTCTAAACTGCTGGAGATAGAAGACGAAGAACCTGTGGCTGGGCAGCTGAGTTGCTGAGCTGAGACTGGCAGTTGGGGTTGTTGATTGAGTGGGTGGGGACGTTGGTGTGGAGGAGCCTAGTAGTTTGGAAAGGATTAGTTTGTAGCCTATGGCTGCAAAAGAGGGGGGGGGGTGGTTGAGATTGAAGGGGGAGGGTGGGAGACTGTGGAATATTCCAGAAGTAAGGGTAGCCAAAAAAGGGGTGCATCAAGTGAAAGACCTGAAGTAATGGGGGACAACAAATTGAGGAAAATGGGTGAATTGGAGGAATTTATAGTTCTGTATAAAATTAAAGGTCAGAAGGAAGGGGAAGGAGGATTTAGAGCCCTTAATCCTTTGAAAGTGGCAGCAGCATTAGAGAACCAAATAGGTAAAGGATTCTGGGCCAAGGTTTTGTCTAATGGATTGCTGAAAATTTGTTGCAAAGATATTGACCAATAACAGTGCTAAAATGGTGGGAAAATTGGTTGTGAAAGTGGAGTGTATTACTCCGAAAGAAAGGAAGGGAGTTAAAGGGGTAGTGTTTGGTATTTGGTCTGGCATGACTGAAAAGGAAATTTTGGACAATATTAAAGGTGGTTGAGTGATTGAAGCCAAACGATTAAAATCGGGAGAAGGTGGTAATTGGGATCCCCCTGTTCTTCTGGTTTTTGCAGGTGATGTTCCTCCAACTAGAGTCTATCTTGGGTGCATGTCTTATCAAGTTAGAGAATACATTAGGCCTCCCTTACGCTGTTATAATTGCCAGAGATTTGGACACTTTGCTGGTTCATGTCGAGGTAAAAGAAGATGTATGAAATGTGGAGAGGACCATGATATTAAAGCATGTAAGGCAGCGGTGCCTAAATGCAGTAACTGTGGAGGGGGCCATATAGCGGCGTTCAGAGGATGTGAGTATTTCAGTAAGGCAAAGCAGATTCTGGATGTTAGTATCTAACAAAAAATATCATAAGCTGAGGCAGTAAAGGAAGTTGATAGAGAGCAAAGGATAAGTAAATAAAAGATTGGAATGATGGGGAGTCAGTTCATTCCGAGTTCTCCAACTATGGTTCCTTCAGGCATGTTGTTGATGACTAAAGAGTCTTTTTTGGCGTTTGTTGCTGATGGACTGGTCGGGGCTAAAACTACAGCCAAGAGGTCGGATATGATAAAAGTAGTTGTTGGAGCTGCAGAGAGATTCCTTGATATAAAACAGATTTCGCCAGAAAAATTATATGAGTATATGATAGACAAACAATCACTGAATACTTCCCAGTTGTCGGGATCAGAGAGTACGGAGGAGCTTTATGTAGATGAAGAGGCCAATAATTAGTATTTGGATTACAATGGAATGCAAGAAGTTTATCTGTAAATGGTCAAGAATTAAAAAGATTTGTTGGAACTTTTAAAGACAAGCCTGATTTGGTCTGTATACAGGAGACGTGGTTAAAGCCTCATTTAGATTTTGTGATTCCTGGATAGGTTAGTTTGAGAGCTGACAGAACAGGTAAATCTGGTGGAAGGTGTGCAACTGTCATAAAAACAGGATTCCAGTTTAGAAGACGTGATTTTAAATCTAACCTTGAAATTGTGGCTGTGGAGATTTGGAGCTCTCATGGTCAAATAACTTTGATTAACTTTTATAATCCAGGTAATATGATGTTATCAGATTTGGGTGAAATTATGAATAAGGTAGTATACAAATTAGCCAGAGAAAGTGGCTCACCTGAGGACTGGGAGAAATTCAGAGTTCAGCAGAGGAGGACAAAGGGCTTAATTAGGAAGGGGAAAAAAGATTATGAGAGAAAACTGGCAGAGAACATAAAAACGGACTGTAAAAGCTTTTATAGATATGTAAAAAGGAAAAGACTGATAAAGATAAATGTAGGTCCCCTGCAGACAGAAACAGGTGAATTGATTATGGGGAGCAAGGACATGGCAGACCAATTGAATAATTATTTTGGTTCTGTCTTCACTAAGGAGGACATAAATAATCTTCCAGAAATAGTAAGGGACAGAGGGTCCAGTGAGATGGAGGAACTGAGTGAAATACATGTTAGTAGGGAAGTGGTGTTAGGTAAATTGAAGGGATTGAAGGCAGATAAATCCCCAGGGCCAGATGGTCTGCATCCCAGAGTGCTTAAGGAAGTAGCCCAAGAAATAGTGGATGCATTAATGATAATTTTTCAAAACTCGTTAGATTCTGGACTAGTTCCTGAGGATTGGAGGGTGGCTAATGTAACCCCACTTTTTAAAAAAGGAGGGAGAGAGAAACCGGGGAATTATAGGCCCGTTAGCCTAACGTCGGTGGTGGGGAAACTGCTGGAGTCAGTTATCAAGGATGTGATAACAGCACATTTGGAAAGCGGTGAAATGATCGGACAAAGTCAGCATGGATTTGTGAAAGGAAAATCATGTCTGACGAATCTCATAGAATTTTTTGAGGATGTAACTAGTAGAGTGGATAGGGGAGAACCAGTGGATGTGGTATATTTGGATTTTCAAAAGGCTTTTGACAAGGTCCCACACAGGAGATTAGTGTGCAAACTTAAAGCACACGGTATTGGGGGTAAGGTATTGGTGTGGGTGGAGAATTGGTTAGCAGACAGGAAGCAAAGAGTGGGAATAAACGGGACCTTTTCAGAATGGCAGGCGGTGACTAGTGGGGTACCGCAAGGCTCAGTGCTGGGACCCCAGTTGTTTACAATATATATTAATGACTTGGATGAGGGAATTAAATGCAGCATCTCCAAGTTTGCGGATGACACGAAGCTGGGTGGCAGTGTTAGCTGTGAGGAGGATGCTAAGAGGATGCAGGGTGACTTGGATAGGTTGGGTGAGTGGGCAAACTCATGGCAGATGCAATTTAATGTGGATAAATGTGAAGTTATCCACTTTGGTGGCAAAAATAGGAAAACAGATTATTATCTGAATGGTGGCCGATTAGGAAAAGGGGAGGTGCAACGAGACCTGGGTGTCATTATACACCAGTCATTGAAAGTGGGCATGCAGGTACAGCAGGCGGTGAAAAAGGCGAACGGTATGCTGGCATTTATAGCGAGAGGATTCGAGTACAGGAGCAGGGAGGTACTACTGCAGTTGTACAAGGCCTTGGTGAGACCACACCTGGAGTATTGTGTGCAGTTTTGGTCCCCTAATCTGAGGAAAGACATCTTTGCCATAGAGGGAGTACAAAGAAGGTTCACCAGATTGATTCCTGGGATGGCAGGTCTTTCATATGAAGAAAGACTGGATGAACTGGGCTTGTACTCGTTGGAATTTAGAAGATTGAGGGGGGATCTGATTGAAACGTATAAGATCCTAAAGGGATTGGACAGGCTAGATGCGGGAAGATTGTTCCCGATGTTGGGGAGGTCCAGAACGAGGGGTCACAGTTTGAGGATAGAGGGGAAGCCTTTTAGGACCGAGATTAGGAAAAACTTCTTCACACAGAGAGTGGTGAATCTGTGGAATTCTCTGCCACAGCAAACTGTTGAGGCCAGTTCATTAGCTATGTTTAAAAGGAAGTTAGATATGGCCCTTGTGGCTACAGGGGTCAGGGGGTATGGAGGGAAGGCTGGGTTCTGAGTTGGATGATCAGCCATGATCATAATAAATGGCGGTGCAGGCTCGAAGGGCCGAATGGCCTACTCCTGCACCTATTTTCTATGTTTCTATGTTTCTATGTAAGATCCCCAGTAATCTGGGTTGGAGATTTCAATGTCCATAATCCTATATGCGGTAGTGAAAGTAAAGATAGTAATGGAGCAGTAATAGAGGAGTTTCTAGATAAATACAACATGGTACTGCTAAATGATGGAAGGCCTACAAGATTTATTATTGTAAAGAATACTTGTAGTCACTTAGACTTATCTATCACTTCCTCAAACTTAGCTAGGGTTGGGGAATGGGATGTTACGGACAGATACATACTAGGAAGTGATCACTATCCTATATAATGTAGATTTGGTAGAAATTTGATAGTAGAAGTTGAGGAGAGGTCTGCTAGGTATAATTTTTCTTTGGCCCATTGGGATGAGTACCAGGAGAGAGCTGTGGATATAATAGAGGAGATTAATAGCGAGGGCTCCATAGATGATTGGAATGAATCCCTCTGTTCTACAATTCAAAAAGTTGCTCAGTTGACTATTCCGCTACGGAATGTACTTAAGGCTCGCGCATTAGTTCCGTAGTGGAATAAAAATTGTGATATAGCAGTAAAAAACAGAAATAGAGCTTACAGGAAATTCAGAAAGTACCCAGTGTTTGATAATGTTATGGAGTATAAAAAGGAAAGAGCAGTAGCAAGGCGAGTAATTAAAAATGCAAAGAGCGATAGTTGGAGACGATTTTGTGGAACCCTGGGCCCTGAGACACCTATAAAGCAGCTATGCACAATCATTCACAGAATGTCAGGGATATATAGGAGACCATCTAGCCCAGCTTTGCTGAAAGGAGATATTGAAGCTGTAACCACTAAGGAAAAGTCTGATATGTTTGTAGAGGTGTTCCAAGCGTTACACAGTTCTGGAGAGTTAGGTGATTTGAGAAAGGAAATTATGTTAAAGGAAAGTTGGAAATTGGACAGGAGTTTGGATGACAATAGCTCCATGAATTTGTTTTTCTCCCTTCAGGAATTGCAGGAAGCTGTCTAATCAGGTTCAAACACTTCTCCTGGTAGGGATGGACTGTGTTATGAATTGCTTAAGCATTTAGATGACTCTGTATTAATAGAAATTCTAGCATTGTTTAATTCAGTGTGGAAAGAAGGAAAATTACCAGTAGAATGGAAGCATGCAGTGGTAGTTCCAGTTTTAAAGCCAGGTAAGGACGAGTCTAGTCCTAGTTCATATCGGCCTGTAGCTTTAACGTCAGTGCTTTGTAGAACTATGGAACGAATGGTCACCAACAGATTTGTTTATTTTTTGAAAAATAAGGGACATTTTGCTGCCTATCAAAATGGTTTTAGAACTGGAAGATCAACAATGGAATCTGTTGCCCTTTTAGATCATGATATTAAAAATGCATTTCAAAATCGAGGAGTAATGGTAAGTGTATTTCTAGATATTGAAAGAGCATATATCTCACTATGGAAGGATGGCTTAATTAAACTCTATGATGCGGGAATTAGAGGTAGAATGTTTAATTGGATCAAAGGTTTCCTTAAGGAAAGGACAATTCAAGAAAGAATAGGCAGAACAAGCTCCAAGTCAGTTAAAATAGGTAATGGTACCCCTCAAGGTAGTGTCATTAGTCCAGTTCTTTTTAATGTCATGATAAATGATATCTTTGATCAGGTAGGGACAGGATTTGGCAAATCATTGTTTGCAGATGATGGTGCAATCTGGAAAAGAGGGAGAAACATCAAGTATATATTAAGGCAGGTACAAAAGGCTTTAAGATCAGTTGAAAACTGATGGAGTTTCAGGATTTCTGTTTCTAAGTCCAAATATATGATTTTTGGCTTTAGAAGAAAGAATCCTGATTGTGAATTGTCTCTATATGACTCTCCACTAGAAAAAGTCAAGGATTCAAGTTTTTAGGTGTCTGGTTTGATGAAAGACTTGGAGAGTTTATATAGATAAAACAATTTGAAAGTATGAGAAAGTTTTAAATGTTATGAGAAGTATTGCTGGATATGACTGGGGAGCAGGGTGGGAAACTATGTACTTAATGTATCTAGCTATGATTAGATCAGTTATAGATTATGGTTGTATTGCTTATGGTTCCGCTGCTACGGCAGTGCTTGGAAAACTAGACACTGTGCAGCCCAAAGCACTTAGACTCTGTTGTGGAGCTTTTAGAACAACATCAGTCCCAGCATTATGTGTGGAGATGGGAGAAGTGCCTCCACATTTAAGACAAATTCAGTTGGGCCTGCAGTATTGGGCAAAACTAAATGGCTTCAATCACAGCTGTCCGCCAAAGGGTCTTTTGCAGGGGAAGTCGGAGCGCCAAAGTAAAATTAAAAGATACCCATTTTTAGATTTGGTTAATAACTGGGCTGTGAAATTGAAACTGACTGAGGAAGACATAGTTCACCAAATTTGCTTGCCACCAGTCCCTTTTTGGCTCTTGCTGGAACCAGAAGTAGACCTATTCCTCCTTTTTCAGCTTAAAGGAAGTAGAGCAATTTCATCAGCGTTGATCATAAATGAAGGCATTAAACAGGAAATTAGAAATGTGTGCAATAGAGGAACAGCAGTTATAATGGGTGACTTCAATCTACATGTAGATTGGGTAAACCAAATTGGTAAGGGTGCTGAGGAAGAGGATTTCTTGGAATGTATGCGAGACGGTTTTCTGAACCAACATGTCGAGGAACCAACTAGAGAGCAGGCTATTCTGGACTGGGTATTGAGCAATGAGGAAGGGTTAATTAGCAATCTTGTCTTGCGAGGCCCCGTGGGTAAGAGTGACCGTAATATGGTGGAATTCTTCATTAAGATGGAGAGTGATATAGTTGATTCAGAAACAAAGGTTCTGAACTTAAAGAAGGGTAACTTTGAAGGTATGAGACCTGAATTAGCTAAGATAGAATGGCAAATGATACTTAAAGGGTTGACAGTGGAAATGCAATGGCAAGCATTTAAAGATCGCATGAATGAACTACAACAATTGTTCATCCCAGTTTGGCAAAAGAATAAACCAGGGAAGGCTGTGCACCCATGGCTGACAAGGGAAATTAGGGATAGTATCAATTCCAAAGAAGAAACATACAAATTAGCCAGAAAAAGCTGCTCACCTGAGGACTGGGAGAAATTCAGAGTTCAGCAGAGGAGGACAAAGGGCTTAATTAGGAAAGAGAAAAAAGATTATTAGAGAGAGCTGGCAGGGAACATGAAAACTGACTGTAAAAGCTTTTATAGATATGTGAAAAGAAAAAGATTGGTTAAGACAAATGTAGGTCCCTTACAGTCAGAAACAGGTGAATTGATTATGGGGAACAAGGACACGGCAGACCAATTGAATAACTACTTTGTTTCTGTCTTCACAAGGAAGACATAAATAATCTTCCGGAAATAGTAGGGGACCGAGGGTCTAGTAAGGTGGAGGAACTGAGGGAAATACATGTTAGTAGGGAAGTGGTGTTAGGTAAATTGAAGGGATTAAAGGCAGATAAATCCCCAGGGTCAGATGGTCTGCATCCCAGAGTGCTTAAGGAAGTAGCCCAAGAAATAGTGGATGCATTAGTGATAATTTTTCACAACTTTTCAGATTCTGGATTAGTTCCTGAGGATTGGAGGGTGGCTAATGTAACCCCGCTTTTTAAAAAAGGAGTGAGAGAGAAACCGGGGAATTATAGACCGGTGAGCCTTTCATCGGTGGTGGGGAAACTGCTAGAGTCAGTTATCAAAGATGTGATAACAGCACATTTGGAAAGTGGTAAAATCATCGGACAAAGTCAGCATGGATTTGTGAAAGGAAAATCACATCTGACGAATCTCATAGAATTTTTTGAGGATGTAACTAGTAGAGTGGATAGGGGAGAACCAGTGGATGTGGTATATTTGGATTTTCAAAAGGCTTTTGACAAGGTCCCACACGGGAGATTAGTGTGCAAACTTAAAGCACACGGTATTGGGGGTATGGTATTGATGTGGATAGAGAATTGGTTAGCAGACAGGAAGCAAGAGTGGGAATAAACGGGTCCTTTTCAGAATGGCAGGCAGTGACTAGTGGGGTACCGCAAGGCTCAGTGCTGGGACCCCAGTTGTTAACAATATATATTAAGGACTTAGACGAGGGAATTAAATGCAGCATCTCCAAGTTTGCAGATGACACGAAGCTGGGCGGCAGTGTTAGCTGTGAGGAGGATGCTAAGAGGATGCAAGGTGACTTGGATAGGTTAGGTGAGTGGGCAAATTCATGGCAGATACAAGTTAATGTGGATAAATGTGAGGTTATCCACTTTGGTGGCAAGAACAGGAAAACAGATTATTAGCTGAATGGTGGCCGATTAGGAAAAGGGGTGGTGCAACGAGACCTGGGTGTCATTGTACACCAGTCATTGAAAGTTGGTATGCAGGTACAGCAGGCAGTGAAAAAGGCGAATGGTATGCTGGCATTCATAGCAAGAGGATTTGAGTACAGGAGCAGGGAGGTATTACTGCAGTTGTTCAAGGTCTTGGTGAGACCACACTTGGAGTATTGTCTGCAGATTTGGTCCCCTAATCTGAGGAAAGACATCCTTGCCATTGAGGGAGTACAAAGAAGGTTCACCAGATTGATTCCTGTGATGGCAGGACTTTCATATGAAGAAAGACCGGATCGACTAGGCTTATACTCTCTGGAATTTAGAAGATTGAGGGGGGATCTGATTGAAACGTATAAAATTCTAAAGGGATTGGACAGGCTAGATGCAGGAAGATTGATCCTGATGTTGGGCAAGTCCAGAACGAGGGGTCACAGTTTGAGGATAAAGGGGAAGTCTTTTAGGACCGAGATGAGGAAAAACTTCTTCACACAGAGAGTGGTGAATCTGTGGAATTCTCTGCCACAGGAAACAGTTGAGGCCAGTTCCTTGGCTATATTTAAGAGGGAATTAGATATGGCCCTTGTGGCTAAAGGGATCGGGGGTGTCGGGGGAAGGCAGGTATAGGGTTCTGAGTTGGATGATCAGCCATGATCATACTGAATGGCAGTGCAGACTCGAAGGGCCGAATGGCCTACTCCTGCACCTATTTTCTATGTTTCTATGAATATTTAAACAATAAATGGGGATCTGATCTGAAGATTTTTACTGATGGCTCAGTAGACCCAGAGAGCAGTAGGGCAGGATTTGGGATGTATGTGTCTCAACTTGGAGTTAAGATTGGTCACCGGGTTTCAGATGGTGTTTCTGTCTTTGCAACAGAATTATTAGCAATCCTCTGGGCCTTATGGCGGATAGAAGACTCTCGACCATGTAGGGTTATCATCTGCTCGGATTCTGCTGCTGCCTTAGAGGCTATAAAAGGGAATACATCAAAAGCTTGTCCTGACATAGTTATTGAGATTCTCTTAGTGTTGTTTAGAGTAGGGAAGATGGGTTGTGCAGTTAGATTTTCATGGATTCCTGGGCATGCTGGGGTGGAGGGAAATGAAATTGTGGATGGCATTGCAAAGTCTTCCTTACAGAGCAGGCAAGTAGAAATTAGAGTGCCCCTAGGCAGAGCAGAATTCAGAAGTAGGATTCAAAAAGATATAGAGAAGAAGTGGCAGGAGGATTGGAAAAAAGAATTAAAGGGCAGGCAACACACATAAAGGTTGCTGGTGAATGCAGCAGGCCAGGCAGCATCTCTAGGAAGAGGAACAGTCGAAGTTTTGGGCCGAGACCCTTCGTCAGGACTAACTGAAAGAAGAGATAGTAAGAGATTTGAAAGTGGGAGGGGGAGGGGGAGATCCAAAATGATAGGAGAAGACAGGAGGGGGAGGGATGGAGCCAAGAGCTGGACAGGTGATTGGCAAAAGGGATATGAGAGGATCATGGGACAGGAGGCCCAGGGAGAAAGAAAAGGGGGAGGGGGGGAGCCCAGAGGATGGGCAAGGACTATAGTGAGAGGGACAGAGGGAGAAAAAGCAGGGAGAAAGAATATATATAAATAATAATAAATAAATAAGGGATGGGGTACGAGGGGGAGGAGGGGCATTAACGGAAGTTAGAGAAGTCAATGTACATGCCATCAGGTTGGAGGCTACCCAGATGGAATATAAGGTGTTGTTCCTCCAACCTGAGTGTGGCTTCATCTTCACAGTAGTGGAGGCCGTGGATAGACATGTCAGAATGGGAATGGGACATGGAATTAAAATGTGTGGCCACTGGGAGATCCTGCTTTCTCTGGCGGACAGAGCACAGGTGTTCAGCGAAACGGTCTCCCAGTCTGCGCCTGGTCTCGCCAATATATAGAAGGCCACATCGGGAACGCCGGACGCAGTATATCACCACAGCCGACTCACAGGTGAAGGACTGTCTGGGGCCCTGAATGGTAGTGAGGGAGGAAGTGTAAGGGCATGTGTAGCATTATTTTTCTAGTCACCCACTAGTTAAAAAGGTCTCAGACTGTTACCTTTTAAATTGTAGAGATATGGTGAAATTAACAAGACTTAGGTTGGGGCATTGTGGGCTAAACTATTACTTGAAGTTAATAGAAAAACATCCTACTGGATTATGTGACTGTGGTAGTCCAGAGACAGTCCAGCATGTTTTGCTGAGCTGTAATTGATACAAAATTGAAAGAAGCATTTTGTTCAAGAGGCTATCAGGCTTAAGTGTATTTCAGTTTTCTATTAAATCTTTGTTTGGCCATCAAGAGAATCATCATCTGATTGAAGAGTTTATTATTCAGTTTATACGTGATAGTAGGTTATATTCAAGAATTTGAGATCCTTGAAGTTCTATAATTAATCATACATCCTGCGGAGGGCAGTAATACGACTACTTGTGTCTAAACAGCTGGAAATAGAAGAAGAAGCCTCTGGCTGCTGGATTACTCCTGTCCATACCCCCTGTCGGAATCTCTTCCCTTCCCCGCCTCGCCTGTAACCCTTGCCTCCACCGCTGTCAAGTTCAATTGCTGGAGCATGATAAGGAACTGTCTATCATTGTTTTGAGCAGTCTCAGTGTCTGCGACTTTGCTAGGTAGGTCTGGCTGTTTGCTGCTACCTAGTGTTGGAATCTGTCTTTGTGTTCTCGTCTTCGCTACATAGGTCCGGCCTTTTGCCGCTACCTAGTGTTGGGAACCGTCTGTGTCCATGCCTTCGCTAGGGGTAGGTCTGGCCGTCTGCTGCTGCCTTGTGTTGGAAACCGTCTCGTCGTATTCTGCATTCTGTGTTTGAGTCCCGGTCCTACGTTCTGTTTCCAAGGGGGGGTCTCAGTTCTGTGTTCCATGTTCCTGTCTCTCCCTTGACCAAGGTTCTGCGTTCCTGTCTCTCCCTCGACCAAGACAAGGCTTTGGGGTCTCATCCAGTCCTTGCCAGGATTCAAGAACCTTGTCCTGTCCAAGCCATGGCTTTGTGTTCTCGTCTTGTCCATGTGTCTTGCGCAGCCCAGGAGTACCTTGCCCAGCCTGGTTCTGGGGTTCCCTTGTCCTGTCCAGGAGTCTTACGTCCAGTCCTGTTGCCTCTCTTCATCCTGTAGCCATGTCTTGTCCTCGCCTAGTTCTGGAGTCCGAGCCCGAGTCAAGTCCCAGGTTCTGGGTCCTTGCCCAGTCTCTGGCTCGGAGTCCAAGCCCAGGCTCCTAGTTCCAAGTTCCATGTCCTGGTTCCGCTATCCTAGTCAAGTCCTAGCTGAGGCCCTGTATCATAGAAACATAGAAACATAGAAAATAAGTGCAGGAGTAGGCCATTTGGCCCTTCGAGCCTGCACTGCCATTCAGTACGATCATGGCTGATCATCCAACTCAGAACCCTATACCTGCCTTCTCTCCATACCCCTGATCCCTTTAGCCACAAGGACCATATCTAATTCCCTCTTAAATACAGCCAAGGAACTGGCCTCAACTGTTTCCTGTGGCAGAGAATTCCACAGATTCACCACTCTCTGTGTGAAGTAGTTTTTCCTCATCTCGGTCCTAAAAGACTTCCCCTTTATCCCCAAACTGTGACCCCTCGTTCTGGACTTGCCCAACATCAGGATCAATCTTCCTGCATCTAGCCTGTCCAATCCCTTTAGAATTTTGTACGTTTCAATCAGATCCCCCCTCAATCTTCTAAATTCCAGAGAGTATAAGCCTAGTCGATCCAGTCTTTCATCATATGAAAGTTCTGGCATCTCAGGAATCAATCTGGTGAACCTTCTTTGTACTCCCCCAAGGGCAAGGATGTCTTTCCTCAGATTGGGGGACCAAATCTGCACACAATACTCCAAGTGTGGTCTCATCAAGGCCTTGTACAACTGCAGTAGTACCTCCCTGCTCCTGTACTCGAATCCTCTTGCTATGAATGCCAGCATACCATTTGCCTTTTTCACTGCCTGCTGTACCTGCATGCCCACTTTCAATGACTTGGTGTACAATGACACCCAGGTCTCGTTGCACCTCCCCTTTTCCTAATCAGCCACCATTCAGCTAATAATCTGTTTTCCTGTTCTTGCCACCAAAGTGGATAACTTCAGATTTATCCACATTAAATTGCATCTGCCGTGAATTTGCCCACTCACCTAACCTATCCAAGTCACCCTGCATTCTCACAACATCCTCCTCACAGCTAACACTGCCGCCCAGCTTCGTGTCATCCGCAAACTTGGAGATGTTGCATTTAATTCCCTCGTCTAAGTCCTTAATATATATTGTAAACAACTGGGGTCCCAGCACTGAGCCTTGCGGTACCCCACTAGTCACTGCCTGCCATTCTGAAAAGGTCCTGTTTATTCCCACTCTTTGCTTCCTGTCTGCCAACCAATTCTCTATCCACATCAATACCATAACCCCAATACCGTGTGCTTTAAGTTTGCACACTAATCTCCTGTGTGGGACCTTGTCAAAAGCCTTTTGAAAATCCAAGTATACCACATCCACTGGTTCTCCCCTATCCACTCTCCTAGTTACATATTCAAAAAATTCTATGAGATTCATCAGACATGATTTTCCTTTCACAAATCCATGCTGACTTTGTCCGATGATTTCACCGCTTTCCAAATATGCTGTTATCACATTTTTGATAACTGACTCTAGCATTTTCCCCACCAGCAATGTCAGGCTTACCAGTCTATAATTCCCTGGTTTCTCTCTCCCTCCTTTTTTAAAAAGTGGGGTTACATTAGCCACCCTCCAATCCTCAGGAACTAATCCAGAATCTAAAGAGTTTTGAAAAACTAATGTGTCCACTATTTCTTGGGCTACTTCCTTAAGCACTCTGGGATGCAGACCATCTGGCCCTGGGGATTTATCTGCCTTTAATCCCTTCAATTTACCCAACACCACTTCCCTACTAACATGTATTTTCCTCAGTTCCTCCATCTCACTAGACCCTCAGTCCCCTACTATTTCCGGAAGATTATTTATGTCTTCCTTAGTGAAGACAGAACCACAGTAGTTATTCAATTGGTCTGC
Source organism: Mobula hypostoma (assembly GCF_963921235.1). Lineage (NCBI taxonomy): Eukaryota > Metazoa > Chordata > Chondrichthyes > Myliobatiformes > Myliobatidae > Mobula > Mobula hypostoma. The sequence continues at coordinate 9,635,949 of NC_086116.1, forward strand.
CGTGTCCTTGTTCCCCATAATCAATTCACCTGTTTCTGACTGTAAGGGACCTACATTTGTCTTAACCAATCTCTGCTTTTTACATATCCATAAAAGCTTTTACAGTCAGTTTTTATGTTCCCTGCCAGCTTTCTCTCATAATCTTTTTTCCCTTTCCTAATTAAGCCCTTTGTCCTCCTCTGCTGGACTCTGAATTTCTCCCAGTCCTCAGGTGAGCAGCTTTTTCTGGCTAATTTGTATGTTTCTTCTTTGGAATTGATACTATCCCTAATTTCCCTTGTCAGCCATGGGTGCACAGCCTTCCCTGGTTTATTCTTTTGCCAAACTGGGATGAACAATTGTTGTAGTTCATTCATGCGATCTTTAAATGCTTGCCATTGCATTTCCACTGTCAACCCTTTAAGTATCATTTGCCATTCTATCTTAGCTAATTCAGGTCTCATACCTTCAAAGTTACCCTTCTTTAAGTTCAGAACCTTTGTTTCTGAATCAACTATATCACTCTCCATCTTAATGAAGAATTCCACCATATTATGGTCACTCTTACCCACGGGGCCTCGCAAGACAAGATTGCTAATTAACCCTTCCTCATTGCTCAATACCCAGTCCAGAATGGCCTGCTCTTTAGTTGGTTCCTCGACATGTTGATTCAGAAAACTATCCTGCATACGTTCCAAGAAATCCTCTTCCTCAGCACCCTTACCAATTCGTTTCACCCAATCTACAGGTAGATTAAAGTCACCTATTATAACTGCTGTTCCCTTTTTGCACGCATTTCTAATTTCCTGTTTAATGCCATCCTCAACGTCACTACTACTGTTAGGTGGCCTGTACACAACTCCCACCAGCATTTTCTGACCCTTAGTGTTATGCAGCTCTACCCATATCGATTCCAAGTCCTCCAGGCTAATATCCTTCCTTTCTATTGCGTTAATCTCCTCTCTAACCAGCAATGCTCCCCCACCTCCTTTTCTTCCTTGCCACGTCCAGGGCCCGTGTCATGTCCAGAGTCCTTTCTACCCCTCTCCCCTTGCTTCCTTGTCACGCCTAGTGCTGTTCCTAGTACTTCAGTGTCTGTGTCTTGCATTTGGTTCCGCTCCCACCCGCCCCCTTATGACCACCACAGTGGTTCAGGAGAGCATCAGGTGTACAGGAGCTGTGCAAGCCAGTGGATTTGGTGCTTGGCCCCCACCCCCTGGGCCAGAAATTCCTTGGAGGACCGGTTGGACTGCCTGCAGCACCTCAGGGGACACCTATGGGTTGTTCACAATGTGGCTCTGCAGAACTAAAGCGTAGCCAGCGGCCACTGGAAACAGGCTAATGATGCCCACAGCAGGGAACAAGACCTCATAGGTGTTGGGGGGTGGGTACACCAAGAATGGGTCTAATGCCCCTTCCAGAAGAATGGACTATCCCCCAAGCTGGGAAACCACTGGAAAGGGCCGGGAGACGTCATCGACAGCGTCTCTGATGTGGTATATTGGGTGCGGTTCCCTGAGTGTGGGAAGGCAGTTGTGCTGCACCGGGGTCGGCTGGCACCGTATCAGCGCTTGGCCACCACTGACCCAGCAAGGCTGATGGGAGGAAGTGACACTCTGCCTCCTGCCTCACCAAATAGTGCCTTCCCTGAGGGGGGCTCCAGAAACCCCCCAGTGCCCCCTGCGGCAGTGTCGACCACCGCCAGGAATTTCGGACTTTGTGGACTCTGGGGTTGCTGGGGGCAGCTGAGTGGGGGCAGTGTGGCATTCCGGGGAGGGGCATGGTTGACAGCCCGCCCCAGCATTGCTAATGACCAGCACTATTTATTATTCTGGTGTTGAAATGTTTTTGTGAGATTATAGTGGGATGTGCTAATTCATTTATTGTTGCTTTTTAGCTTGGCTTATACAGTTGTTTGCTTGTGTGATTGTTGGTCAGTAAGAGCAACTGGATGAGGTAGGTTACCACATTCTTCTTGGACACCAGTGTCAATGAAGCCTGCTTGAAGCAGTGCTGAAGCAAGAGGTTAAAGATGTCAGCAAACACTCCAGCCAGTTGATTAGCACAATCACCTGGTCATCGGGGGCTGTGGGCATTTGTGAAGATGCCTCTATGTTTTATTGGTCAAAGTGAGCATAGAAGTCACTGAGCTCATCTGTACACCAAGCCCTGTTGTACCTATGTCACTTGATTCCACTTTGTGAGGGGTGATTACTTTCAAGCCCTTCCACAGCTGCCGAGCAACCTTCATTGATTCAAGTTTAGTCCAGAATTGACACTTCGCCCGTGAGATGGCTTTCCGGAGATCGTCCCTGGTTCACCCTCCTGAAGGATGCTCTCATGTCAGCCTCAGAGACTGAAATCACAGGGTCATCGAGGGTCGTGAGAGTTTGTGAAGTTGCCCTCATGTTTTACTGGTCAAAGTGAACATAAAAGGCATTGAACTCATCTGGGAGTGAAAGCTTATTGTCATTTATGTCGCTTGCATTCCAACAATGCTCAAACTTCCGATTCCTGTCTTTGTATGTAGGCTAAACACCATCTTCCCCACAGCTACTCCAGAGCTCTGACACTTGGATTTCATGCCACCCCCCATCCGGCAACTAATAATAAATTTCAGCATATCAACTTCTACCAAGGTCAGGCTGCTGATCAATTCTTCTTTCTTTGTTCTTCAATAGTGGGGTTACATTTGCTACTCTCATCTCTGTGGAAGACATTGTAGAATCTATGGCATTTTGGAGATTACAACTAGTGTGTCCACTACCTCTGTTGACAGCCTGTTCAAAAGCCTATGATGACAATCAACATATTAGTTTCTTCAATTCTGATTTATTACTGAGGTAAGTTGCTTTCAGCTCATCATTTCCTCCAGAATTATAGCCCACCATCATTTTAGTGAGGATTTCAATGCTTCCCTCCTTGAATGCAGGCATAAAATATTTCCTCAATTTATCTCTGATTTCCCTGTTCCTCAATGTAATTTATTTTCCAATTTATATATCTAATGAAGCCTATTTTATGTTCCTCCTGAATTTTGACCTGCCTCTGTCAATACTTTGTCCTTGTTCTCTGTTGCTAAATTCTGAAGTTTTTACAGACTCTGGAATTTGGAAGATTAATTAGCAATTTAGTTGATGGTTCTGAAATATTAAACTGATGGAGGTGGATAGGGAGGAATAATTGTGGAACGAGCTTCCAGCAGAAGTGGTTGAGGCAGTTTCGATGTTGTTGTTTAAAGTTAAATTGGACAGCTATATGGACAGGAAAGGAATGGAGGGTTATGGGCTGAGTGCAGGTCGGTGGGACTAGGTGAGAGTAAGAGTTCGGCATGGACTAGAAGGGCTGAGGTGGCCTGTTTCTGTGCTGTAATTGTTATATGGTTATACAGGTGTCCCCTGCTTTTCAAACGTTCGCTTTACGAAACCTCACTGTTACGAAAGACCTACATTAGTACCCTGTTTTCACTTTCAGAAGGTGTTTTCACTGTTACGAAGAAAGGCAGCGCGTGATAAAAAATCAGCGCGCATTAAAAGGCAGCGCGTGCCCCGAGCAGCCGCTCCGCCCCGGATTCGGAACGGCATTGCTGAAACACGTTGCATTGAGCAGCCGTTAGCAAGATGAGTTCTAAGGTGTCGGAAAAGCCTGAAAGAGCTCATAAGGGTGTTGCACTTAGCGTAAAACTAGACATAATTAAGCATTTCGATCGTGGTGAACGAAGCAAGGACAAAGTGAGTTTGGCTTGTGGAAGTTGATGAAGATGATGTTGAAGAGGTTTTGGCATCCCATCACCAAGAACTGATAGATGAAGAGCTGATGCAATTGGAAGAGGAAAGGATAATCGAAACCGAATGCAGAAAGTGAAGCAACTGAGTGAGATTTTTGCTGCGATGATAAAGTACGACTTTAATCTTGAAAGGGTACATAGGTTTAGGGGATATTTGCAGGATGGTTTGAGTGCTTACAAACAACTGTATGATAGAAAAATGCGCGAGGCTCAGCAGTCAAGCAAGCCTTCCACATCAGCCACAGCAGACGACGAACCTCGACCTTCGACATCGAGGCGGGCAGTCATAGGAGAAGATGAGCTGCCTGCCCTGATCGACGATGAGATGACACCCCCGTGTCCCACCACCCCAACACCCGGGCCCCGGACAGATACTGTACCGATTCGCGAAGAACGCAACGGTAGCTGGGAGGCACACAGGACATCTTTAAGAGAAAAGCCGAAATAAACATGCTAATTAATTAGGTGCTGCCAACACGTAATTGTCGGCCCAGATCAGTGCCGATTTCTGATTGCATCGCCTCTGATCTGGGCCGACAATTACGTGTCGGTGGCATCTAATTAATTAGCATGTTTATTTTGGCTTTTTTCTTAACAATGTGCTGTGTGCCTCCTGGCTACTGCTGCGTTCTTCGCAGCAATGTATCCGGTCGGCGGCCCAGAAGGTGGGGGCCACTGCACCACCCAGCCTGCAACAACTCAGTCTAACACACCATCATCTGTGTGCTCGGCACTGTTTTCCCAATTCCGGTAAGTGATACTACACTGTACATACATTATTTCTACTTTATATAGGCCGTGTATTTTTACGTGTTATTTGGTAGATTTGGCAGCTTCATAGTTTAAAGGTTACTGGAGAACGCGTTTATGCCAACAGCGCTTGCGTGAGATTTTCGCTACGGAGATCTGTGCAGGCAATCGTTGTAGAGAAGTATTTCTACTTTATATAGGCTGTGTATTTATCATATAATTCCTGCTTTTACTATATGTTACTGTTATTTTAGGTTTTATGTGTTATTTGGCATGATTTGGTAGGTTATTTCTGGGTCTGCGAACGCTCACAAAATTTTCCCATATAAATAAATGGTAATTGCTTCTTCGCTTTACGACATTTCGGCTTACGAACCGTTTCATAGGAACGCTGTACCTTCGGATGGCGGGGGGAACCTGTATAATTGCTGTTAGATGTGGATTTGGGGGCAAGGTCAAAGAATTAAAAGTGAACATTTCAGCAGTGTGTTTAGAGAAAACTTCTACTTGATGAAGTTGATAGACAGCAATTAATGCTTGGTTAATTTTTAATCTGAGATTGATATATTGCTCCTAATCACGTAGTAAGAAGATACGGAAACAGGCAGACATTTATGGTAGAGATGGGTCACAAATTGCTCGTGTGTTAGGGTGTGTTCTACACAGCAAATATTAATTTCAACAGCAACCAGTCTTCAGACCAAATGTGGATTGTAGATTGAGTTTAAAAAGCAGCTCAGAACAATGGTTTTCTTGGAGCTGCAGACAGGGGTTGACTGCAAACCAAGAAACACTCATTGGCCTGAGATGTCTGCATATGCATGAATGCAGCTTAGAGACAATGGTGATTAGCATCCATTTTGGGAGTCTGGAGTGTTGGTGTGAAGAACTTGTACCATGCTGTGAGTGAAGGGGAAATGTTGGCACCCAGGTTGCTAATTTATGCATCCCAATAATGCCTGTTTGCTTGGGAAGGTCCAATTCGATTGCAAAGTTTTGGACGCATTGTGACAACGAGTGCTCACCGCCTGCAGAGCTGTGGTTCTTCCTGTGTTCCAGTGTCTCATCCTTTTATTTTGGAAGTGCCTGCTCTACAAATGATCAGTCAAGTTTCGTACCTCAAGTTAGGGTGCCACTTACTGCCCCCTCCCCAAGGGGTCTTGAATGCCCCCCAATGACTTCCATTTTCCCTAATGCCCCCGGGGGGGGGGGAGCAGTACCACCCCACTGGGAATCACTGAGGTAAATAAACCCTTAGGAGGCAGTGATTATAATATGATAGAATTCACCCCGCAGTTTTAGAAGGAAAAGTTAAAGCCAGATGTGTCAGTATTACAGTATTAAAAGGAACTGCAGAGGCATTTGAGAGAAGCTGGCCAAAGTTGATTGGAAGGGGACATAGCAGGGATGACAGCAGAGCAGCAAATCTGCAGCTCCTGGGAGGAATATGGAAGGCACAGGATAGCTACATCCCTCTGAAGAAGTAGTATTCTAAAGGCAAGATGGCACAACTGTGGCTGACAAGCCAAACCTACACAAAAGCAAAACAGGGGGCATATAATAGTGCAAAAATTAGCGGGAAGTTAGAGGATTGGGAAGCTTTTAAAAACCAACAAAAGGCAACTCAAAAGTCACTAAGAAGGAAAAGGTAGAATACGAAAGTAGGCGAGCCAATAATATTAAAGAGGATACCAAAACATTTTTCAGATGTGTTCAGAGTAAAAGAGAGGTGAGAGTAGATGTTGGACCACCGGAAAATGTCACTGGTGAAGTGGTAATGGGGAACAAGGAAATGGCAGACAAAGTGAACAAGTATTTTATGGGAGCTAGGGCTTTACTCTTTGGAGAGAAGGAGGATGAGAGGAGACATGATAGAGGTGTACAAGATAATAAGAGGAATAGATAGAGTGGATAGCCAGCGCCTCTTCCCCAGGGCACCACTGCTCAATACAAGAGGACATGGTTTTAAGGTAAGGGGTGGGAAGTTCAAGGGGGATATTAGAGGAAGGTTTTTTACTCAGAGAGTGGCTGGAGCGTGGAATGCACTGCCTGAGTCAGTGGTGGAGGCAGATACACTAGTGAAGTTTAAGAGACTACTAGACAGGTATATGGAGGAATCTAAGGTGGGGGCTTATATGGGAGGCAGGGTTTGAGGGTTGGCACAACAATGTGGGCCGAAGGGCCTGTACTGTGCTGTACTATTCTATGTTCTATGTTCTATTTTTGTCTTCACCGTGGAAAACACTTGCAGTGTGCTGGACGTTCAGGAGTATCAGGGGGCAGAAGTGAGTTCAATTGCTACTACTAGGGAGAAAGTGCCTGGGAAGCTGGAAGGTCTAAAGGTAGATAAGTCACCTGGACCAGATGGTCTACACCCCAGGCTTCTGAAAGAGGCAGCTGAAGAGACTGCGAAGGTATTTGTATTGCTCTTTCAAGAAGCACTAGATTATGGCATGGTTCCAGAGAACTGGAAAATTGCAAATGTTGCTTCACTCTTCCAAAAAGGGAGGGAGGCAGAAGAAAGAAAATTATAAGCCACAAGCAAGAGACCCAGAAGGGTGTGCTAACACTGGAGAAAGTTCAAAGGAGGTTCATGTATTTGTTTCCAGGATTGAACAGCTTGTCCTGTGAAGAACGTTTGATGGCACTGGGCCTGTATTCTCTAGATTTCAGAAGAATGAGGGGTGACCTCATTGAAAACTATCGAATAGTGAAAGGCCTTGATAGAGTGGTTGTGCAGAGGATGTTTCCTCTGGTGGGAGTGTCTAGGTCTAGAGGACATACCTCAGAATAGAGAGACATCCCTTTGGAATGGAACTGAGTAAGAACTTTAGCCGACAGTGATGAATCTGTGGAATTTGTTGCCACAATCAGCTATGGAGGCCAAGTCCTTATGTATATTTAAGGCAGAGATTGATAGATTCTTGATTAGTAAGGGTATCAAGGATTACAGGGAGAAGGCTGGAGAATGGGGCTGAGATGAAAAATGGATCGGTCATGATGAAAGGGCAGAGCAGACTTGATAGGTCAAATGGCCTAGTTTTGCTCCTATATCTTATGGTCCTTGTGCAGGATTCCCTGAAGGTTAACTTAACTTGCAGGTTGAGTCAGTGGTGAGGAAGGCAAATACAACGTTAGCATTCATTTTGAGGTCCAGAATATAAAAACAAGGATGTAACATTGAGGCTTTATAAGGCATTGGTGAGGCCTGACTTAAGAGTTATATGAGCAGTTTTGGGCCCGTTATTTAAGAAATTACATGCTAACATTGGAGCGGGTTCAAATAAGGTTCACGAAAGTGGTTCCAGGAATGGAAGGCTTATTATATTAGGAGTGTTTGATGGTTCTGGGCCTGTGCTGGAATTTAGAATGGGAGGGGGCACTGTGATCTCTGAAACCTATTGAATGTAGAAAGGCCTAGATACTGTGGATATGGAGAGGATGTTTCCCATAGTGGGGAGTCTAGGACCAGAGGAGGAATTTCTTTAGGCAGAGGGTAGTGAATCTGTGGAATTTATTGCCACAGGTGGCACCGGAGGCCAAGTCACTGTGTGTATTTAAGACTATAAGACCACAATATAGAAATATAGGAGCAGAATTAGGCCATTTGGCCCTTCAAGAATGCTCTGTTATTTCATCATGGCTGATCCATGTTCCCTCTCAGCCCTAATCTCCTGACTTCTCCCCATATCCCTTCACACCACGACTAATCAAGAATCTATCAACCTCTACCTTAAGTATATCCAATGACTTGGCCTCCACAGCTGCCTGTGGCAACAGATTCCACAGATTCACTACTCGCTGGCTAAAGAAATTTCCCCTCATCTCCATTCTAAAAGGATACCCCTCTATTCTGAGGCTGTGCCCTCTGGTCCGAGACACCCCACAATAGGAAACATCCACTCCACATCCACTCTGTCGCGGTCCTACAACATGTGATGGGTTTCACTGTGGTTATCCCTCTTTCTTCTAAATTCCAATGTGTACAGGCCCAGGGCCATCAAACGCTCTTCATATGACATTCTTTTCAATCCTGGAATAATTTTTGTGTACCTCCTTTGAACCCCCTCCAACCTCAGCACACCCTTTCTAAGATAAGCAGCCCAAAACTGCTCACAATACTCGAAGGAGAAGATGGTGACACGATGCAGCGCGCACGGCCACTCCGAATTGATATCCTATTTGTTAAATAGGGGCCGTGCAACAATCCTGATTTGATGGAGACGGACGTGAGAAGCACGGAGGAACATCTGGAGAAACTTCTGAAATGCCCGCTTCGCTGCTGCTGCTACTGTGTGATCAAGAATCTCCGGAGGGGAAGGCCCCAAAGCCTCGGCTTTGCCTATTGCCTGTTGCCGGGGCCGGGGTCGAAGCACTCAGCAGAGATGGTGCTCAGTATCAGAGGGCTGGTTGGAGGCTCGAAGTTTTTCGGACGGACTCAGAGTCGGACTGTGTTCGAGTGCTTCCAGGATGCTGTATCGGCAAGTTTGCGGTGCTGGAAGCTCATGGCAGGGAGAGTTTCTCCCTTCAATCGTTTGCGTGAGACGATGGGACTTTTGAGAGACTTTGAGACTTTTTTTTTTACCATGCCCATAGGCTGTTCTTCATCAAATTATGGTATTGCTTCGCACTGTTGTAACTATATGTTATAATTATGTGGTTTTTGTCAGTTTTTTTAGTCTTGGTTTGTCTTGTGTTTCTGTGATATCATTCTGGAGGGACAAATTGTATCATTTCTTAATGCATGCATTACTAAATGACAATAAAGGAGGACTGCATGTCCTCATAATCTGAAAGTGAGGCCTCACCAGTTCTATATAAGTCACAGGTTGATGGATTTTTGATAAGTCAGGGAGTGAAAGGATAGGGAGTTTGTAGAGTGCCTATGGGATGCATTTTTGGAGCAGCTTGTACAAGAGCCGACCAGGGATAAGGCTATTCTGGATTTAGTGTTGTGCAATGAACAGGATTTGATAAGTGATCTTGAAGTAAAGGAGCCATTAGGAGGTAGTGACCATAATATGATAAGTTTTTATCTGCAAGTTGAGAGGGATAAGGGCAGATCAGAAGTGTCAGTATTGCAGTTGAACAAAGGAGACTATGGAGCCATGAGGGAGGATCTGGCCAAAGTTGACTGGTCGGATATCCTAGCAGAAAAGACAGTGGTACAGCAATGGCAGGTATTCTTGGGAATAATGCACAAGGTGCAAAATCAGTTCATCCCCCGGAGAAGGAAGGATTCAAAGGGGGGAAAGTGGCCACAGTGGTTGACAAAGGAAGTCAGAGATAGCATAGCATTAAAAAAGAAGTATAACAGGGCTAAGGCGAGTGGGAAGATGGATGATTGGGAAATATTTAAGGAGCAACAGAACTTAACTAAAAAGGCAATACGGGGAGAAAAAATGAGGTATGAACGCAAGCTAGCTAGGAATATAAAGGAGGATAGCAAAAGTTTTTTTAGGTATGTGAAGAGAAGGAAGATAGTTAAGAACAATGTTGGGCCCTTGAAGAATGAATTGGGAGAAATTGTTATGGGAAACAGAGAAATGGCAGACGAAATTAATAAGTACTTTGGATCTGTCTTCACTAGGGAAGACACAAGCAATCTCCCAGATGTATGGATGGGCCAAGGACATAGGGTAACAGAGGAACCGAAACAGATTGACATTAGGAAGGAAACGGTGATGAGTAGACTGATGGGACTGAAGGCTAACAAATCCCCAGGTCCAGATGGTCTGCATCCTGGGGTACTAAAGGAGGTGGCTCTGGAAATTGCGGATGCATTGGTGATCATTTTCCAATGTTCCTTAGATTCAGGATCAGTTCCTGAGGATTGGCGATTGGCTAATGTTATCCCACTTTTTAAGAAAGGAGGGAGGGAGAAAACGGAGAACTATCGCCCTGTTAGCCTAACATCAGTAGTGGGGAAGATGCTAGAGTCCATTATTAAAGATGAAATAGCGGCATATCTTGATAGCAGTGATAGGATTGGGCCAAGCCAGCATGGATTTACCAAGGGCAAATCATGCTTGACTAATCTAGTGGAGTTTTTCAAGGATGTAACCAGGAAGGTAGACGTGGGAGATCCAGTAGATGTGGTGTACCTTGACTTTCAGAAGGCATTCGATAAAGTACCACATAGGAGATTGGTGGGTAAAATCAGAGCTCATGGCATTGGGGGGAGGATATTGACATGGATAGAAAACTGGTTGGCAGATAGAAAGCAAAGGGTAGCAGTGAATGGGTGTTTCTCAGAATGGCAGGTGGTGACTAGTGAGGTGCCACAGGGCTTGGTATTGGGACCACAGCTGTTTACAATTTACATCAATGATTTAGAGGAAGGCATTGTGAATAACATCAGCAAGTTTGCTGATGATACTAAGCTGGGTGGCAGTCTGACATGTGATGAGGATGTTAGGAGAATTCAAGGTGACTTGGATAGGCTGGGTGAGTGGGCAGAAACTTGGCAGATGGTGTTTAATCTGAATAAGTGTGAGGTTATTCACTTTGGGAGCAAGAACAGGAAGGCAGATTATTATCTGAACGGTGTGAAGTTAGGTAAGGGAGACATACAAAGAGATCTAGGAGTACTTGTTCATCAGTCTCTGAAGGTGAATGAGCAAGTGCAGCAGGCAGTGAAGAAGACTAATGGAATGTTGGCCTTTATTACAAAGGGAATTGAGTACAAGAGCAAGGAAATCCTTTTGCATTTGTACAGGGCCCTGGAGACCACACCTGGAGTATTGTGTACAGTTTTGGTCTCCAGGGTTAAGGAAGGACATCCTGGCTGTGGAGGAGGTGCAGTGTAGGTTCACTAGGTTAATTCCTGGGATGTCCGGACTGTCTTACGCAGAGAGGTTAGAGAGACTGGGCTTGTACATGCTGGAATTAAGGAGATTGAGGGGGGATCTGATTGAGACATATACGATTATTAAGGGATTGGACAAGATAGAGGCAGGAAATATGTTCCAGATGCTGGGCGAGTCCAGTACCAGAGGGCATGGTTTAAGAATAAGGGGTAGGTCATTTAGGACAGAGTTGAGGAGGAACTTCTTCTCCCAGAGAGTTGTGGAGGTGTGGAACGCGCTGCCTCAGAAGGCAGTGGAGGCCAATTCTCTGGATGCTTTCAAGAAGGAGCTAGATAGGTATCTTATGGATAGGGAAATCAAGGGTTATGGGGACAAGGCAGGAACTGGGTATTGATAGTAGATGATCAGCCATGATCTCAGAATGGCGGTGCAGGCTCAAAGGGCCGAATGGTCTACTTCTGCACCTATTGTCTATTATCAAGGGAAGAAGACAGGTGAATGGGGTCAAGCTGGAAATGGATCGAATGATGAAGCAGACTTGATGGGCTAAATGGCCTAATTCTGCTCCTCTATCTTATGGTCTGAAAACAAATTTCAGTGATAATAAACCTGATTCTGATAGATCATAAAATCCTCTGACACACAGCTGTGACAGGGACCCTTGCACCTTACTCTACATCCTCTTTGCAAACCCACAACCTATTGCAACACCCTGGGAAAATCTTCACTGTTAACGTAATGGTCTTCCTGTAGAAGCAGTGTTTGGGTTACTGCTAGAGATAAGGGGTGCTTTGGAATGTGAGCCATCCAATGAAGAGAGTGTGTTTTCGTGTTCTGTGCCAGACACTGGTGTGTGAGCTGGCTCTTTTGTTCAGTGGGAGATGAAGGGAGAGGAGAGGTCGTAGGGCTAGACCAGGGGAGGGGCAATGGTTCGACGAAGCCCGGGGAGATCAAAGGAGGATCGGCGAAGGGGAAACCGTGAGCTCCAACTTGTGCACATTAGACTGCTTCATTAAAATGGGCCCTTTTCTTTTTTTGCTTTTTCTTTACTAACCCTTTAGTCAAATTAAGAATTATAATAAATAGATAGATATACTTTATTGATCCCGAGGGAAATTGGGTTTCGTTACAGCCGCACCAACCAAGAATAGAGCATAAATATAGCAATACAAAAACCACAAACAATCAAACAACAAAATGCAAACTATGCCAGATGGAAAAAAGTCCAGGACCAGTCTATTGGCTCAGGGTGTCTGACCCTCCACGGGAGGAGCTGCAAGTTCGATGGCCACAGGCAGGAACGACCTCCCGTGCCGCCCAGTGTTGAATCTCGGTGGAATGTGGCCGAAGTCCAACAGTAAAATGTTCAATATCCGGTCTACAAACTCATTCTTCGATCGTAATATGACCCGGATTGTTAACCAGAACAGTAAGCACCCAACTCCTTTACGTTTACCGCTCTCAGTGCACTTCCGGTCAGCCGGAATGGTCTGGAAGCCATCCATGGAGAAGTTTTGATCGGGTATGTCCTCGTGCAGCCCCGTTCCGGAAACATAACACTGCACTCCTGAAATGTTCTCTGATGCCTGGCTAGCACCGTGAACTTGTCCATTTTATTACCCACCGAACTCCTCTTCTCCATAAGTCTCTGTTGTCTCGACCCGGTCCTCTTTCCTCGACTTCGTGATCCCTCTCTGCATCCTCTGTGTGTTTTCCTCCAGATTTCAGCAGGGGTGTCCGCCGCTCTGCTGGCTAAACCGGCCGGTTTAGCCAGTTTAAAGCTAAATGGTTTAATTGTATGCAGCGTACCATTCGTTATTTCATGGTACTGATTTGTAACAGGGCAACGAATCACACAGCATCCACACAGACAGGGGGTTTCAGGGTGGGCTTGCACCTCAATCTCACACATTTGGTGGGGCTGGAGATAGTCTTCCCTAGACATACATAGCCAATGGAACCAGAGTGTTTCAATTGTGAGGGTGTTGTCCATGATCGATGTTGTTGGATGCTGTGTGATTGCTCTGAGCATTGATCCAGTGGGTTGTGTGTTTAAGTCTGCGCTAAACTATTGTCCAGTAAAGTGATTGCGGTACGTGGTTAGAGTTGCTGCAGGGTGTTGAGCGGTGGTGCAAATCCCCGGGGTTACTAGTAACCGATGCGTGCGTGTTGAGTGGGGTAGACATTTGTATCCCTGATGAATTGTTAATTTGAATTTTAAGTACTGTTAAAGCTGTAGGAAAAGTTACGATTGTGGGTGGAGGTGTGACAATGATGGTAAGAATTGGAGGAGATGGCAGTTGAATGCGTGGCTGAGGAGTTGCTGCAGGGGGCCAGGGTTTTAGATTTTTGGATCATTGAGATCTCTTTTGGGGAAGGTGGGACCTGTACAGATTGGATGGGTTGCACCTGAACTCGAGGGGGAGCAATACCCTTGCAGGTAGGTTTGCTAGCAATGGTTCGGGAGGGTTTAAACTAATTTGCAAGGGGGATGAGACCTGGAGTGATAGAGCAGTGGAAGAAGTGCACGGAGTAAAGCCAGATCTAACATATAGAGAGGCTTTGAGGAAAGGGAAGCAGAATAAAGGGTGTAGAGGTAGTAAGGTAGAAGGGCTAAAGTGCATGTACTTCAATGCAAGAAGCATCAGGAACAAAGGTGATGAACTGAGAGCTTGGATACATACATGGAATTATGATGTAGTGGCCAGTACAGAGACTTAGCTGGCACCAGGGCAGGAATGGATTCTCAATATTCCTGGATTTCAGCGCTTTAAAAGGGATAACCTATAATTTAAGAGATAAATATGTAACATTTTTGAATATTTGGCGTCCTTATTTACAAAAGATAGGATGGCATATTTAAGTGCTCCGATAAAGACTTTGGTCACTTGGGGAAAGTAACGAATAATTATACCAAATTCATTTTGAATCCCATGGAGCATGTGGAAACCTTCCAATAACCAGGTGGTTCTTTTCTTTTTTTTCTTTTTCTTTCTTTTTAGGTAGGACTATATATGGGGGGGGGGGAGGGAGGGTTAAGGGGAGGGGGAGGGTAGATTCCTTTTTTTTCATGTATTCTTTTTGAAAATTCAATAAAAATTATATTACAAAAAAAAGGGATAGAGAGGGGGGAAAAGGGGAGGGGGTGGCATTATGGGTCAGGGATACTATTACAGCTACAGAAAGGATGGGTAATGCAGCAGCATCCTCTTTTGAGTCAGTATGGGTAGAAGTCAAGAACAGGAAGGGAGCAGTTACTCTGTTGGGAGTATTCTATAGGCCCCCTGGTAGCAGCAGAGATACCGAGAAGATTGGGAGGCAGATTTTGGAAAGATGCAAAAATAACAGGATTGTTATCGTGGGTGACGTTAATTTCACGAATATTGATTAGCACCTGATTAGTTCCAATGGCTTAGATGGGACAGAGTTTAAGTGTGTCCAGGACGTATTCCTGTCACAGTATGTTTTTCAGGCCAACAAGGGAGAATGCAATACTAGATCTAGTATTAGGTAACAAACCGGGTCAGGTCACAGATCCCTCAGTGGGTGAGCATCTGGGGGACAGTGACCACTGCTCCCTGGCCTTTAGCATTATCATGGAAAAGGATAGAATCAGAGAGGACAGGAAAATTTTTAATTGAGGAAAGGCAAATTATGAGACTTATGCGGGTGTGAATTGGGATGATGTTTTTGTAGGGAAATGTACTATGGACATGTGGTCGATGTTTAGAGATCTCTTGCAGGATGTTAGGAATAAATTTGTCCCGGTAAGGAAGGTAAAGAATGGGAGGGTGAAGGAACCATGGGTGACAAGTGAGGTGGAAAATCTAGTCAGGTGGAAGAAGACAGCATACATGAGGTTTAGGAAGCAAGGGTCTATTGAGGAATATAGGGTAGCAAGAAAGGAGCTTAAGAAGGGGCTGAGAAGAGCAAGAAGGGGGCATGAGAAGGCTTCAGCGAGTAGGGTAAAGGAAAACCCCAAAGCCTTCTTCAATTATGTGAAGAAAAAAAGGATGACAGGAGTGAAGGTAGGACCGATTAGAGATAAAGGTGGGAAGATGTGACTAGAGGCTGTGGAAGTGAGCGAGGTCCTCAATGAATACTTCTCTTCGGTATTCACCAATGAGAGGGAACTTGATGATGGTGAGGACAATATGAGTGAGGTTGATATTCTGGAGCATGTTGATATTAAGGGAGAGGAGGTGTTGGAGTTGTTAAGATACATTAGGATGGAAAAGTCCCCGGGACCTGACGGAATATTCCCCAGGCTGCTCCACGAGTCGAGGGAAGAGATTGCTGAGCCTCTGGCTAGGATTTTTATGTCCTCGTTGTCCACAGAAATGGTACTGGAGGATTGGAGGGAGGCGAATGTTATCCCCTTGTTCAAAAAAGGTAGTATGGATAGTCCGGGTAATTATAGACCAGTGAGCCTTACATCTGTGGTGGGAAAGCTGTTGAAAAGCATTCTTACAGATAGGATCTATGGGCATTTAGAGAATCATGGTCTCATCAGGAACAGTCAGCATGGCTTTGTGAAGGGCAGATCGTGTCTAACAAGCCTGATAGAGTTCTTTGAGGAGGTGATCAGGCATATAGATGAGGGTAGTGCAGTGGATGTGATCTACATGGATTTTAGTAAGGCACTTGGCAAGGTTCCACACGGTAGGCTTATTCAGAAAGTCAGAAGGCATGGGATTCAGGGAAGTTTGGCCAGGTAGATTCAGAATTGACTTGCCAGCAGAAGGCAGAGGGTCATGGTGGAGGGAGTACATTTGGATTGGAGGGTTGTGACTAGTGGTGTCCCACAAGGATCGGTTCTGGGACCTCTACTTTTCGTGATTTTTATTAACGACCTGGATGTGGGGGTAGATGGGTGGGTTGGCAAGTTTGCAGATGACACAAAGGTTGGTGGTGTTGTGGATAGTGCAGAGGATTGTCGAAGATTGCAGAGAGACATTGATAGGATGCAGAAGTGGGCTGAGAAGTGGTAGATGGAGTTCAACCCGGAGACGTGTGGGATGGTACACTTTGGAAGGACAGGCAGAGTACAAAGTAAATGGCAGGATACTTGGTAGTGTGAAGTAGCAGAGGGATCTGGGGGTACACATCCACAGATCCCTGAAAGATGCCTCACAGGTAGATAGGGTAGTTAAGAAAGCTTCTGGGGTGTTAGCTTTCATAAGTCAAGGGATAGAGTTTAAGAGTCGCGAGGTAATGATGCAGCTCTATAAAACTCTGGTTTGGCCACACTTGGAGTACTGTATCACCTCACTATAGGAAGGACGTGGAAGCATTGGAAAGGGTACAGAGGAGATTTACCAGGATGCTGCCTGGTTTAGAGTACGCATTATGATCAGAGATTAAGGGAGCTAGGGTTTTACTCTTTGGAGAGAAGGAGGATGAGAGGAGACATGATAGAGGTATATAAGATATTAAGAGGAATAGATAGAGTGGATAGCCAGCACCTCTTCCCCAGGGAACCACTGCTCAATACAAGAGGACATGGATTTAAGGTAAGGGGTGGGAAGTTCAAAGGGGGTATGAGAGGAAGGTTTTTTTACTCAGAGTGGTTGGTACGTGGAATGCACTGCCCGAGTCAGTGATGGAGGCAGATACACTAGTGAAATTTAAGAGACTACTAAACAGGTATATGGAGGAATTTAAGGTGGGGGGGGGGTTTATATGGGAGGCAGGGTTTGAGGGTCAGCACAACATTGTGGGCTGAAGGGCCTGTACTGTGCTGTACTATTCTATGTTCTGTGTATAAAATGGCAGGCAGAGACTTTGTTTTAGTCCAGACTAGCACTGACGTAATGGCAGTGGAACTGCTTGGTACTACCGGGGCCCTGGGAAAAGTGGGGCCATGGCTGTCCATACTGTCCAGGAGGAGGATAGTATGGGGGAGCGGGCCAAATTGTAAGTTGAGTCTCCTGTACCGGGGCAAGGGCGGGGGGGGGCGCGGAGACTTCAAAGACAGGGTGCTCTCATTTCTGCAGAGCAAGGGGAAGGAGTGGTCTGAATTGGAATCTCTAATGAGTCCACCACCGAGGAGTGAGAATTCTGAGTTGGTAGCAGCCCTTACCTCTCGGGCGAATAAATGAAACTGGTCATTTTTCCAAAGTCCCAGCTATCGTAGCTCCGCCTGATCTCAGGAACAAAGCCCACCCCTAAAGGGGAGGAGGAGTATGAGAGCTGGGCGGAGCAGACCTCTCAGTAGTTCGATGAGTGGCAGTGCTTTGATGATGTGAGATGACAGCGATTGGTTGAAAGTTTGAGAGGGCAGGCTGCTGACGTAGTGAGACCCATAAAGGCACAGAACCCCCTTGCCAATTCTGTAGCTTACATGCAAGCACTGGAAAAGATGTTTGGCGCAACGGGACGCTCAATGGAGCCCATGATGAGTTGTCAGAACATTTGTCAGGAGGAGGGGGAGAAGCCTACATTTTTCGGCTGGAGAGGCAGCTAAACTGCTTGTGGTGTAGAGGGGCCATTCCGATGGGTGAGGTCGCTCAGTTATGTATGGACCAAATGGGGAATGGCACCCAGTCCCAGAACCTGATCGCTTGGGGTCTCCGACTGTCTCATAAGATTCACCCCCCTCCCTTGTTTGTTGAACTGATCAGAGAAGTACAAGCGGAGGAGAATGCATCGGAGACGTGGGAGGCCTCTGTCAGCAGGGTACAGTCCTCGTACAGGGTAGTGGTCCCCTGCATTACAGTGATCGCAGATAGTGCACCCCAGGGAGTGGTAGGGGAGATCGTGGCAGAGTTGAGAACTGAGATGTCCCGGAAGGCTTAGTGGGGCCAAGCTCCAGTGTATCGCTACAGATAGAGGGTATTTATACTAGAGCCGTTCTTGACACAGGGTCACAGGTCACTTTGCTGTACCATTCATTTTACAACCAATATTTGACGCATTTACCATCGACGCCGCTCAGTGCACTAGAGATCTGGGGTCTTAGTGCGGGTGATTATCTGTACGATGGTTATTTGTCAGTGAAGCTGGAGTTTTCGGAGGGAGTTGTGGGAGCACCCTGAGGTCCTGACCCTGTTGAGGGGGGTAGAGTTTCAATTCTTGTGGGGATAATTACTCCTATTGTGAGGAGGCTATTGGGAGCCTGCAAGAAGAGAGCTGGAGAGAACTTTCTGAAGACATTGTCCGTTAACCTGGTGTTTCGAGCTGCTTTTGGGGAAGTGCATGGCCGCACTGTGCCAGATAACAAGCTTAGACAGGGGAATGTGTGGTTCACCCAGTTAAAGCCAATCATGTTATGGCTGGGGGAAGTAGCTAGAGTGATGGAAAACCCCAAGTTTCCCGGAATGCCCAAGGCCGAGGCCCTCCTGGTGGATGCTCTGGAAGACCATGAAGAGGAGTTGGGGTTCCCTACTGGGGAAGTGGCCCAAAATGCAGAAGCCCTCGGTCATTCAGATGAACAGGATGGCAGTGATTGTCAGGAACACTGCAAAGAGGGAGGTCACCTTCAAGCAGGGGATGCTCCTGGTGCATCTCTTCCCGGTGACGGTAATGTCTAGTGAACCTGTGAGACAAGCCAAGGAGAAGCTATCTGCGAAAGGGGGAAAGTTGACTGCTGAGTCATTCAACTTTGGGGACTCCCCAGTACCTGCAGGTTGGAAGAGGAGGTTGATAGAGAAGATGTTGAAACTGGACAGTGTCTTTTCTACTGACGAGTTTGATGTGGGTTGTTCCAAGGGCAATCACCACACTATACCGGTGACCAAGGACACCCTGTTCAGAGAAGGGTTGTGGTGACTGGCTCCTGCAGAGCTGGGAGACATTCGGCAGCATTTATGTAAACTGAAGGAAGCTGGGATCATCACTGAGTCCAGAAACCACCAGTTTGCCATCACAGGGAAGGCAGACAGACAGAAAGCAGGGGCAGAATCAAGCAGTAGATCAAGTGGGAGCTTCTGATGACACCATTCTACCAGTTTACTGTAACCTGACTGCTCTGAAGATGAATCGGTTGCCGGAATTTAGTTCTGGGGAGGTGGTAGCTGCTCAGCGAGATGACTTAGGCATCGGTACCATTTAGTCAGTGGTTGAAAGGAGGGACATGGCCCAAGTGGAGAAGACTAAGCACACTGTGGTGCCTCCAGTACTAAGAGAATGGCCCAGATTGGAGTTGAGCAGCCAGATTCTATATCAGGTCACGTTGCCCCCAGACTGGCCTTGGCGTTCCCAGCTGATTCTGCCTGAGAAGTATCAGACCACTGTGTTAAAGTCACTTCATGATGATTCTGGACTTTTGGGGGTTGAAGAGACATATGGATTGCTCAGAGATGGTTCTACTGGCCCCGAAAGAAGCTGGAGGTTGAACAGTATTGCAAGTCGTGCATGCAATGCATACGGAGGAAGACACTGCCTACAAGGGTCACTCTGTTGTTCCACTTGCAGAGTGCAGGGCCCCTTAACCTGGTGTGTATGGATTTCCTGTCAATAGGGCCAGATGCCAGCAACATGGCGAATGTCTTTGTCATCATGGATAACTGCACCAGATATGCTCAAGCTTTCCCTACCAAGGACCAGAGGGCGTCCATGGTGGTTAAAGTGTTCTGGGAGAAGTATTTCATTTATTATGGCCTCCCCAGGGGGATACCTAGTGTTCAGGGATGGGATTTCGAGAGTAGGCTCATACATGAGTTACTGAGCATGCTTGGAGTCGAGAAGTCAAAGACCACGTCTTATCACCTGCATGGTGATTCCCAGCCTGAGAGGTATAATCAGACCTTGCTAGACATGCTCGGAACCTTGGAAACCAGCAAGAACAAGAAGTGGAGTCAACATATTGGACATCTGGTCCACTGCTACAACTGTACATGAAATGAAGCTACTGGTACTCACCATATTATCTGGTGTTTGGGCACGAGGCAAGATTGCCCATCGACCTTTGTTTTGGGACTGGCAAAGAAGACCTACCACCGAAGACTTATCCAAGTATGTGTCTGATATGAGAAGGGAGCTGAAAAAGGCTTACGAATTAGCTGAGGTCACGGCTGCCAAGCACAGTCAAGGAAATAACAGGAGGTATGATCAAAAGGTTAGGTTCTCCCAACTCATGCTGGGAACTTGGAGCTACCTGGAAAGCATAATTTGGCTGACCGCTGGGTGGCTATGCCCTATGTAGTGTAGAGTCAGATGCCAAACCTACCAGTTTTCCAGGTGAAACCAGAGGATGGGAATGGGCCTGTCAAGATTCTCCATCGGAACCACCTTCTGCCTCTGGGACAAGAGGTGCGGGTTGACCCAGAGCCTGACCTGGAGCCTACACCTAGTAAGAGGACTCTGGTGATGAAGGGTGACTGAAGGACCAACAGCAGGTAAGATTAGATTGGCCCTTGCCCCTGGATGGGACAATCTCACTTGGTCCAGGAACACCACTGGGATTGTGAAACGGGCCCGGCAGAGATTGCACTTTCTGAGGAAGCTTAAACAAGCATCACTCCCCACTAACATCTTAACTACGTTCTGCAGAGGCGTGGTTGAGAGTGTGCTGACCTTTTGCATCACAACCTGGTACTCCAGCTGCAGTGCTGTCGACAAAACAGCCTTGCAGAGGGTGGTTAGGGGAGAAGGTTGCAGAGAAGGTTATTGGGGTCTCCCTACCTTCTGTCCAAGACCTCTTTCAGAGTCGATGCCTCCAGAAGACACGGTACATCATTAAAGACCCCTCACACCCTCTCCATGAACTGTTTGTTCTTCTGCCATCAGGCAAACGTTACAGGAGCATCAAAACTAAAACCACAAGGCTACTAAACAGCTTCCTCCCACAGGCAGTCAGACTACTAAATAGCTGCTCTACCTGACTCTGCTTTTGGATACTTTTAACTTGCACTGGACACTTATAACTTGATTTTAACTGACGCGGCTGCTGTGGTTTACTAGTTATTGTTATGTTTATTATTTAGTGTTGCGTTTGTTATGTTATGATTGCACTGCTCCTGGGAAACGCTGTCTCATTCTGCCCAGCAGAGCTGATGTACGGTTAGAATGACAATAAAGCTTTTTGAATCTTGAATTGGAGGACAAGAAAATAGGGGTGTGGTATATGCTACCTTTTGCCAACTCCCCACTGATTGAGGAAGGGATTCCCAACGTTTCTCATGCTGTCAGGTGAAATCGGGGGTTGGGGTGGCTATTTGTGGATAGACTGAATTTCAGGAGGACCGTGAAGGGAATAATGCAGGGCTTAGCCAAGTTGCAGGAGGGCACGAGTGATAGACTGGGGGAGGCCTCGCCATGTAGACCAGCAATATCCCAAGGAGTGCCTGAACCTGAAGCAGTAGATGATGGGGTAAGGTGGTCTCAGAGAATCAGGACACACCAAAATAGGCTGGCCTATGTAGCATGGGGGAAACAGAGTGTGGCACCTATTGCCTTGGTGAGATATGTCACTGCCATTTATACCTGCGTTGGACTTTGTGCTTTGTATGAAGCACAATGATCTCAATGTCATGAGGACATGACTAATTTTGGTGGTGGGGGGGGATGGGGAGAGTGTAACACCCTGGGAAAGGTTTCACTGCTAACATAATGTTCTTTCTGTAGCAGTGGTTGTGTTATGGTTAGAGATAACGGGTGTTTTGGAATGTGAGCCATCCAATGAAGGGAGTGTGGAGCTTCTGTTCGGTGGACGATGAAGGGAAGAGACACTGCAGAGAAGAGGTCGTAGGACTCCATCCAGAGCGGGGCCATGATTCGATGAAGCCTGGGGCGAAGGGGAAACTGTGAGCTCCTACTTATGCACATTAGACTGTTTCATTAAAATGGGTCCTTTTCTTTTTTCTGCTTTTTCCTTACTAACCCTTTAGTCGAATTAAGAATTATAAAGCTAAATCATTTAATTGTACGCAGTGTACCGTGTGTTATTTCATGGTACTGATTTGTAACAGGGTAACGAATCATGCAGAATCCACACAGACAGGGGGTTTCAGGGTGGGCTTGTACCTCAATCTCACACGTTTGGTGGGGCTGGAGATAGTCTTTCCTAGACTTATGCATCAAATATACATCAAAATAAAGCTTATTCACAATAAAGATATTTACAAGAATAAACCATGCAATGTTTTTGCATTCCTATATTTATAGTCAATGCTTTAAGTAGCGTCCTATTACATTCCTTAAAACCAATAAAACTACTGTCACGCATGAGGCCCCCCCAAGGTGATACACTTCTACCATAATTGAGGTGCTTCCTTGCCCAATCCACAACTCAAAAATCTCTGAGATCTTACAGGGAGTACCATGACAATCACTGTTGGAGACATGAACACGAGGGTATGGATAAAGCACCATGCCAAAGTTTCACATTAATTGGAAAATACATTATTGCTCCTTTACTGTTATTGTATTCAATAATAGAATGCTTTATCAAGCAGAGTATGGTTAATTTACCATTTGAATAATCCAGTCCCATCATGACTGTTGCAACATTTAATGAGAACATTCATTTGTAATGATGTTAGGGAAGTTATTGGAATATATTGTTAAACATTAAACAATTGGATGTATCTAACAGGTTCACCCATTTCCTCCAGGGAAGGAAAACAGATGTGTTTTCTTGGTGCAGTCAATATGCAACTCCATACTCACTGAGGTGGTAGTGCTAACTGCTTGTCTGCAAGGGCCACTCAGTTCAAGGGTAATCAGGAATGCAGAAGGAGAAACTAAATTAAGAATAATAACGCAAAGTACCTTCATCATGTAGATATCTGCTTCCAAGGCAATGATTCTTGTCACAGGCAATTAAGGAGCGACAATCAAGGGCAATAAAAATTAACTGCTGTACAAGATTATTAGTTTTGACCATAGTCCAGATGTTGTTAACAGATGGAAGGCTCTATAACTTTGCAAGATAAATGTTGGCAGGGATCTTAACTGGCTAGCAAATCACGTAAGTGTGATAGTTCTCTGTCCTTGCCTGAGCACAAGAGACATGATCCAAAAATCAGGCACCGGACTTTGGTATGTGGGAGGGAACTCTGATATCTGAGCACAGCTGCCACGTTCACACCAGCGTTGGCTTTCCAAGGCAGAGAAAATCCTGACAGTCTGAAGACAGTCCTGCTTCTGTTGGAATCAGATAATCTAGAGAAGGCTGGTAAACACCTTCTGTGTTGAAAAACAAATTCTGGAAAATTACTCACTCCCTTCTAGAGACTGAAGGCTTCTCATCACTGGAAACTTTATATTAAAAAAAAGATGAGAATTTCTAGGGAAACAGTGGAAACTACCCTGTGCTTCTTGCATTAGGATGACCATGAAGATACTTTGGTCCTCAGTCTTGTCCACTAACCAGATTCTAAGACCAGGCTGAGAAGTGGTAGAAATCTGCAAGTCTTCAACGCACCACCACACATCAAAACACTGTTATTTACATTAATAACTAACACATCCAAGAATCTTCTGGGGGTAGCCCACGACAGTCCACACATTCTGGCGCCAACACAGCATGCCTACATTCATTCACAAAATCAGCAGCAAATATGGAACAGACGCAAGTGGTATGGAACTGGGTGACAGAAGGAATCAGGAGACTGGAAGAAATATTGAAGAGACCAAATAGTAAAGAGCCTAGAGTCAGGGTAGATCAAAAGAGTTTGACTGTAAACACTCACATTTCAATTTTCAGACTGACACTTGCGTGCAAGTAAGTGATCCCAAACATTGAGCAGTACAAGGTACAGAGAGCAACACCTTAGCTCTGCATGGCTATGAAAGAATAAATAAATGCCAAAGACACATCCAGGTTTTGCAGAATCTCCAGTCCTCAGACATTTGATTACGGGAGTGGTAAGAGTACCAGGAGAGATGTTAGAAGCTTGTATATCAGAAGCAAAGTGAACAATGTTAGTGCATGGACACAACTCCTGAACCAAATCCCTGCTAACACAGAGCCAGGGGCAGTGAGAAAAAGAGATGCTTCAAATTTGGAATAGAATATTGCAGGAACATGCCTGAAATATTGAGCCACACACAAAAAAAAGCTGGAGGAACTCTGGTAGTGAGGTCCAGATGAAGAGCTGAAGGCCCAGATGCAAGGTCTCAACTAAAACTGTTGACTGTTTGTTTCCCTTCACGGATGCTGTGACTCAATGAATTTTTCCAGATTTTGATTTGCATTTGCAGCCCCTTGTGTCTCCATGCCCCAAATATTAACTGACAAAATCAATACACAATTGGGAGAGGAACAGACAGTAAATTAAGATTTATTTATTTATTTATTTCAAACATTTCAAAGCAAACTACATTCATCTGAAGATTCCAATATTTACATTGCTAATCAAAGATCGTTGATTTATATAGTAAACTATTTTTAATAAATAGACGACCGGGAGTGGAAGTACCAGGAAAAGGGAAGGAGGCAGTGTAGGGGATTCAAGTATTTCATTCTCAAATATTGAAAATATATTGCTACATCGTTGAGCAACTGTGCTGAACCAGTCTGTGCATATACTATGTATACCCCAATAGCTCCGCACACACAAACTTGCAGATTCCCAAGATCACACAAATGAAAAACCCAGAAGAGATGAGCTGTGATTGTTAAAGAGTCAGAGCACATAAAAAGGCCCTTTGATCCATAGCTGTAAAACCATCAAACAGAGACAAACTAATTCTTCCTACATTTCCATCAACTCCCCTAGATTCTACCACTTAGCATTATATCAGGCCAATTAACAAGGTCATATAAGCTCATACTGTAGAAATACTTATGAATATCTATTAAAATTTTAAACCAAACCGATTAAATCTTCTTGCTATTTTGTATACTTCACAAAAATGTTTATAAGCACTGGATAGCTTTGACAGTTCTGGTCATTTCAGAAGTGTCACAGGATGTCATTTAACCTGTTACAACACAGAACAGTCCATTCAACCCATTGTCTCTATGCCAACACTGAATAGCGTAATCCCATTCTCCCTCTTACTTTCTTGTATTTAAAATATCCTTCAATCTCTCCTTTCTAGGCACTCTTGCAATTTGCCAACACTAGTGACTGATTGACCCATCAGAAATGCAAGAGGAAACACTTGATGTGCAAGGAGACCAGAGCACCCAGGGCACCCTTCATGGACACAGAGCATGTCAAAACTCAGACAGCACCGGAAATCACAATCAAAACCAGGTCCCTGCATCTGGGAGACAGCAAAAACCACAACCTCACAGTGCTGCTACCAACCCCACCTCTATGCAGTGCTTGCGTGTGAAGCTACTGCACAGTGGGATTAGTAATTTACATTTGATGGCTGACATGGACAGCATTCACCAATGGATCTGTTTCACTGTTGTAGGACTGTTTATCAAACTACACCATTTACCTCCCACCCTTCACCTCCTCTCTTCCCCTCCTTCACTCCATACTTCTTTTCCTGCCCTTTTGAGGTTCATGACTCTAAACTGTTCATTTCAAAATACTTTAACATTGGGAATGATTGCGCTTTCAGTTGCTTTGCTACTGCTTGCATTCTTGGCTCTGTTGTTTCTCCATCAGCAGCGCCACGTGGTCAAGAAACTCCTCCACATCACTAATTTTACCACTGTTGTTGCAGATGTAGTCTGCCCCTTGCTGAACTTGGGACGGTGCATCACCAGAAGCACATCCAACGCAAGCTTTCTTCAGGAACTCAACATCAGAGTCATTGTTTCCTGTTGTGGGAGAACAAAAAGTTTGCTGGTGTTAGCTTCTACTCTACATGTTGTCCTATGAATGACTGCTGGCACATGAAATGAATGTTGTAAACATAGCAGTCTTTGTTCCAGAGAAAATTATCCTAGCCTGGATCATCTCTCTTCCTCAAAATAGTTGTCTGGCTGGAGATTTCTTCAAACAGACACCTCAACCTCTGGATCCATTTGGTCTTTGGGAGGTGGAGCAAGGAGTGTCTACGTTGGCAGAGGTTCCACAGGCACAAGCCTTACTTCAGTATCTGGCATATCTGTATACCTTCCACTAACAGAATTTATGTGACAAAGACACAGGCCATGGGCCCAGACAATCCAAGCTGGTATTTATGCTCCCCTTAAGCCACTCCTAACTATATTCATCAGCATGACTCTTGATTATTCCTCATTTATCCAACCAGCCCTTGAATATATCTGCACTCTTCACTTCAATCAAAGTGGCTTTAGAGCCCTTCAAATATGAAGGTTATTCATTCAGCACCCAATAGATATAATTGAGCACATTTCAAAAACACGACATTTCCTTCCATGGTTATGCTGACGACACACAGCTTTGTCTCCACTTGAAACCAAACGACCAGTCAAATCTAGTCAGCCTCATGAACTGCCTTGAGGACATCAAGTGTTGGATGGCACAAAACTTCCTGCAGTTGAATGAAGGCAAGTCTGAAGTTGTCATATTTGACTCCATCAAAGTGATTACCAACAGTCTTGGTAACCTGTCCACCCTTGTCAAACCCCACGTCAAAAACCTTTGGTGTGATATTTGATTCCGCCCTTAAGTTTGACAAGCAAGTTAATGCAGTAGTAAAAGCCAGTTTTTTCCAGCTTCGTACTATTGCCAAGATCAAGTCCTTTCTCTCAAAGATCTCGAGAAAATCATCCATGCCCTTATATCCTCCCGCTTGGACTACTCCAATTCCCTGTATTCTGGGATTAGTCAGTCGTCCCTGTCCCACCTGCAACTGGTCCAGAACGCTGCAGCCAGGCTCCTGACAGGTGCCCAGAAGAGGGACCATACTACTTCTATCCTGGCCTCTCTCCACTGGCTACCAGTACGGTTTAGAATTGATTTTAAGGTTCTCCTGTTTGTTTATAAAGCCCTAAATGGGCTGGCCCTCTCCTATATCGCAGACCTTCTAACCCCTTATTCTATAAACGTGTACTTCCAGGTCCCTCAGGTTGGCTGACTTGGGGCTCCTGGCTGTCCCACAATCTAAATTTAAACTCGGGGTGACCACACCATTGCTGTTGTAGCCCCTAGACTGTGGAACAGCATTCCCCTCCTTATCAGATCTGCCCCCTCCACTGACTCTTAAATCCAGGCTCAAAACTGACCTTTATTCAATAGCATTTGAATCTTCCTGATGTGGCTGATTTTTGGCTTGTGCCTAGGCTCATGTGTTGTTTCTTTTGTGCCTATAAGCTGTGTGCCTTGTTGTTTATATCTGTGGTTCTTGTATTTGTGATTTTAGCTACCTGTTATGGTTTGTACAGCACTTTGGTCAACATGGGTTGTTTTTAAATGTGCTTTACAAATAAATTTGACTTGACTTTGATTTCTGGTGAGGAAACATTTGGTCTACAGACCGACTTCCTGTGCGTATTATGACACAGAGGCTGAAGCCCTAGCAACAACCTAGCACACTACACAACTTACAGTTTTACTGCTTGCTTGTTTTGGACGCATTGAGCTCAGCCATAGAGAATAAAATCATAGTGCCCTGTAAATAAATTGTCCTAAATTACGTAGGCTTCAATAGCAGGAAAATGTTAACATAAATACTATGTGATTTTCGAGCAAACAATATCGATGGGATTCAACAAAGTCAGAAGAGACTTATGAAAGGGACAAAGTTCCTGACAAACCTATTGTTTTATTTAAATGATACAACTGGCAAAACAGACAAGGGAGAAGCAATTCAGGTATATTTGGAAGGATGAACAAAAGTAGCATATTCCTTACCGTTGAGAGACTGGGAAATGCTAATTTAAAAAGGGGCCAAGGCTGCCCTTATAGACACCATCCACTGAAAGCACACAGGCAGGTGTGCCAAGGAGTTAAGAGAGCAAATGGTATGTTGGCTTTAATTGCAAATGATTTTCAACAAAGATTCAAGAACATTTTGCTTCAATGTAGTACTGGGTCTAGTTTTCACCTCCTTACCCAAAGGGGATTTACCTGTCAGGGAAGGGGTTCAGTAAGCAATCACAAGACTGATATTAGGAATGGCAGAAATTTATCCTTAAGAGTGGTCTGGCCTCCATGAACTTTATTCATTGGAGTTCTGAAGAATTAAGAGAATCTTAAGCATAACATTCTGACAGGACAAGGTGAACTAGCTACAGCAAGGATGATTTTACTGGGTGAAGGGTACAGGTCAGTGGTTGGGAAGAAGGGACCATGGTCTCAATATACAAGGCATTTCTTCACTCAACCTGTGGAATTCACTGC
Source organism: Mobula hypostoma (assembly GCF_963921235.1). NCBI lineage: Eukaryota > Metazoa > Chordata > Chondrichthyes > Myliobatiformes > Myliobatidae > Mobula > Mobula hypostoma. Next base: position 9,664,433 of record NC_086116.1, read on the forward strand.
TATAGAAGATGCTGAATATTTCTAGCGAAAGATTTCTAGACACAAGGCATCAAGGGATTACAGGGAGAGGAAATAAATCATGACTGAGACAGAATCAGCTATGATTCCACTGAACGGTCAGCGTTTCGGGCTGAGGCCCTTCATCAGGACTGAAGAAAAAAGTTGAGAAGTCAGAGTCCAATCTTTTTTTTTCTTCAGTCCTGGCCTTGGCCCGGGATGTCGGCTGTTTACTCTTTTTCTATGGATGCTGCCTGGCCTGCTGAGTTCCTCCAGTGTTATGTGTGTGTTGCTTGCATTTCTGGCATCTGCATATTTTCTTTTTTCTGGTGTTAAGTTTGAATGGTCCCATATATTCTAAGGAAATCCTGATGTGATAAAATGTAATATGTAAATTCAATTTTGTTTCTTGAAATAATTTCTATCCATTCTTTGATACAAAAATTACTTTTTGCTAAGTGAGAACACATAGAAAGTATAATATGTACTTTGTCTACTTTGAAAGTTTCAGAGCATCTTTCTTTTTATTACTTTTGCCCATTGGATAAGCTGTTTTCTACATTTAGATTACTAAGTTCAGTTCCACAAGTTCAAGCTAATTTTTACTATCTAGTTAACAAACAGGTTATTGACCTGAAACACTAACTGTTTTCCTTTCTCCACAGCTATTGCCTGAGCTATTGAATATTTCCCACGTCTTTACTGATTTCCAATTTTTACCAAATTTCCCCCTTTTCTTCAAGTGAGACATCCTACTTGACAGATGAAAAGAGACACTACTTGGTGAGTCAGTAGTGAGTGGAAACGATACAGCAACATCCCCCGCTCCTCTAGCATGCACTGCTCCAGTAATGCCTGCAGACCTTGGCATGGTTTTGTGATGGCCCTCTCGTGGCGATTGCACCAGTGTTAAACCAGCTTCTGGAGACTGAGTCAACCAGCAACTTTTATGTGTGTTGCTTGAAATTCCAGCATCTGCAGATTTTCTCGTGTTTGCGTCTGGAGACTGAGTGTTAGTGGGCAGGGATTTCCTAACTGTCTGCTTAGAATGTTAAATTTCATGACCTTACTTAAACTGTTTGTTTTATTGGAGCTTTGTACTCCTCTCTGTGTGGTTTTTGATTCTACTTTGCAGCACAGCCTGTGGCAGACAATCTTGAGACATGCATTGTGTCCCAGTCGGTGATTATTGGGTCCGTGCACTGCAGTTTGTGTAAGCCAGGGGTCCCCAACCTTTTTTGCACTGCGGACCGGTTTCATATTGACAATATTCTTGAGGACTGGCTGACTGGGGGGGGAAGAGAGACTACAATGACCATGAAGCCTTGCGCGGGCACCAGTGCGCATGTGTGTACGTGCCGACTTTTTTCTACAAATCGTTTTTGGAGATTCTGTTCGGGGGGGTGTTAATCACGAATGCAATATAGGTGATAAGTGGCTAATACACTTAATTTCGTTTCTAAAAGGGTTGTTCTAACGAATTTAATATTGAACTCAGAGCGCATAGTTTCCTTGCATGAACATAGCGATAAGTCAATTATCAGGGGAGCTTGAAGTAAGTGTTGAACGAACTTCTAGTAGAAGCGGTAGAGGCAGGTTCCATATTATCATTTAAAGTAAAATTGGACAGCTATATGGGCAGGAAAGGAATGGAGGGTTATGGGCTGAGTGCAGGTCAGTGGGACTAGGTGAGAGTAGCGTTCGGCACGGACTAGAAGGGCAGAGATCGCCTGTTTCCGTGCTGTAATTGTTATATGGTTATATGTTATATGGAATGTTCAAGTAGACTCAAAGTGCCAATTGTCATTCTCCCACTCAAGGCCATTTAACCCACTTGCACAGGCTGTATAATGTTTTATAATATAAACACTCACCGAAATAAGCCACATTCTCCCAACCGATGCCCATTTCTCTCATCCAAACTTCCATGGTCTTTTTCTTCCATTGTTCAAAGTCAGGAATAAATTCTACCTGTAGCCCACAAAACAACCAACCACAGATTTACTTCATTAAACAAGATAAATCGCCCAGTGCATGGTGGAATCTGAGAGTGAATGGAAATGTGGGGAGAATAAAATGGAATTGACATAGGTGGTTGTTTAATGGTTAAAGATCCTGTTCTCAAGCATCATTAACAGCTCGATGAGCAAAGCAATACATAGCCGTGTGTTTCTCGTTAAAATCCCTCAAGTTCCAGCAACATTCTGGTAAATATGGGGCAGCATGGTAGCGTAGTGCTTAGCACACCACTTACAGTACCAGTGACCTGGGTTCAATTCCTACCACTGTATTCCTGTAAGGAGTTTGTACGTTCTCCCAGTGACTGCACGAGTCTCCTCCCACAGTCCAAAGACATAACAATTGGTAAGTTGATTGATCATTGTAAATTGTCTCATGATTAAGCTAAGATTAAGGTGTGTTGCTGGGTGGCACAGTTTGAACAGCCAGTAGGGCCTATCCTGTGCTGCATCTCAGTAAATAGTAAATTAATTTTCTCTGTACTCTTTCAATCTTATTGATGCATTTCCTGTAGGCAGGTGACCAGAACTGCATTCAATACTTCAAATAAGGCCTCACCAACATCTTATACAACTTCTACATAACATCCTAACTTCAGTACTCAATACTTTGATTTACGTGGGACCCATAGTAATGAGGAGCATATTAGTGGACATTGGATACCCCCCTAATTTTCTTATATTTATGTTCATATTATTTTTATTGCTTTAGTTTGTTATTTTATTCATTCACAATTTGATTAACGGTCAGTTGCACCAGCAACGGTAATATTTTAGGAGGTTAATTGATGGTTACAAGGGGCAAAGCTTATGCAGGCACTTGGGGTAGCTGAGGGGTCCTGGGGGCGCGGTAGTGCGTACGTGATGGAGTAGACGGAGACGGCCTCACAGCATGCATGGTAAGCCGATGTGCTTGTGCTCCTGTATTTCCAGAAAGGAAAATGAAGACGTTATTTTAAACTTCTGCATGCCTGCAAGTCCCTTTAGTATCCAAGTGTGCAACATTTATGAAGGCCAATTTGCCCAAAGCCCCCTTTACAGCCCGATCTACATGTGATGCCACTTTCCCAAGGAATTATGAAGCTGTATTCCCAGATTCCATGTTGGGCCACAGCTCGCGTACTGTGTGCACCTGGTCAGCATACCACAAGGAGTGTATAATTACAATAAAGGAGGTTTTCAGCATTAAGCAGAACAGAAGAATTATGAAGAACAAGCGCCTTGGCTGGGCTCATTTCAGCCAAAACCAAAAGGATTTAATTGGGATTCATAATGTCTACAACAGGATGTATTGAAACAGTGAGTGAAATGCCTGCTTTCTCTACTGGTACCGGAATGATTCAGTTTCTGCCTTGCCACTTGACGAGGCCATGGTTGACAAAGATTTTGTCGAGTGCTTGTAAGAGACCTTGGAGATGATGCCCACTGCAGTGTGTGCTAGTAGTGGAAGGAATGAATGTTCCCAGGCAGTGGGGCTATCTCAAAGGATGAATGCAACAGCTGTATAGCAAATCCTGTCAAAGCCTGATTTTGCTGTTATCCCTTAGACAAAAATAAACATTAACTTCAAACACAAGAGATTCTGCACATTCTGGAAATCCAGAGCAGTGCACAAAAATTGCTGAATACAACAGATCAAGTGGTATCTCTGGAGATGAATAAACAACCAACTTTACGGGCCAAGATCCTGCAGGATTGGAAATGATGGGGAAGAAGCCAGAGTAAGGTGGTGGAAGTTGGAGGGGGAGAGGTGGAGAGGGGATGAGGAGTAGTAGGAACCAGTTGAGGGGAAAGGTGGGTGAGTGGAGGGATAAAGTGCGAATCTGAGAGGTGATAAGTTCTGCCTGACCTGCTGAGCTCGTCCAGCAGTTTGTGTGCAGTCTGTCAGAAGCCTCATTAATTCCAAAGCTATAGCTAAAAAAAAAGCAATAAAATTAAAACATACCCGGATGCTGCTATTCTTCATTTTTTTAACTTCAGACATAATTGACAAAATGTACTCTTCATTTTTGCTTTCCTGTTCAAACTGTGATCTCAGGGAACAAACCACAAGGTTTACTTCTTTCTTTTTGGTTGTCCGATGGTTTTTAGTGTTTGCGGTTTCAGGCGCAGTACTCTCTCCCATGTTCTCAGCTTTGCATTTTGCCATCAGCCCAATCACGTGGTTAACAAATTCCTTCACATCACCGGCTCTGTCTTTGCTGCTGCAGACGTAGTCTGCCACCTCCTGAACTTGGGGTGCGGCACCACCAGAGGCACCTCCAAAGCGAGCTTTCTGCAGGCACTCGAGATCGGAGAAACCGTTTCCTTTTGGGGAAGAACAAAGATTTGTCAAGTGTTAGTATCTACTCTGCATGTTGTCCAAAGTATGAGTGTTGATGCATGAACATGGTAATCATAGAGCAGCCTCCTTTGTTCCAAAGGAAATAATGCCAACCTGGATCATCTTTCTCTCCCTCACCATGGTTATCCAGCTGGAAAATTGCAGCCACAAGTACCACAACCCCTGGTTCCATTACTCCTCTGGGAGCTGGAGGGAGAAATGTCTGTTCTGGTCTGGCAGTTAAGAAAGCAATGGCATGTTGCCTTTCATTGCAAATATTTTCAGCTGAGGTTCAAGGATATTTGACTGCAATTATACAGGTTGCTGCAGAGACCACACCAGAAAAATTTGTGCAATTTTGAATTCCTTACCCAAGAGAGGATTTGGCGGTCATGGAGGTAGTGCAGTAAAGATACTCTGATTCTTGGAATGGCAGCACTGCTTTGAGAGATCATATCCACTCGACCCTATATCCACTGGAGTTTTATTTAATTCAGAGATAAAGCATAGAACAGCCCTTCCAACTCAATGAGCTATACCGCGCCTATTTAACCCTTGCCTAATCACAGGACTATTTCCAATGACCAATTAACCCACTAACTGGAACATGGCTGTGGGTCAGAGGAGAGCTGTCTAGTAGGAGTTACAGTCTCGAATTACAGAGAAGAACAATTAAAATCAAAATGGAGCAGAACTTCCTCATTTCCCCCCCCTCCCCAGGATATTGGGACTTTCAAATTTACTACCATAAAAGATAAAGACCAAGATGCTGGATATATTTACGAGGCAGAAACGTTTCTTGACACAAAAGATGTCAAGGAATTGCAGGAATATGGAGACTGAAGAATCAGCTGCAATGACATTGAATGATTGAGGAGGATCAAGGTGCCGTATTGCTTTTCCTGCTCCTAGTTTCTAATGTTTGTTCGTGACAAACCAACCCATTTTCCATTGCACTGGTTGTACAATGCCCTATGATAGAAACACTCACCAAAGTAAGCCACATTCTCCCAACCGATGCCCATTTCCTTCAGCCATACTTCCATAGTGTTTTTCTTCCATTGTTTAGAGTTAGGAATCAATTCTACCTGCAGACCACAGAACAAACTACAATCAAATTTATTTTATTAACATAGATAAATTACACCAACTGTGAGTGAGTGACGGCATCTGTGCGCATGTGAATGGAAGGCGGAGAGAATAAAATGGGATAGTGTGGATGACTGCTTGTGCCATGATATCAATAACAGTCCAATGAGCACAGATATGTAACAACGCATCCATTTCTTTGTTAGTATTACTGCGCATTTTAACAGACTCATTTTTCCTGCATTTTCTTAGCTATTCCCCAAGGGGCTTGTGCTTGGGACACTGTCCTGATTAACAGCAGTGGTCAAGTCCTGGGCAAGGTATGAATGACCCAACCACCTTTCTTGTGCCATCCCATCCACTAAACAGTTTTTAATTCCCACTGACCTGAGACTTAACACCTTTCTTCAAGTGGCTCTTTGACATCACTCTACTATCATCAATGTCTATGACTGCTCAGTATGAAAACGATAACCCAAATGTCTGATACCTGCGCTAATGCTGTAATCATTCTATTTGTGCCTTGTTCTTGAAGAGGCCCAAGATCAGGTTTCCAAGATGCCGTGGGGCAGGGGTCCCCAACCTTTTTTTTCCACCATGGACCGGCTGGGGGGGGGGGGGGGGGAGTGTTCAGGTAGGGTTAAACTCACCTCAACATATCTTTTACAGTTAGGGTTGCCAACTTTCTCACGCCCAAATAAGAGACAAAAGTAGCAGTCAAATCCCGGGACACTTTACCCCAGGAAAGACTACCATGACCACGAAGCCTAGCGCGGGCACCTGTGTGCGCATGCATGACATGCGCATGTGATGTGCGTATGCACGTACGTGCCAATTTTTTCCCCCCACATGTCGGTTTTGCCTTCATCTTCCCGACTATACTGTACATACATTATTTCTACTTTATAAAGGCTGTGTATTTATCATATCATTCCTGCTTTTACTATATGTTAGTGTTATTTTAGGTTTTATGTGTTACTTGGTATGATTTGTTAGGTTATTTGTTTGTGTCTAGGAACGCTCAAAAATTTTTCCCATATAAATTAATGGTAATTGCTTCTTCGCTTCACGCCATTTCGGCACGAAAGGTTTCATAGGAACGCTCCACCTTAGCGGGGGAAATACGGGACAAGGGCGGTCCCGTTATGGGACAAACCAATTTAGCCCCATACCTGTATACGGGATGTCCCGGCATACACGGGACAGTTGGCGACACTATGTTCAAGTTCAATAGTGCGTGACAGGGAATGAGGAAAGGTGCAGCTGACTCGTATCGTTTCCTCGCGGCCCGGTAGCACATGCTTTGCGGCCCGGTGGTTGGGGACCGCTGCTGGAGTGTTAGTAGTGGAGACAGTGGACCCCATCTCAAGGGAGAAATATAACAGCACTGTGGCAAATGCAGTCAAAAGCTTGGATTATTTTGCAATTGTCCCTCATACAAAAATAGTTCAATCTTAAAGCCATATTCAAATAAATGCAAGTTAAAAGTAAAACATACTTACCCGAATGCTATTTTTCTTCATTTTTTCAACTTCAGGCATCACTAACAACCTATAGCCATGATTTTGGCATTGACTTTCGAGGGTAGAGTCTGAGGAACAAACCACAAGATTTATTTTGTTCATTTTGGTTTTCAGATCCTTTTTTGCCTTTGTGCTTCCAGGTGTACTGCTCTCCCCAGAGTTCTCAGCTCTATGTTTTGCCATCAGCTGTACCATGTAGTTAATAAATTCCTCCACATCACAGATTCTATCTTTGCTGCTGCAGATGTAGTCTGCCACTTCTTGAACGTGGGGTGCAGCTCCACCACAGACACCTCCGAAGTGAGCTTTCTTCAGGCACTCGAGGTCAGAGTCATTGTTTCCTTTTGTGGGAGAACAAAGATTTGTTATTGTTGGCATCTACTCTGCATGCTGTTGTATCAGTGACTGTCGATTAATATGAACTCACATTTAATCATAGTGCAGCCAGCTTTACTTCAGAGAAACCAATTATAGCCTGGATGATCTCCATTTCAAGATACAATTCTCCAGCTGGACAATTCCTCCAAGAGGTACTTCAACCATGGGATACATTCCAAAGTGGCTTTGAACACTTCAGAAGTGAGTTATTTATTGAGTACCCCTATAATTCTTATTCAAGCACAATTCCAGTACAGTATTCAACACTTTCTCTGTGCACACACTTCCTACACGCACTAGGACACGTACAAGCTGAAGCCCAGGGACAATCCAACATGTTGTATGGCTTAGTCAGTTTTACCATGTTTGCTCAGTTTGGATACAAAAATATTAAGCTCGACCACATGGTAAAATATAGAACATTTAGAACTGAGATGTGCAGGTATTTCTTCACACATGTTCAGCCTGTGAAATTCACTGCCACAGGAGATTGTGAAGACCTACCCGCTGAATACATTTACAAAAGGAGGTAGAACAATTTCAGCATACAAAAGGAATCAAGTCAGTATAACAGTTGAGATGAGAATCAGGTACGATCACATGTAATGGTCCAGCAAGCTCAAGGCACCAAATGCCCCTATTTCCTAATGTTTAGTCATTGCACTGGCTGTACCATGTTTTAGGGTAGAGACACTCACCAAAGTAAGCCACATTCTCCCAACCAATGCCCATTTCCTTCAGCCATGTTTCCATGGTGCTCCTCTTCCTTTCTCTATCAGAGTCAGGGATGAATTCAGTCTGCAGTCCACAAAACAACAAATTTGTTTTATTAAACTAGGTAAATCGTCCCTAATGTGTAGAAGAATGGTAGAATCTGTGGGGGAGTGAATGGAAGTATGAGGAGGATAAAATGGAATTGATGCTGCTGGTCAGCAGGGATCAAAGAGCCTGTTTCCAAGCTCCATGACTTGTCGCCAACAGTTTACTGAACGCAACAACTTGAAGCATTTGCTCCTTTGTTAGTATTACATTTAATCATGGTCAGTTTTATTTCATTTTCTCACCATTTTCCTAATCCCAGGCACAACATTAAAAGGGATTAGGCCTCACAATCAATACCCTGAATCAGCAGTGTTACACGATGGGGAAGGTGGGCAACAATGACCTGTAGAACGACACATACAATTAATACACACAGGGGAGTGGTTATTGCAGCTTTGAGTTCAAATGGAGGGCAATCACATTTACCCACACCCTTTATCCTTTTCCTTCATTGTCCTAATTTAAGTAGATTGTGCGTCCAACACTGCCATTTCAGTGTCCCAGATACAAATAGAAAAACCAAACCTTCCTTCCATTCTAATACTCCTACATTAATTACTTATGGCCTCTCTTCATTAAATATTTAGTTACAATTGCTTTATCTACAAACCCTTCTTATGACAATATCACAATGAAACATCTGAAGCTAGTTCTAGTGGTCAAGTCCCAGGCCAGGCATGAATGACCACAACCCACTTTCCTATGTGTAATTCTAACCACTGAATTATTTTCCTTTGATTTCCACTGACTTGAGACTTAATATCATCTTCAATCATGTGGCTCCTTCACATAACACTCACATCATCTTTAGAATTCAGGTCTTTGGTCCTCGTTTGGAGAAAGTCAGTGGCCCAGGCAAAACAAGGCACTAATAAGCAGGTTACTGTGGAATAAATTCTGCTAGTGTATTGATAAAACCTCTCATTCATTTTTGATGATGACAGGGAGCCGCTTCATTAAAAGATAATTAACCAGGTTAGAATTGCCATCCTTCTTGTGCACTGGACATAGCACACCAGTACTCCTACATAGGATGGTGCTGTAATTGTATTAAAATAGCTTGACTAGTCTTGGAGCTCCAAGAAATGTAGAGGAACTGTGGAATGCACCTTCCATTACTGCAGTTATTGATTACACAAACATGAAGCAATAGAATATAACAGCAGGTGATACTTCCCAAAAATAAACAAGTAGAGTTCAGTGTACATCTGGTCCTCACACCACAAGGAGGATGTGATTACAATAAGGTGGGTTCACAGGATTTTAACCAGGGTGTAGAATTAGGAGGAGCGAATGCCTTGGCTGGGCTTGCTTCTTTTGATAAAAAGAGACAATTAATTGAGATTTAGAAGGTGCATTACTGGCTAGTGTGGGAACAATAAGCCAAAAGCCTGTTTTTGTGATTACAATGATTCTGTGTGTGCCTTGTTCTTTGAAGAGGACACAGTCATGTTTGTAAGATGTCGTATCCCTGCTAAGTTACTGTAGCGCATCATGTAGACGATACCTACTGCAGCATGTGTGTCAGCACCAGAAGGAATGAGTGCCGGTAAGCTTCAACTCATACTATGAATGCATGGCAAATTCAGCAAAAATTCCAATTAATTTGCAACTGTTCCACAGATAATATCAAACATTAATTTCAAAGCCAAGTTTAGAAAATTGTACTAAAATAATTCAAAAAGTATACTTACCCGAATGTTATGGTCCTTCATTTTTTTAATTCTTGGCATATCTGACAACTCATACCCTCGACTTTTGCATTCACATTGGAGTTGCGAGTCCAGGGAACAAACAACAAGGTTTACTTTGTTCATTTTGCCGAAATAACCACACCTAACCAAAGAAATTGTGGTCAACTTAACAATAAGCCCAAAGCAGCAATATTTAATGCACATCAACAGAATAGAGTTGTTTGATTGAATCACTACCACACATAAAAATTTACTTCTTCAGCATAACAAATCCAAGATAATCTCACTTCAGGCCTGTTATTTTCTCAGTGTTAAAATAATTTAACTCCTTTAGGAGAAGAGCTTCATGGTACTCGTTGGAATTTAGAAGATTGAGGGGGGATCTGATTGAAACGTATAAGATCCTAAAGGGATTGGACAGGCTAGATGCAGGAAGATTGTTCCCGATGTTGGGGAGGTCTAGAACGAGGGGTCACAGTTTGAGGATAGAGGGGAAGCCTTTTAGGACCGAGGTTAGGAAAAACTTCTTCACACAGAGAGTGGTGAATCTGTGGAATTCTCTGCCACAGCAAACTGTTGAGGCCAGTTCATTAGCTATGTTTAAAAGGAAGTTAGATATGGCCCTTGTGGCTACAGGGGTCAGGGGGTATGGAGGGAAGGCTGGGTTCTGAGTTGGATGATCAGCCATGATCATAATAAATGGCGGTGCAGGCTCGAAGGGCCGAATGGCCTACTCCTGCACCTATTTTCTATGTTTCTATGTTTCTATGTTTCCTCGTTTATTTAATGTACCATCTTTATGACATAAAAGTACAAAGTAACTTTATTACCAAAGTAAATGTTAGGATATATATGTTACGATTAGTTTTCAGGTGGGCATACTCAGTAAATCCATGATATGATCAATGAAAGATGGCACCCAACAAGGCAGACAAGCAACCAATGTGCAAAAGGAAACAAATGCAAGGAGGTGTTGTACAGCAATGAAGCTGAGAAAATATCTGCCCAATTTTAAGTAGGTACCAAAAAAAAATGCTAATACTAAAAATAAACCAGTGTTAGAGAGATTCAAAAGGTTAGAAGCCTCAGAGAGAAGTATTTAGTTTTCAGTCCTTGACCTTTGCTAGGAGTTACTTTACATATGCTTGACACACTGTATTCCCAGCATGATACTATTTTTATTAAGTTTCTATGTAGGCAACATCAAATCTGGAAATAAAAAGTTACTAGAGAGCACAGTGTTTCCTCATCTTTTACGGTGCATATTGAAACTATATCAGCACCAACTTCATGTCAATATTCTCTAGTGAAGAATGACAAGTACTGGAAGAAAGGTTACAAAGACGACTCATGTAGCTAAACAATTCTGTTGCTTTAAAAATTATAGTTGAAAGAGGAGTAAACAGCAAGATAGGAATTGGGCAAGACATTTTAGATAACAGACTGTTTTACTACTTTCTGCTAAAGTGGGAGGTTATAGAACAAGGGAAAGTGGGGCATTTATCAAGGTAAAGTGATGAGGAATAAAAGATCAAAAATGGAATTAAAGAATATTTCAGAGGAGTTACATGGCTAACTGTTAATAGAAATGTAAAACTAAATGAAATTAAAAGAAAATTTTGTTTTGAACCCAGAACAAGAGAGAAAAACAAAAAAAGTCAACAAGATCAAAGAGAACACCTGCTTCAGTGCAAACCAGACACAATGCACTATATTTATAGTTGTAGGAATTTATGTAAATTGCACAATTTTTTTGGGGAAGTATGTTTTGGCTGTATTGTACTTTACACAAGGTGCACTCTCAAACAAAATTTTTGATGACGTGGTTGGTTCCAGGATACATATTGGGTAGAAAAGTCAAGGTGTTCTTGTCGGCTTTAACCAATAATACCCCAGGAGTCATTATCAATCCAATTCCAATATTTTTAAACAGTCAGAAACCTTGAACCAGACAAATTTTAATCATTTCAAATATGCACCGGGTGGAAGAACAGAAGTACTCGTGTTGGAAAATTCATGCTCAACATTGCAAAAATCTAATATTACACCATTGCATAACAATTTACTCAAAATACATTCCATACTTACAACTGTGCTGTCTGAAATTTACCTTTTAACTCTTTGTTCAGCAATGGGCCAGTCAAGTTCTTCATCAATATCTACACTATACTCTGGCTGCATCTCATAATAAGCTATTTTACCACCCTGATTAGAAAGACAGAATAAATGGTTAAAACCTCAAAAAATCAATATGCCATTGCCACTTCCCAAAACATTTCAGCGGATGTTTTGCCCAAAAGACCTTCCTCACAACAAACATAAGCATATTACTTTAATTGGATTAAAGCTAAATCCAACCACTGATGCAGTTTTCCTCTGATTAGGTTGAAATGAATATGTTTCATTTTAATTAATTAGGAAAAGTAACATTTCAGTAACTATCTCCTTTCTCCAGCCCTCTATCTGAAATCTTGTCCTTCCTGCAGCCCTGTGCTTTCCTCTACCTCTCTATCCCAAGATTGGAACTGCCTTTGCCTCACTCTTCACGTCTCAATAAAGTTAATCTTAAAATTTCCAAATATCTCAAGATCACCTGCCTCACCATTAGAAATACCAATATTCACATCTGCAAATTTTCTCATTATACCACCTAGATGTTAAGTATTTCACACAGCCATTTTAATAAATATTTATGTTATAATGCATCTTATGAGGGACAGATATACAGCCACTGATGAATCTTTATTAAGAATAGGGCAATTAATTCGAATTACATATGGTCTTGCCAAGCACATACACATTTCAGAAAGTTCTGCGAAACAGCTACGTGTTCACCCAACACACTGATGAACACAACTGAAATATCCCCATGCCTCAACTCCCATATAATGTACACTTCATCTCAAGTTGTGTCCTGTAGCACTCTGGCATTTCCTGCCACTCTCAATCATCTTATCTGAAATATCGCTCGTAGTCATTACCGTGCAACTCATTGCTCAAGATTTGTCAGGAGGCTATCAAAAGAAAGCCAAGAGATAATCAATCCTCCTGAAGGTGGCAGCTCAAAAGGATCACTGCCACCTAGCAGGCACATCAAGGTTAAAAAAAAGCTTATCATATTAAGGGAATCTTATGGAAGACATTTTTACTTCATTTCAAAAGGCTTTCTATATAAATTATGGAAAATTTAGAAAATTAAAGTGTGTGAAATGTGAATACGCTGAGATACTAAATAATTTTGGAACTTATTTTGTAATCTAACTAATTTTACAACACATTTTTGCTACATGGCTAACTAGATATTAAATACAAAATGCCATGCTTCATTGGATATTGCACCGTTCAGGTTACTCGAAGACAACAAGACATGGTATTAAATAGCAATACCAATAAATTTCCAGCTTGCATACCAAAGAAAATTAGGCCTGTCTATTTAAATGTTAATAATTTATGACTGTACAACACTTTTTTTCCCAATGCTAAATAATTCCTCCAGCCTGGAACATTTACAAGAACAGAGATAAAAACTTTGATGTCCAAAAGCTATGAATGGAAATAATTAAAGATCATAAAAATTACACTGCTTCCTACCTGATCTATCAGCCACATTATGTACCTGGATGGTGCAACAATTCAATGCTGGTTTCTGGAATGTTAATTGTGGAATACTTGCCAATGGTCATGCTTCAAGGCTAATAGATGGTAGCCTCGCTTGTTGGAAAAGGGTTGATCTACCCTCAAGCAGCAACAATTACGTAGTATTTACTACTTGGAAAAGTATTTGTACTTGAACCTTTTTTAAAATAAGCTGTCACTCTGCAAACACATTTTCAGAAGGTGTCAAAGCTTTGACTCTCACAAACATAAAGCAATTTGGGTAAAGGTAAGTAGGACAGGGAAATTCCTAATCTCAGGCTGTTAAATCAGACCTGCCAGATCTGGGAAACCATTAAACCAATTTTGGGATTCTTGTTTACCCCAGGGATTGAGCACAGGTTGATTGCGTACATTTTTAATTTGAGACCACTTGTTTGAGTACTGTTTTATCAGAGGAAATAAAAATATATTGAAAAATGCAGTTCACACCCATTCTAGGGGCATGTGCTGCCACACCAAGAGGAAGCTCTCAGGCTCCCTGTCCTGTGCCTAGAAAATTTGCCATGTAATAGGAGTACAAGTTCCATCCTATTATGGATTACTTAACAAAAACATTGTACATGACATTACCTGGACATATCCATTCTCAAGCAATTCTGTAGTGGCAAAATAGAATGATCCATTTTCACAGAGCTCTCCTCGCCAATCTTGTCTCCTTGGTCTCTTAGCTGGATTTAAATTCAATGGCTCTGTCACTTTATCTGCAGACAGGTAAAAATTAATTAATTTCTTCCACCTTCAAAGTTCAAAAAAAAATCACAGCAGCACCCGTGATTTCTTCTCCATCTACTTGTTAATAGGATCCATGGACACCATTTATTTCAGCTGCAGTGTTTTCCTTTACTCTCCACTGAGGATTCCCTACCCCTGAAGCTGAATGGGCTTTTATAGTTATAGAGTCAAAAAGAAACAGGCCCTTTGGCTCATCTAGTCCATGCCAAAAACCATTTAATCTGCCTCCTCCCAACAACCTACACCAGGACCATAGCCGTCCATATCCTTACTATCCATGTACCTATCCAAACTTCTCCTAAACGTTGAAATTGAGCTCACATGAACCCCTTGTGCTGCTAGTTCGTTCCACACTCTCACGACCTTCTGAGTGAAGTAGTTTCTCCTCATGGTACCCTTAAACCTCTCACTATACCCCTCAATTTTGTATACTTCTCTCAAATATCCTCTCAATCTTCTGCATTTTACAGTCTTACCCTATTCAATCTTTCCTTATAATCAATTCTTCCAGCCCCGGCAACATCCTTGTAAATTTTCTCTGCTCTTTCAACTTTGTTTACATCTTTCTTGTAGGTGACCAAAACTGCACTCAATACCCCAAATCAGCCCATACCAAAGTCCTACACAATTTCAACATAACATCCCATCTCCTGTACTCAGTACTTTTGATTTATGAAGGCCAATGTGCCACATCCTTTCTTAATGATCCTATTTACCCGTGGTACCATTGTCAATGAATTATGGACCTGTACTCTCAGATCCCATTGTTCTACCACATGGTGTAAGATCTACCCTGGTTGGTTGAAGCATCCCATTTTACTCACATTTGCTCACTGATTTACTCCCCTTTTGTTCCAAAATTGCAAAAGAATTTTCCTAACCTCACATTCCACCCACCTGTCTTCACATTCAAGAATCTTCTACCATTTGCAATCTACAAAAAAGTGTACTCCCGCCTAATCTCCAAGTTCAAAATAAGTTACACGTCACCACATACAACCCCAAGATTCATTTTCTTGTGGAATATTCAATGAGTCCGTAATAGAATCAATTAAAGTCTGCACCTTGCAGCTCTATAGACTTCCCTATAGACTCCCTATAGTAACTTAATCCATTCTTAAATCGTCTCCAGCAAATCAACCCCTTCACATAATCAGGAGACAAAACATGTGATTTTTGGAGCCATTCTTTCTATTGTCTCCAATTCCCAACAGTTGTTCCAAGTGAAAGGGATTTATTTTTATTTCCTTTAATATACTGTAGGTTATAGTCTTCAGAATGCATCCTCCTCCATACAAACTAGTCACAAGTAGGAACACTTCACATTCTATACCATTTTTACTCAGTGGGAGAAAATGGGTGATTGGAGCAACAGAGTTAACTTTAGGATTATGGGTGTGGAATTAAGGACACAGACAAGCCAACAATAGTACATGGAGGAATCAGAACAAGGAAGTGTATCAGCAACAGAAAATGTTAAATGTGGAGGGCAGCATAGTTCCAGAAATGTAATGATGGAAAGATAATCACTGTTTGCCTTGGAATAGATAAACAACCTGAAGCTCAAAGTGGGCTCAGATACAAAGATCACATTTGCAGGCAGGTTTAATTTCTAAGTCTCAGGATCAGCCCAGTGCCTTCCTGCATCCTATTTGATTGCATTTGGCTGATATCCCTCTAACCCAGGGGTTCCCATCCTTTTTTTCATGCCATGGACCAATACCATTAAGCAAGGAGTCCATGGACGCCAGGTTGGGAACCCATGCTTTAACCATTCCTATCCAGGAACTTGTACAAGTATCCTTTAAGCACTAACCACTTCTCATTGCTGCTTGCTCCACATTATCCAGCCCCCTCTGTGTGAAAAATGTGCCTCTCAGACCTTCTTAAAGATTCAAAGTACATTTATTATCAAAGAACATTTAATTTAAACACCTTGAGATTTATTTGCTTAAAGGCAGCCACAAAACAAGAAACCTGAACCCTGAAGAACCTCATTTAAAAGACTGTAACCGCTGCACAGAGAAAGGGGGGGAAAAAAGCACACATTATGCAGACTATAGAAGCAAACTTCCACAATCCGAATCAGATGGAGTCCTTAGAATTGCTCCCTGGAGTAGCCAGAGTAGACTCAAGCCTCAACCTCAGTTCATCATATCAGCAGGGCAAAGTCACCATGACACTTGCAGAGATGACAACCATCAGTGCCACAGATAGTCTTTCCGTTCTCATCTTAAACATGTACTCTTCAGTTTTAGACTCACCTATTCTTGGGAAAAAAATGTGACCACCAATCTTTATCAATGCCCCCATGATTTTCCAGTTAGGTAGTTAAGGCCAACTCACAGTCTCCTTCACTCCAGGGACAAATGTCCCACATAACTGGTCTCTCCTTACAACTCAAACCCTCCAGTCCTGGCAACATCCTTCTGAATCTTTTCTGCACCTTCTCTAGCTTAATCACACCTATTTAAAATTACTTTCTCTGCAAAATGCATCTTGTAATACCACGCAAACAACAGGAATTCTGCAGATGCTGTAAATTCAAGCAACACACATAAAAGTTGCTGGTGAACGCAGCAGGCCAGGCAGCATTTCTAGGAAGAGGCCAAAATGATAGGAGAAGACGGGAGGGGGAGGGATGGAGCCAAGAGCTGGACAGGTGATAGGCAAAAGGGATACGAGAGGATCATGGGACAGGAGGTCCGGGAAGAAAGACGGGGGGGGGGGGACCCAGAGGATGGGCAAGGGGTATATTCAGAGGGACAGAGGGAGAAAAAGGAGAGTGAGAGAAAGAATGTGTGTATAAAAATAAGTACCAGATAGGGTACGAGGGGGAGGTGGGGCATTAGCGGAAGTTAGAGAAGTCGATGTTCATGCCATCAGGTTGGAGGCTACCCAGACGGAATATAAGGTGTTGCTCCTCCAACCTGAGTGTGGCTTCATCTTTACAGTAGAGGAGGCCGTGGATAGACATGTCAGAATGGGAATGGGATGTGGAATTAAATATCTCCCCCTCCAACTTTCAAATCCCTTACTCACTCTTCCTTCAGTTAGTCCTGACGAAGGGTCTCGGCCTGAAACGTCGACTGCACCTCTTCCTAGAGATGCTGCCTGGCCTGCTGTGTTCACCAGCAACTTTGATGTGTGTTTCTTGTAATACCATATTTTTCGAATTCCTTATGATATCAGCCATTAGGCCTATCAAATCCACGTCAGCTATTAAAGAATTTGCACTCTTCCACTCACTTTCCCTGTAACCCATTTCCTCCACACCCTCAATAGCTTTCCCTTCCTTCACACAGACAAAATCTAATCACTCACCCATTACACCACCTTGCATGTCACAGAACCTTGGTAAAAGCCATCAGGTCACAAGAGGCATGTGTAAACACCACACAGACAACATTCCAGGCCAAAGTCAAACCCAGAGTGCTGTGACTCTAAAACCGAGATGACTTCCATCTGCACCACTGTGCCTCACATTACAACTTTCTGAAACAGTGCAGTAAGAAACTACCTGGTAACATTGAAAAAATGGTACTACGGCCAAGAATTTGAAGGAGAGGTAGGAATATAATAAAGAATACAGAAAATAAGGCTCTGCCAGGACTTAGGATATTTGGGGTGGGTCAGCATTAAGGAAAGGAATTGGTGAATGTTTCCTTAACAAACCTGGGCCACAAAGGGAGTATGCAAAAGCTACTGAAGAAACAGGGACAGAGATATGGGCTAGTACTGGGAATGTCAAAAGTACTTTACTGATTAGGGCCCAACAATGGTAATAACAACTGGTAATAACAGAGGGTAGTCAAAACAGAGGTTTCACAAAATGTACACTTCAAGAGAACTTGGACAAAGACTTAGAACCTTAGAAATAAACTTCATACATTATCAAGAAACTTATCAGTTTTAACCAACAAGCTAATAATTTCAGCCTTTGCTTTTCAAAAAAAATCCCTTTAAGAATTTTTCAACCAGGAATCAAGTAGATTAAAAAAAACAAAACATTATAAGAGCAAGCATTTTAAAAATAATAATAAACTGCAGATATGGTATACCTGCTTGTACCTCCAACCACCGAAATTGATGACGTCTTACGACAGAAAACACTGAATCGTACTCCTTTTCCTTCATCATCTTTACCACTTCAGTCAAATGACACGGGAGGAGACAAGGTGAAGTGCACTGTATATTACCAATCACGTCAATGTGCATCTCGGGATCTAATACAAGAATAGTTCATTATTTATAAATGCAAGTAGGAATGGAGATTGCAAACTATCATTCAATTAAGCACACGCAATTTGCTAGCCATTTAATCTCTGGGTGAGCATTGTTACTGTAAGATTAACACATCTAAGCAGGACAAATGATGACCATAATTAACCAATAGGCATCTTCCCAAAATGAGGTTATGAAGCTCAGGTTCCAATTAACTTATTTATAAGAAGAACATGCATTGTTTGCATTGGAAACAGTTTGTCTTTTCAAAATGTTGTCCAGTAGCCAACAATTGCACCTATATTATAACACAGAAATATTTCAGCCGAACAAAATGAAAGTAACCTTGATATACATGTACGGGGTCTTTCTTTTTTGTATGTTAAATTTAAAATGGCTTCTTTGTTATGTTATACTGGGGAATGCTTCTTTGTTATGTTAAATGCTGAGGAAGTCTCTAGCTAGTCATTTGCTTGGGTTAATACAGACAGCAGGGTGCTATTAGCCAATGGGTGTTCATGTATCGTTTTGTTTTCGGATGATAATGCTGTCTCATATGACTGGGGACGGGGTTTTGGCGGAGAGTCGGAGGAGAGACCGGGAGGACGGTGGACGTGCGGGGGTTTTGGCGGGGAGTCGGAGGAGAGACGAGGAGGACGGTGGACGGGTTTTTGACGGGGAGTCGGAGAAGGGACGGGGAGTCGGAGAAGGGACGGGGAGTCGGAGGGGGGACGGGGAGGGCGGTGGGGGGGACGGGGAGTCGGGGGAGAGACGGGGAGGACGGTGGAGAGACGGGGAGGACAGCGGACGTGCGGAAAGGCTCCGGTCGATCACTCCGGGTGGTCCCAAGCCGTGAGTCGACAGGATCCAGGTGGTCGTCAGGAATCAATTGAGCTCCAACGGTTGCACGCGAAGAACTTGGACTTTGATAAGTCTTGGTGCCTTTTTTTTTCATTACTTCCTTTTCTGTATCGAATTTATATTAATGTCATAGAATTAGTAATATCTACAAAGTGTACTTGGTAAAACGTACTGGGTGTGCTGGCTGATGATTGAGGTTTGGGCTTGATTCGGGCGGCAACCGACCCTGTGGGGAGTGTTGAGGCAGGTGCTGGGTGGGATTTCCCCTAGACATATAGGAGCCAATATAACTGAGTGTTGCAAGTGGGGGCTACCGTCCGGATCTGGATTTTCGGTAAAGCTGTATAGTCGTCGTGTTAAGTAGTGCGAAGATGGATCGAGGTAAGATTGTAAGTTGGTGTGAATTTGAGGATGTACCGGTGCATCATGCATGCGTGCTAAGTGGGGTCGATTTCTGCATTTTGGCAGATGTACTAGTGCGAGGGTTGAGTTTGAGTAAAGGTATTGGGCAGGTAGAACTTGTAGCTCTAAGGTGTGGGAAAGAACTGGAGTCCAGCTGGATGTTGGTGCGGACGAGTGCTGACGTCATGACGTTGGAACTACCAGCGACAGTCCACGTCCAGGGGGAGGCGGGGCCGTGGGGTCTCCACACTCTCCCGGAGGACGAAAGTGAGGAACTACCGGAGGAGGAGCTAGATGAGGCCCCAGGGGAGGTGCCAGTAGCCAGGGGTGGAGGCGTGGAGTGGGAAGGCTTGGCCAGGCCCCGTCCCCCAGTTAGGGATGAGACCTCTGAGTTAGCGGCTGCCATTACCTCCCTGGTGAGAAGGGTCGAGGGGCCTCGCCCGAAGCTGAGAATTTTCTCAGGAGCCAGGCCCACCCCGGAAGGGGAGGACGACTATGAGGCATGGATTGAGAATACGTCCCGGTTGTTAGAGGCATGGTCAGTTTCGAATGAGGAAAAGAGACAGCGATTGGTGGAAAGCTTAAGGGGCAGAGCAGCCAGTGTAGTCCGCGAGTTGAGAGCGGAACGCCCTTCGGCTTCCCTGTCGGAGTGTTTGGACGCTTTGGAGGAAGTGTTTGGACTGTCAGGAGATCCCTGGCAACATTTAGCGGAGTTTCAACAAATGGGGCAGGGAAGAGGGGAAAAGCTCTCAGAATACATTCTCCGGCTGGGAGGGAAGCTTACGGGGCTGCAGCGCCGAGGGGTAGTGAAGGCGGACGAAGTGGCGAAGTTGAGAATGAGCCAGATATGTAGAGGTTCCTGGGAGGATGACAGGGTGGCTTGGAGTATCTGGCAGTCATTTAAGAGGAGCCCCCCTTCATCATTTGGGCAGCTGATTAGAGAGGTGCAGGCGGAGGAGAGTGTTTCGGGCCGAACAGGGGGCTCGGACCCCTGGGGACGGTCTTCAGCGGTTCAGGAGGGGGTAGCTGGGTTGAGATTAGAGAAATCCAAGGGGTCCTAGAGGGAGGGCCCCCGGGCCACTAAGAAGGGAGAGGTGTCAGGAAACTTAGGAGAGGCTCAGTGAGGGAACGGACTGGAGTCTCAGGAGGAACACGCTCCCAGAATGCAGCCATGGAACCCCCGAAAGTACAAGCCCTTATTCCAGATGGACTGGTGGGACCCCGTTCCAGCGTGTCCCTACGGATAGAAGGAATCTTTGCAAAAGCCATCCTTCGACACCAGATCGCAGGTTACCTTACTGTACCGGTCGTTCTACAACAAATATCTGAAGCATTTGCCAGTAACCCCTTTTAATGCACTGAAGATTTGGGGCATAAGTGACGGTGATTACCTGTACGATGGGTACCTGTCATTGAGATTGGAGGGCAATGTGGGAGTGTCGGAAGTCCTTGAAACGCTGGTGTTGGTCTGTCCGGACCCGGTGGAAACTCCCCTCTGGTGCGACGGCTCTTGGGAGCCTGTAAAAAGGCGGCGGGAGAGAACTTTCTGGAGACCCTCTCGGTACACCCAGTGTTTCGAGCGGTGTACGAAGGAGTGGGTGACCCCCAGGGCTGGATCCTGAGTGCAAACGAGGGACGATGTGGTGCACTCAGGCAAGGCCTAAGGTGATACGGCATTAGTGATGGGGACCCCCAGATTCCCCGGAGTACCGGTGGGCGAGGCCCTGCTAGTAAACGCCCCAGACGACCTGGAAGGAGAGTCCCGGCTCCCGGCTGGGGTGCTGGTGAGACCTGAATTGCAGAGGCCCTCAGCTGTACAGGCATGCCGGATGGGGTGTGATGGGAAGGAACCTAATGGAGCGGGAGATCACCTTTAAGTGCGGTATGCCCCTTGCGCACTTGTTCCCGGTGACGGTAATGTCTAGCGCCCCCTTGAGGCCCACTGGAGGAAAACTATTGGAGAACCAGGGGGGGGTTGACCAAGGAGTCCTTTAATTTTTAAGCCTCCCCGGTACCGCTGGAGTATAAGAGCAGGCTGGTGGAGAAGATGCTGAAGCTAGGGGATGTCTTTTCTCAGGGCGAGTTTGATGTGGGATGTTCCAAGATCACTCGGCACACTATCTGGGTGACAAAAGACACCCTATTTAGAGAAAGGTCGCGGCGGTTGGCCCCAGCAGATGTGGAAGATGTGCGGCAGTTGAAGGATGCAGGGATTATCGCGGAGTCCCAGAACCCCAATACGTCCCCCATAGTGGTGGCAAGGAAGAAAAATGGGAAGGTATGCATGTGCGTGGACTACAGGACCCTGAGCCAGCACACGGTCCCCGACCAGTATACGGTCCCGAGGGTGGAAGACGCATTGGCCTGTTTGAGTTGGGCGCAGTGGTTTAGCGTATTGGATTTGCGGAGTGGGTATACCAGATTCTGATGAGTGAGGCCGATAAAGAGAAGACGGCCTTTATCTGCCCCTGGGATTTTTCCAGTTTGAACGAATGCCCCAAGGCATCTCAGGGGCACCAGCCACCTTCCAGCGGCTGCTGGAGGTATTGGTGTACCTGGACGACCTGATAGTGTTTGGATCTACGTTGGAGGAACATGAGGAGCGGCTGCTGAAGGTGCTGAGTCGGCTGAAGGAGGAAGGATTAAAACTTTCCCTGGATAAATGTCAGTTCTGTAAGACGTCGGCCAGCTATGTCGGGCACATAATCTCGCGAAATGGAGTGGCCACTGATCCACAGGTAAGATAGCCGCGGTGACCACCTGGCTGAGACCTCAGAAGGTGAGTGCCTTACGCTCGTTTTTGGGGTTTTGTGGATATTACCAGCGATTTGTGAAAAGATATGAGAAAATGAGTCACCCATTGAACCAGCTTTTGTGTGGTTATCCACCTGTGGGGAAGAAAATGAAGGGAGACTGAGGGCAGGAGGCAGGAGGATACTTGAACCCGTGGGAGCCTTTTGGATTGAGGTGGGATGCTCAATGTGAGGAGGCGTTCCAATCTCTGAAAAGGGCGCTGACACAGGCCCCAGTGTTGGCTTTTGCTGATCCCCGGAAGCCGTATGTACTACACACTGATGCCAGCCGAGAGGGTCTGGGGGCGGTCCTGTACCAGGAACAGGGCAATGGATTGAGGCCGGTGGCATTTGTCAGTCGGAGCTTGTCGCCATCTGAGAGAAACTATCCCACTCACAAGCTGGAGTTCTTGGCGTTGAAATGGGCAGAGTTGGACAAGTTGAGTGACTATCTATGTGGGGCCCAGTTTGAGGTGAGAACTGACAACAACCCCCTCACTTATATTCTGACCTTGGCAAAGCTGGATGCTACTGGGCACCGGTGGTTAGCAGCCTTGTCTGCCTATGAGTTCAGCCTGAAGTACCGGCCGGGGAGTCGGAACATTGATGCAGGTGCTCTATCTTGTCGGGCGCACGACGAGTCGGTCACGGCTGAGGAGTGGAAGAGTGTCCCTGCCCCGGGAGTAAAGGCCATGTGTCAGGTTGGGAGCGACGGGGAAGTAGGAGCCCCGATGGGAACGGATCAGGCAGTAGATCAACTGGGGGCTGACGATGACGCGCTACCCACTGTTTACTGTAATGTGACTGCTCTGAGGAACAGGCAGCTGCCGGAGTTGAGCCCCCAGGAAGTGGGGGCGGCTCAGCGTGATGACCCGAGCATTGGCACTATCTGGTACGCGGTTAGCCGGGGTGATATGGGGCAGGTGGAGAAGGCGAAACATGCCTCCGTTCCCCTACTCCTGAAGGAGAGGCCTCGGTTGAAGCTGAAGAACCACGTCTTGTACCAGGTCACGTCGCATCTGGACCACCCCCGGCGCTGGCAGCTGGTCGTGCCTGAGAAGTATCGGAAGACTGTGCTCCAGGCTCTACATGATGACTCTGGGCACTTAGGGGTGGAGAAGACCTATGGATTACTCAAGGACCGGTTTTACTGGCCCCGGATGAGGGGGGAGGTGGAAGAATACTGTAAGACCAGTAGTCGTTGCATCAGGAGGAAGATCTTGCCTGCGCAGGCGGCCCCATTATCCCACTTGCAGAGTGCAGGACCAATGGACCTGGTGCGTATGGATTTCCTGTCTATTGAGCCAGGCACCAGCAACGCTGCCAATGTCTTGGTCATCACGGATCACTACACTAGATATGCGCAGGCTTTTCCTACTAAGGATCAGAAAGCAACTACGGTGGTGAAGGTGTTTATGGGAGAAATACTTTGTTCATTATGGCCTTCCCAAGCGGATCCATAGTGATCAGGGACGGGACTTCAAGAGCAGGCTTATACATGAATTGCTGGATATGCTTGGGGTTGAAAAGTCCAGAACCACCCCCTATCACCCACAGGGTGATCCTCAACCCGAGAGGTTTAACCGGACCCTGCTGGACATGCTCGGCACTTTGGATATCGGACAGAAGAGTAAGTGGAGTCAGCACATCGCCCATTTGGTTCACTGTTACAATTGTACTCGCAATGACGCTACGGGGTACTCGCCCTACTAGCAAAGAGTGGGAATAAACGGGACCTTTTCAGAATGGCAGGCGGTGACTAGTGGGGTACCGCAAGGCTCAGTGCTGGGACCCCAGTTGTTTACAATATATATTAATGACTTGGATGAGGGAATTAAATGCAGCATCTCCAAGTTTGCGGATGACACGAAGCTGGGTGGCAGTGTTAGCAGTGAGGAGGATGCTAAGAGGATGCAGGGTGACTTGGATAGGTTGGGTGAGTGGGCAAACTCATGGCAGATGCAATTTAATGTGGATAAATGTGAAGTTATCCACTTTGGTGGCAAAAATAGGAAAAAAGATTATTATCTGAATGGTGGCCGATTAGGAAAAGGGGAGGTGCGACGAGACCTGGGTGTCATTATACACCAGTCATTGAAAGTGGGCATGCAGGTACAGCAGGCGGTGAAAAAGGCGAACGGTATGCTGGCATTTATAGCGAAAGGATTCGAGTACAGGAGCAGGGAGGTACTACTGCAGTTGTACAAGGCCTTGGTGAGCCCACACCTGGAGTATTGTGTGCAGTTTTGGTCTCCTAATCTGAGGAAAGACATCTTTGCCATAGAGGGAGTACAAAGAAGGTTCACCAGATTGATTCCTGGGATGGCAGGTCTTTCATATGAAGAAAGACTGGATGAACTGGGCTTGTACTCGTTGGAATTTAGAAGATTGAGGGGGGATCTGATTGAAACGTATAAGATCCTAAAGGGATTGGACAGGCTAGATGCGGGAAGATTGTTCCCGATGTTGGGGAGGTCCAGAACGAGGGGTCACAGTTTGAGGATAGAGGGGAAGCCTTTTAGGACCGAGATTAGGAAAAACTTCTTCACACAGAGAGTGGTGAATCTGTGGAATTCTCTGCCACAGCAAACTGTTGAGGCCAGTTCATTGGCTATGTTTAAGAGGGAGTTAGATATGGCCCTTGTGGCTACAGGGGTCAGGGGGTATGGAGGGAAGGCTGGGTTCTGAGTTGGATGATCAGCCATGATCATAATAAATGGCGGTGCAGGCTCGAAGGGCCGAATGGCCTACTCCTGCACCTATTTTCTATGTTTCTATCTGATGTACAGACGGGAAGCGAGGTTGCCCATTGATCTGTGTTTTGGGACTGAAGCGGGTGAAATACCTTCGAAGCCATGTCTGAAGTACGTGTCCAATATGAGGAGAGAGTTGAAAAGGGTGTACGAGTTGGCTGAGGCGGCGGCCACCAAACAGAATCAGCGAAATAAGAAGAGGTATGATCAGAAATTAAAGTTCGTCCAGCTATTGCCCGGAGACCGAGTCCTTATCCGGAATTTAGGACTGCCTGGTAAGCAAAGGTTGGCGGATCGTTGGGCAGCCACCCCCTATGTGCTGGAGAGTCAGATGCCAAATCTCCCTGTTTACCGGGTGAGACCCGAGGATGGGAAGGGGCCTGTCAAGGTACTCCATCGGAACCACCTGTTGCCTCCGGGTCGAGAGGTGAAGGTAGACCCAGAGCCCGAATGGGAGTTTACGGCTAGTATGAGGACTCTGCGAGGGTGCGGGACGAGGAAAGAGCCCCCTGCGAAGGAGATGGGGCCGGTCCCCACCTCGAAAAGGGATACGTCATCGGAAGACGATGATTCGGACGTATGGTACCTGTTTCCGTTCGCTGATTCCCCAGTGCAAGGAGAAGAGGCTCCTGGCCCTTCCCTCACTGAGTTAGGGGAACCGAGGGAGGGTGTTGCAGAGCCGCCTGTATTACAGCTGGAATTGGGGGAGGAGAGGGTGGAGGCAGAACCTGAGGCAGAGGGCTCACAGGTGCCGAGGGGTCCCCGTGAGGGGGAGGGTCCGACAGATAGGCCCAGGGGGTCACCTGGGGTGTCTGAACAGGGACAGTCAGCAGAGGAAGTACAGAGGTCTCAGAGTAGAAGGCACCCTCCAGAGAGATTGACTTATACAGTGCCGGTAGAACAGGGTGTGATCTCTACTGCCCTGGGAAGTTATGTCACTGCTTTATGCACCTGGGTTGGGTTTTGTGTTTTACAAGGAGCACTGGTGAACTCTGTTAATGTCATGAGGGCATGACTTTTATTGGTGGGGGGAGAGAGTACGGGGTCTTTCTTTTTCTTATGTTAAATTTAAAATGGCTTCTTTGTTATGTTATACTGGGGAATGCTTCTTTGTTATGTTAAATGCCGAGAAAGTCTCTAGCTAGACAGTTGCTTGGGTTAATACAGACAGTAGGGTGCTATTAGCCAATGGGTGTCCATGTATCGTTTTGTTTTCAGATGATAATGCTGTACCATCTGACTGTGGACGGGGTTTCTGGGGGGGAGTCGGAGGAGAGACGAGGAGGACGGCGGACAGGGTTTTGGTGGGGAGTCGGAGGAGAGACGGGGAGGACTGTGGACGGGGTTTTTGGCGGGGAGTCGGAGGAGAGACGGGGAGGACGGTGGACGGGGTTTTTGGTGGGGAGTCGGAGGAGAGACGAGGAGGACGGCGGAGAGATGGGAAGGATGGAGGAGAGACAGGGAGTCGGAGGAGAGATGGGGAGGACGGCGGACGTGCGGAGAGGCTCCGGTCGATCACTTCGGGTGGTCCCGAGCCGTGAGTCGACAGGATTTGGGTGGTCGTCTGGAATAGATTGAGCTCCAACGGTTGTGCATGAAGAACCTGGTCTTTGATAAGTCTTGGCGCCTTTTTTTTCATTACTTCCTTTTCTGTATCGAATTTATATTAATGTCATAGACTTAGTAATATCTATAAAGTGTACTTGGTAAAACGTACTGGGTGTGCTGGCTGATGATTGATGTTTGGGATTGATTCCGGTGGCAACCGACTCTGTGGGAAGCGTTGAGGCAGGTGCTGGGTGGGATTTCCCCTAGACATATAGGAGCCAATATAACTGAGTGTTACATACATTAGCACACAAAGTACAAGAAAACTATACTATTGATATCCTTATGATATCTTGGGGAGGGGCCAGTGGATGGGAGTTGGTGGGGGGGAAGAAACTAAATGCTTCTGCTTTTGTTATCTAATGTGCCTAATATTTACTGAACATGTTTGCTACAGGGGCTGTCAGATTACTTTGTTGATAGCCAATACATTAGTTTTGAGACCTTTGATCTGTTCAAGATCTAAGTAATAATAACGATATGACATGTCAGAGTGGTCGCCTTCATTAGAACTGAAAGCAAAATGAATGAGACCAATATATCCCTATCACACTCAGGCTTTAAATAATCAGCAAGCTACATGGAGAGTACATTAATAGCTTCCTTGTTTATTTTTAAGCTAATTACAGAACAGTTAGTGCATCCTTCCTAGGATACTTCTTTTCTCCTCAGTATACAAAAAGAGAGGCATGTCTAAAGAGATTTCCAGTGGCAGGCAAACCAAATCTAGGCCAGTATAATAGGAAATTCAGTAAAAGCGCCTTTACAATGCAAGGGAGAACGCAGAACTCAGATGTAGGGTCACGATCCTGTTCATTTCCCTCCAGAGACACTGCCTGGCTAGATTTCCTTCAGCTTTATATGTGATGCACCGAAACAGTATAGTAGGCTTCAAAGAAAATGGGAGGTAAACCCGTGGTGAACAAATATTATTTGCAAGGTTTGTTATTTGCTATTCTGTAAGGTTCAGCTGACAGGAGACCGGAGGTAGGTTGTGATGAGGAGTGATAAAGATGGGGATGAATCTGGAGTAAAGAGCCCATTCTGCGCTGTTCATTTCTTGCAACTCATCTCTGGCTTCAGATCTGCAACAGACAGACACGTCACAGCACACCTCAGCCTGCCTTGAAGTTACATATTAGGCAACTTCAGAGCCATCCTTTTGACTTTCATAATCATTAGGTGATAATAACAATTACTGTACCTTTGTGGTTTCTAAGGAATTCGCAGATAGTGTCTAAAGAACTTGCAGTATCAGTTGATACTTCTGCACTTCTACGGTGCACTCGAGCTCCATACTTTCTTGCCACTTTTTCAATCTCATCATGGTCAGTTGAAACCCATATGCTATTTGACAAAAATGAGTTTTCTTAGCACGCTTTGTAATCTACAATATCATAGCCGTATCTTGGTTGATATTTAATTTTTTTGAAATATACACTTCACACTTTTCTTTCATACACAGCAAATAAACTTTCTTATATTATACAGGTACAATGAGAAAGATTAGTACCACAAGGAAATAGAAGCCCAAGACAGAAAATCAAATTGTGCTTAACTGGAAGTTCCACATTGTAAATAATTGCTAATACTGGCAATAGATTGCCAAATTAAGTGCTTTGGAAAGCAATGTGACAATGTTTTTGTTAATGCTTGTGACAAATCTGAAGTTCTACCATGCCAATTCAAAGCCACCAATTTAACAAATCTTTGACTTTCTGCATCTCCATTTCTTTTTTTTATTATGAAAGAACATCTTCTCTCAATTACAGCATGTGGTCCTCTTACCATATGCTAAATTAATCTCCCATCCATGCCCAAAACAGTGCCTAACTGCAGGAATAACAAACAGCCAACATTATGTGGGCATACGCATGCATGTATCTCACATACACACACACTATCTATCTCACCAGAAATTCACTTGCCGGCACTCTGCAAACTCACCAATAAAGGGTATCGAATTACAAGAAACACTAATTTGTCACCACTTCTAATGCAATAAGGCAAGATAAGAGGATTCATAATTAAATGCAAAGAGCTCTAACATTAAAAATGGATTTATCTACTCTGGACTATAAAGTTGAATCTATGTATACACAATTATTTCATACATCTGGATTCTGGGTAGGGAAGCTTAATCCCTGGCCTCACGTGACACGTCTGCTTTCATGCATGTATATATTTTCAGCCGTTGGTTACAAGCACACAACTGAACAGACCAGCAGTTGAAATTTTCTCTTTAAGCGAGTCCATTCACCATCTAAAATTAGGATGCAGCTGAATGTGACGTCTTCTATTACTGAAAAATTGACACACCTTCTAAAGTTTAATCCGATGAAGACGGCAACATTTCCCTTCTTCCTGGTAGCAGCAATCCAATTTTTAAAAAACCTACTCAAATGCCATGTCACTTTGCTGTGAGAGATTGAACTGGTAATGCCCGCAGGAACTCAAATGAGCGTACATAAATCTGAAAACTGAGTGCCTTCTGCACCTCTCTGACATCAGTAATAACAAAAGTAATTAACAAGATGTACATGCCACAAATGAAGGGCAAATATTTATTCAAGCTTGCTATTGGATGAGACTGAGCAATTTGAGCCTGTGTTTTCTGGAGTTTAGAGCAATGAAGAGCTTCTATTGGAACCTCTGAAATTCTTACAGAAGTTATGTCAGATCAGAGTCCGGCCCTCAATGTTTTAGAAGTATTGTCTTCACCTCTACTATCAGATTTCCTAATCAACCATGAACACTACCTCACCATTTTTTGCACAACTCATTTAATTCTTTCTATATAAATGACTTACTGTAATTTATAATTTTTTTTATGTCTGACATTGCACTGCTGCTGCAAGACATCAAATTTCACAACATGTCAGTGATAATGAACCCGATCCGGAGCCTTTTAAAACTGAGAAAACAAAGGATTTCTTTGTACATAGGGTGGTGCAACTTTCCAACTCGGTCCTGGGTGAACATTCAAGAAACCTATCCAGCTATTAAATACTTCCCTGGGTCAAAGGACTCTTGACTTCAATCTACCTGTTATGATCTTGCACTTTATTATCGAACTACACCTTCTCTGTAGCTGTTAAACTCCATTCTGCATTGCTGTTTTACCTTGACCTACCTCAATTAACTGTGCAATGATCTGATCTGTGTGAATGGTATGCAAGACAAGCTTTTCCTATCTCAGTATGTAATAATAATAAACCAATTCCAATCTAGACATTAAAGAAATCAGGAAATGGGAGCCAAGCAGGGAGGAAATATTCAGTACTGATTGGTGCAGTAAAATCATAGCTGTTTTTTGCTCATGTAAACTCAGCAGCTACTTTATTATGTACAACTGCTTGTTAATGCAAATATCTAATCAGTCAATCAACTGGCAACAACTCAATGCATAAAAGCATGCAGACATGGTCAAGAGGTTCAGCTGTTGTTCAGACCCATTATCAGAATGGGGAAGAAATGTGATCTAAATGATTTTAACCATGATTGTTGGTGCCAGACCAGACAAGTTGGTTTGAGTATCTGAGAAACTGCCGATTGTCTGGCATTTGTTTTTTTTAAAAAAACACACACACACAATAGTCAGGAGCTTACAGAGAATGCTGCAAAACTTAAAAAAAAACACCCAGTGAGCAGCAGCTCTGGGGGAAAAAGCATTTTGTTAATGAGAGCAACAGGAATTCTGCAGATGCTGGAAATTCAAGCAACATACATCAAAGTTGCTGGTGAACGCAGCAGGCCAAGCAGCATCTATAGGAAGAGGTGCAGTCGACGTTTCAGGCCGAGACCCTTCGTCAGGACTAACATTGTTAATGAGAGGCCATGATAGCAAATCAAATATCCACTATAACAACAGTCATGTGCAGAAGGGCATCCTACAACACATCGAACCTCGAAGTAGCACAGGTCCACACCAAGTTTCAATCCTGTACATGGGCACAGGTGTGTAAATCTATCATACAGTACAGACTGTCGAACAGTGAAAACACTCCCAATGGGGTTTCCTCCTCAGCATAATAAAACTGCCCCAAGCAAAAACAACATAATCCACTGAAAGAACTGTGGGTCAAACAGCATTTGCAGAGGCAAAGGAATTGTCAATGTTTTGGGCTGGGACCCTGCAACTGGACAGAATGGAGTGGGAAGGTATCGAGTAGATAGAAGTGAGGAGGGGAGGGGGGTGTCATAGAAACCGATAGGTGCAGCTGAAACCAGATGAGCAGAAATATGGAGGGTATATGGACTGGGAATGGAGTGCTGCTAGAGAAAGAAAGGGAGAGGGAAAGGGGAGCGTTGAGAGGCTTGTGGGAAAGGAACACAAGAGGAAGTGGGGCTTCTTGAAACTGCAAAATTGTTATGTAGCTCTCCTAAAAAATTAACCACCTTCAAATAAATGTGTTCTCATGCTGGAAGTGGACAACTCCTTATACTGAAACTCCACACCCCGATTCCACAATTCCGGATATTCCAACTAAAGGAAACATCTCTCGAATGCACCCTGACAAACCACAATAACAGCTCATGTTCAGTTAATACAATCTTTTATACACAGCTCCACTGATAGTCTCTCAAACACCGGTAAGTAAAGGTCTGAACACCCCTGGAATTAAAAAGCGAGCCGCCCCCCTTCAGCATCCTTCCCTCCCCTGCGGTTTACGCACCCACCCCCGCCGTTCTCCCAGTCTCGCTCACCTGTCGAACTGCCTTGAGTGCTGGGCTGCCCTCAGCACCCAAGCCAGGAGCGGCCGGCCGGCCAGCAGCCTGATGTTCTTCAGCCGGATCCCCTTGCTGCCTCCCCGGGCCAGCACCAGGGCGGCGAAGTGTCGCTTCCCAGCCGGGGAGGCTACAGCCGGCGCCGGCTCGCTCAGCGGCTTCTTGCGGGGCGGCGACTGGCTCAGCGGCCGGTGCGACGGATCCGACCTCCGTGGCTGCTTTCCCAAGCTCATCTGCAGGCCGTGGACGTGAGGGAGGGGAGCGGCGGCGAAGGCCGGAGATGGGCGGGCGTCAAACGGGAGACCGGCAAACAGGTCGGGTTTCGTTTTCGGCCGCCCTTAAATCCGTGACCGGCGCCGGCCGCGCCACAGCCGAGACGCCGACACGTGGTGCAGGCACTCTGCTATTGGTCGCCGTCGCGGTCGCGGTCCCCGTCCCGGTCCCGGAGCCGAGTCACAGCGTTTCTCCACACCGCCCAGACTCGCCGCTGCAGCTCCCCCTCCCTTTCCCCAGCACCCCCTTTCCTCCTGCACTGCGGGGGTGAGGTTAGGTGTAAACTTGCAGAACACCGACTGTCATCCGACCCGGTAAACCACCAGTCCGAGGGTACGAACACGCAGCGACAACCACCACCAGCCGCCAAGGAACTCAACGAGTCGAACCGCTCTGGAGGGAGGAAATAAATGTTTCGGCTGGAAACCCTCCATCAGGACTCTGCATGAGTTCTTCCGGCAGATTGTTAGTTGCGTGTGTCCTGTTGGTATAAATGTTCTGTTTTCCATTTTCAGCTGCCTTTTACCATGTGTAACCCTGTCTCTCTGTCACCTTCATAGTTTATTGTCATTCAATTGTACACGTAATTACAACTAAACGAAACTAACTTCCCCTGGGACCACGGTGCAAAACACTACATATATCACATACAGCATATAAAATAATATTAACCAATAATAAATACAATATTAACGCAATTATCTTAACAGATAAAATATTCTGTTGATGTACAAGTTTACATAAAATGCATATTCAACATGTGCAATATTTTGTAAGTGCCTTAGGTATATCAAGTACTTAAGTTATTATGTATTGGAGCCGCGAGAAAAAAACAAATTTCATGACATATGTGAGTGGTGATAAACCTGATTCTGATCTGGGTCTCTATTGTGTACTGGGAGTGGGAGAGGGGATTCGTGGTTGGGATAGGAGAGGGAAGCACCAGGGAAACAATTGTTTGGCGTCAAATAACTTTGCCTGGTGTCTGAGGGGAGGATGTGTCCCGCCCCCGGCACTCCTCCTCTGCAGCCTGTCCCACACACCTCACGCGGCGCCCCACCCTCGCCATTCCAACATTCTGTGCTACCGCCAGATTTACAAACTCGCTCGCTGCTCCACGTTGACAAATACAGTAGTGGACAAAAATCTTCGGCACCCCAGTTATGTGTGCGTAAGATCTTTTCACAGTATGACAGTTAAATTTTCGACTGTTTTATTGCTACTAATGCTGCCACGTACTGGCTGGTAGCAACACACATCAAAGTTGCTGGTGAACGCAGCAGGCCAGGCAGCATCTGTAGGAAGAGGTACAGTCGACGTTTCAGGCCGAGACCCTTCGTCAGGACTAACTGAAGGAAGAGTGAGTTAAGAGATTTGAAAGTGGGAGGGGGAGGGGGAGATCCAAAATAATAGGAGAAGACAGGAGGGGGAGGGATGGAGCCAAGAGCTGGACAGGTGATAGGCAAAAGGGATACGAGAGGATCATGGGACAGGAGGTCCGGGGAGAAAGACAAGGGCGGGGGAACCCAGAGGATGGGCAAGGGGTATAGTCAGAGGGACAGAGGGAGAAAAAGGAGAGTGAGAGAAAGAATGTGTGTATATAAAGAAATAACGGATGGGGTACGAGGGGGAGGTGGGGCATTAGCGGAAGTTAGAGAAGTCGATGTTCATGCCATCAGGTTGGAAGCTACCCAGACGGAATATAAGGTGTTGTTCCTCCAACCTGAGTGTGGCTTCACCTTTACAGTAGAGGAGGCCGTGGATAGACATATCAGAATGGGAATGGGACATGGAATTAAAATGTGTGGCCACTGGGAGATCCTGCTTTCTCTGGCGGACAGAGCGTAGGTGTTCAGCAAAGCAGTCTCCCAGTCTGCGTCAGGTCTAGCCAATATATAGAAGGCCACATTGGGAGCACCGGACGCAGTATATCACCCCAGCCGACTCACAGGTGAAGTGTCGCCTCACCTGGAAGGACTGTCTGGGGCCCTGAATGGTGGTAAGGGAGGAAGTGTAAGGGCATGTGTAGCACTTGTTCCGCTTACAAGGATAAGTGCCAGGAGGGAGATCAGTGGGGAGGGATGGGGGGGACAAATGGACAAGGGAGTCGCGTAGGGAGCGATCCCTGTGGAAAGCAGAGAGAGGGCGGGAGTGAAAGATGTGCTTAGTGGTGGGATCCTGTTGGAGGTGGCAGAAGTTACGGAGAATAATATGTTGGACCCGGAGGCTGGTGGGGTGGTAGGTGAGGACCAGGGGAACCCTATTCCTAGTGGGGTGGCGGGAGGATGGAGTGAGAGCAGATGTGCATGAAATGGGGGAGATGCGTTTGAGAGCAGAGTTGATAGTGGAGGAAGGGAAGCCCCTTTCTTTAAAAAAAGGAGGACATCTCCCTTGTCCTGGAATGAAAAGCCTCATCCTGACAGCAGATGCGGCGGAGACGGAGGAATTGCGAGAAGGGGATGGCATTTTTGCAAGAGACAGGGTGAGAAGAGGAATAGTCCAGATAGCTGTGAGAGTCAGTAGGCTTATAGTAGACATCAGTGGATAAGCTGTCTCCAGAGACAGAGACAGAAAGATCTAGAAAGGGGAGGGAGGTGTCAGAAATGGACCAGGTAAACTTGAGGGCAGGGTGAAAGTTGGAGGCAAAGCTAATAAAGTCAACGAGCTCAGCATGCGTGTAGGAAGCAGCGCCAATGCAGTCGTCGATGTAGTGAAGGAAAAGTGGGGGATAGATACCAGAATAGGCACGGAACATAGATTGTTCCACAAAGCCAACAAAAAGGCAGGAATAGCTAGGACCCATACGGGTGCCCATAGCTACACCTTTAGTTTGGAGGATGTGGGAGGAGCCAAAGGAGAAATTATTAAGAGTAAGGACTAATTCCGCTAGATGGAGCAGAGTGGTGGTAGAGGGGAACTGATTCGGTCTGGAATCCAAAAAGAAGCGGAGAGCTTTGAGACCTTCCTGATGGGGGATGGAAGTATATAGGGACTGGACATCCATGATGAAAATAAAGCGGCGGGGGCCAGGGAACTTAAAATCATCGAAAAGTTTAAGAGCGTGAGAAGTGTCACGAACATAGGAAGGGATTGAACAAGTGGGGATAAAACCGTGTCGAGGTATGCAGAAACGAGTTCGGTGGGGCAGGAGCAAGCTGAGACAATAGGTCGGCCAGGACAGGCAGGTTTGTAGATCTTGGGTAGGAGGTAGAAACAGGAAGTGCGGGGTGTAGGAACTATAAGGTTGGTAGCAGTGGATGAGAGATCCCCTGAGTGGATAATGTCGGTGATGGTGTGGGAGACAATGGCCTGGTGCTCCTTAGTGGGGTCACGATCGAGGGGTAAATAAGAGGAGGTATCCGCGAGTTGTCGCTGTGCCTCGGCAAGGTAGAGGTCAGCAGGTGTTCAGTAGTCTCAAAGCATGGGGGAACAAGCTGTTATCCTGCCAACATTCCTTGTTCTTATACCATGGTACCTTGTGAGGGTAGGACCCTTTGCCTCTGGTCCTTCCACTTTTGTTTCCTTTCTGATAGCTCCCCCCCCACCACGAATTTTTGTTTCTCTTCCTCTCCTGGTGCCTTCCACCTATTACCCCCACATTTCACCAACCAAATCATTCCCACCACTTTCTTTCATCTGCCCTTCATTTCTCTCCTGAAGGTTCTCATTATTGCTTTCCTTACCTATCAGCACCTGTAGTCACGTATCAACCTTCAGCCTCTGTCTCCACCTTCCCCATCCCCTCTCCACTCTCACCCGATTCCATCTGCATTCCCCCCCCTTGTCTGTTTCCTGCAATCGCCTACCTGCCTGTCTCCCAGCTCTACCCCTCCCTGTACACAACCTGGCTCCTTCTGCCATAATCCTTCACCTTTCCTCACTCCACCTTCAACCTACTGACCCCCCCCCCACCTCACCCTTCAATGGCCCCTATTTATACCTGTGAAATATTCCCCCTCCACGCTCGGACCTGATGCAGGATCTTGATCCATGTAGTCAACAGTTGGAGGAGCAGACTCGATGGGCCAATTGGCCTATTTCTGCTCTTATGTCTTATGTTCTAATTCCTTTCCACAACAGCTGTTGCTCAGCTCCTTGAGTTCCTCCAGTATTCTGTTTTTTACATGGATATCTGTCTGCATTAATGCCATTGTTTCTTATTCTTCACAAGCCCCTCAACTCCTCTGAGTTCCTAACACTCCTCCAACTTCTCCAGGATTCTACTGCTCTCTTACACACTTCAATCAAACTGATGCCCGAGAAGAAGGTGTTAACCTGTTTCAATGACTATTACACCCACTGTGGTAGAGTGCTTTGTGAGGTTGGTGCTGAAACATATTAACTCCTGCCTGAGAAGTGACTTGGATCCACTCCAATTTGCCTGCTGGCACAACAGACCAACTACAGATGCCATTTCATTGACTCTTCATTCAACCCTGGACTGCAAAGATCCATACATCAGGATGATCTTCATCGTCAATAGCTCTGCATTCAACATTAACTTCCCCTTAAAGCTAATCAAAGAGCTTCAAGAACTAGGCTTCAATTCCTCCTTGTTGAATAGGATAATCGATTTCCTCACCTGCAGATCCTAGTCAGTGTGGATTGGCAACATCTCCTCCACAGTCACCATGAGCACAGGTAAACCACAAGGCTGTGTGCTTAGCCACATTCTCTACTCACTTGATATTTATGACTGTGCCAATGCAATATTTAAGTTTGCCGGTGTTGCTGGCTGAATAAAAGGTAGTGAGGAATCTGCATATAGGAGGAATTTGAGTGATGCAACATCAACAAAACCAAAGAACTGATCATTGACTACAAGAAGAGGAAACCAAAGGGAACCTGTGGACGCACTTGCAAGGACTTTACAACTCATATTCTCAGTATTTATTACTTATTTATTATTAGAATCATAATAATTATTTTTTTATTTGTACAGTTTGTTGTCTTTTGCACATTGGTTCTTTCTCCGTCTTTGTGTGCAGTTTTTCATTGATTTTATTGTGTCCCTTTGTATTTACTCTGATGCCCACAAGAGAATGAAGCTCAGTGTAGTATATGGTGACATATAGGGACTTGATAATAAAATTCATTTGAGCTTTGAACTTTGAAAAAAATTTCTCTTGCAACACCAGGCCAATTTTATTTATCTTTCTGGTGATATGCCACACCCAAGTTTTAAGGCGTTGCTTAACATACAATAGCTTAGCTTTATTTACAGATTTCTGTTGAATCGTTCAGTTCAAATAATAATTTTCTATTTCCTTCTTTCTTCCACATTTCTTCCCTTTAATATTTCAACTGTTAGCATAACACTATTACCATGCCAGCACTCTGGGTTCAATTCTCACCATTGTCTGTAAGCTGTTTGTACGTTCTCCTTGTGACTGCATGGGTCTCCTGCGAGTGCTCCAGTTTCCTCCCACAGTCCAAAGACATATGGGTTAGTAGCTTACTTGGTCACGTGGCTGTAATGGGACTGTGCTGTACCCCTAAATAAATAAGTTCACATTTTTTTATTAAGTGCAGTCGTGAACAATAGCCAGATCAGAAATGCTGATCAAGTCAACGAGTTCTCAAAGAGAACTCTGATAGGCCAATCAGATGGTTCACTGCTGCTCAGTCATAGAACATAAAAGAAATCGTGTACAATTAAGAAATATTAAACAATAGTAGAAATACTGGAGTCATGATGATCTTGATGAAGTCTGCTGGAGAGAGACATTTATACACATGCTGTCCTCCATAATTCAAAGAGGTTGAAGGATAAGGTTGCAGGGTGACAACACGTGGCAGGAGCACTTGGAACTAAAAGCTAATCCCTACCAGGAGAAAACAGCACCTGTTCTTTCCACACTATTCTCCAGCAGTTTAAGGACTAAGTCCAGCCGGAACATAACTCACAAGTGCTCTTGAAAGTCAGGTATTAACCCTACCTACCAACAACCAAGCATTGCCATCCGGGCCCCCTTCATGATAGCTTATGAAGAAGCCTGTGACTTCCCTCCCAGAGATGATAGGTGTTTGTGCACTCGACTCTTGAAGGCTTGGACCCCATTGTTGCAGATGCTTTCAACCACAGCATCTGGAAGGCTGTTCCAAGTTCTGATAGCACAGTGAAGGAAGCTTCTATCCAATGTGTAGGTTCTCGCATCAGGCATAGAAACAACATGAGCAGGCATAGGTAAACTTGATCGTGTGGTGCACCATCTCTCATAAGATGAAGGCAGCGTGGCGCGAGGGTCTGCAGGGCTGTGGCTGGTGGGCATTTTGTATAGCACAGTAGCTGCAGCAAACTGTCGTCTGTGGTGTAAACACATATCCATTTCTCTTTGCAGGCTCTCTGTATCCTTGTCAAAATTTACTCAGCTATCTGTCTATATCATCAGCTAATCCGGCCTTTGTGCA
Organism: Mobula hypostoma; assembly: GCF_963921235.1. Classification (NCBI taxonomy): domain Eukaryota; kingdom Metazoa; phylum Chordata; class Chondrichthyes; order Myliobatiformes; family Myliobatidae; genus Mobula; species Mobula hypostoma. The sequence continues at coordinate 9,702,718 of NC_086116.1, forward strand.
CTCAGTCACTTTATTCAAATCATTAATGTAGATATTAAATACGAGGCAGAGGCACAATTCCTGTGACACTCCACTAGTTTATTGAGATACAGTGTGGAATAGGCCCTTCTGACCTTTCAAGCTATGCCGCCCAGCAACTCTAGCCTATTCTTGAGACAAGTTACAATGACCAACCTGTACGTCTTTGGACTGTGGGGGGAAACCAGAGCACCCGGAGGAAACCCACGCAGTCACTGGGAGAACGTACAAACTCCTTACAGGCAGCAGCGGGAATTGAACCCAGGTAAACCTTTGTGCTAAACTATTGATTTCCAGTGGAGAAAATATCCCTATTGATCTTGATTCTGTTGTTAGTAAGCCACTCGCCTCTCTATCCCAATATATTATCCCCATTACTCTAGATTATTTGCCTATTACGTGGCACCTTATTCAAAGCGTCAGAACAATTAACTGATTTCCTTTATCCGCCCTGTTTTTTTTTACCTCATCAGAAAAACTCCACGACATTTGCCTAACATAACTTACCCCACCTAGAAGTATGTTTACTCTACTTGAGTGTCATAATATTTTATGAATGGTTTATAATTCTTTTTTCCACAGACTATATTCACTTATAATGAGATCTCTCTCTAACACTACAATTTTCCTACATACTTCTAGGTGGGGTAAGTTATGTTAGGCAAATGCCGTGAAGTTTTTCTAATGAGGTTAAAAACAGGGCGGATAAAGGAAATCAGTTAATAGTTTTGAGGCTTTCCCACCTCCATTTCATACACTTGGTCCCAGGTGAAGGCTAAAAGTAATTCATGGAATTGCAAGAATGTGCAGTTGTTGATGCAGTAATCAACCAAATGACTATAGCAGTCTCTTTGTTGTCTAAAAAGAAAGATGATTTTCAGCTTATTCTAATATAATTGTGTTGTATCACAATAAGCTGAATTGTATCTTTTTCAGGTTAGTAATGGGAAATTTTGTACTGATAACTCTCCACTGACCGAATTATGATGGACTTCAAGGCAGCCCATAAAATGTGGGTTAAGGAGTTGACAGGTGGCATGTGAGGCAGTAGTCAAGAAGTGTCACCTTCAAAGGGCCGTTGAGAATTTCAACATTGGCCTTTCAGAATTACAGCTGTCGACAGGTTTGTTTGAGACTGGTTGAATTAGGAGGTGACCAGCCTAGCAGTCATTCGTGTACGTCATGGCATGATAGACATGGACATCTTGTATCCTTTTGCTATAAATCTGACAGCGCAAGTGCTTAAGCCTTGGATGTTGATATGACACCTTCATTATGATGAGGCCATGCACTAAGCATTCTGTCAAAAGAGGAGTTTGTTTTTCTATTCCTTCCATACCAATCCCATTTTGACAAAGGGTTACATCCCTTCCTTTCCTGTCACTGAAGTTTTCTCTGGATGAATGACAGGAAGTCGGCCACATCCCGACTAAGCAATTTTACCATATAATCTCCCTGGTAAGATTTGAAAACTCATACACAAAAAGCTTCTATCATGATCTCAGAACCTCAACACCACATCAAAGTAGAGGAAGATATACATGGGGACATCAAACCTTGCTACGGTTGTGATCAGCTTCAAGAATGGAACCAAATTCAGCTATGTAGGGGTCTCACAGGGGAAATCATCACCAAGGTCCTCAGTGAGGTCAGATACCAATGTTGAAAATTACATCATCTTAAGTGTCCTGGTATAGTCATTGGCCAATTGAGGAAAAGAGCATTTGAAAATCAAGACCTCAGGTTTGGCGTAAAAATATCATATCCTTCTAGGCACTACAACAGGCAACACAAGGCTTTGAGAAAAATACAATGAATTCCAGCTAAGTAAAATCCACCAAATTCAAAGGATGGATATGTAGCCGAATAAGTTTCTTCTCCCAGACCAATGTCCACAGTGTTGAGGTCCAACTATACTTAGATAGCTACATTGGGGATTATGCAGGCTTTATCAGTTACATATTCAACACTAAGCTCCAGAAACTGAAATAAAAATAGAAAATGCCCAAGAGGTCTGAAGGTCAAATGATGTTTGTGGAAAGAAAAACAGTTAATCTTTCAGATCTAAGTCTTGTCATTAGATGGGTTATCAGGTGCCCCTGAAACATACTCTTTCCCAGTTCTGCTGCTGGAAGAGATGCAGGCAAGTATTCAAGTCTTCACAGCTCAGTATGGCAACCACAAGAAACGGCAGAGTTGTAGGCACAGCTCAGCACATCACCAAAGCCAACCTTCACTCCACAGATTGTGGTCTACACTTCTTGCTGCCTCGATGAAGCAGCCAACAATCGAAGAACCTTCCTACCTCGGATATTCTCTCTTCTCCCTCTTCCATCAGGCAAAAGATAGAAAAGCCTAAAAGCTTGTACCACCATGCTCTAGGCAGCTTCTATTCCATTGTTATAAGATGATTGAATGGATCTCTTGTACAATAAGTTGGGCTCTTGACCTCACAATCTACCTCGTCATATCCTTGAACCTTAATGTCAGCCTGCACTGCACTCTCTATAACTGTTAACTTCATTCTTCATTCTTTTATTGCTTTCTCTTTGTATTACTTCGATATGTTGATGTAATGAAGTGCATGCAAAATGAAGATTTTCACTGTACCTCAGCACATGTGACAATGATAACCCATTTTACCAAGGCAGGTGCCCTGGCACATGACCACAGTGGACAAGAAGCTTTCAGGTTGTTATTTATAACTCTGAAATGATGTATCAAGAACACACGGAAACACTCTGCAAACAGCTGGAGGCGTGCACCAACTCCCAGACTACAGCTCTACTCTATCCATCAGTCACCACCTGTCCCATCTATGGAAGAGTCTGGGGTTCTTACATTGGCCTCTTCAGAACCTACTAAACTTCAATGGGAGCACATCACCATTGATCCACAGGGACTGCTTAAGAAGACTTGAGGGTTATGTTTAAAGAAATGAGACTACTGGCTCTCACGCCCCCCCTCCCCCACCCGAGCTATAGTCACCCACCCTCAAAACTTCTCTTTCAGCCTCTCTTACCAACCAAACCGCCCCAGAGCTGCCAGCGCTCTCTGGGACCTAGCTGTCTTCAGCCTCAAGCTGCTGCTCCAGATTGAGGGTCGTTGTGAGCCTAAGAAGGCCAGAGGTCCATGGGCTGCAGTGTCCCTGTTCACCAGCTCCCCCACCGGGGCTCCATCAGAAGAACATAGCAGGAAGAAAAGATGTGTGTTGCTGCATTAAACCTCCAAACAACCCTAGTTCATTAAAGGTTGGACCATCAATGTTGTGAGGTGGTGTCTTTGGCTCCAAAATTATCTGCTTCCTCTTTGCAGATGCTGCCTGACTGAGTTTCAACAGAATTTCTGTTTATATTGGTCAATCAGCTTCTGTTCCGATACATCTGGTCTAATATTTACATCACCATTGCCTCCCTAAAGCACCAACATCCTGCACAAAATATCATCAGCTTCTGCCTTGAACATTTTCGATGACTCCCTCTCCATAGCTCCCCCACAGAATCACTGAGCCTCCCAGAAAAGAAACTCCTCCTTATCTTCCTCCAAAATGGATTACCTTTTTGGTAGAAATTAGGCCTCCTGGTCCTGTGAACCTTCTTTGGGGGAAATGGAGACACAAGAGACTCCAGATTCCAGCACAAAAAAAAACAAACTGTTTGAAGATCTGAAGCAGGGGTCTCAACTTCAAGCATCAATAATTCCTCTCTTCCCCCACCCACCCCAACATCTCTCCCACAGATGCTGTTGTTTCCCTAGCAGTTTATTTTTTGCTTCTCTGGAGAAACCTCCTCGCTGCATCCACCTTGCCAGTCTTCCTATTTAGAACCAAAGAACACTAAAGCACAGGAAACAGGCCATTCGGCCCTTCTAGTCTGTGCCAAAACTTTATTCCACTAGTCCCATTGACCTGTGCCCAGTCCATAACCCTCCAGTCCTCTCCCATCCATGTATCTATCCAATTTATTCTTAAAACTGAAGACTGAGCCCACATTTACCACATCAGATGGAAGCTCGTTCCACACTTCCACCACTCTCTGAGTGAAGAAGTTCCCCCTAAAACTTTCCCGTTTCACCCTAAAGCCATGTCCTCTCGCATTTATCTCTCCTAATCTAAGTGGAAAGAGCCTATTCACATTTACTCTGTCTATACCCCTCATAATTTTGTAAACCTCTATCAAATCTCCCCTCATTCTTCTACACTCCAAGGAATAAATTCCTAATCTGTTGAATCTTTCCCTGTACCTCAACTCCTGAAGACCCGGCAACATCCTAGTAAATCTTCTCTGCACTCTTTCAATCTTACTGATATCCTTCCTATAGTTAGATGACCAGAACTGCACACAATACTCCAAAGCCTCACCAATGTCTTATACAACCTCCCCATAACATCCCAACTCTTATACTTAATACTTTGATTTATGAATGCCAGGATGCCAAAAGCCTTCTTTACAACCCCATCTGCCTGTGACGCCACTTTCAGGGAATTATGTATCTGAACTCCCAGATCCCTTTGTTCCTCTGCACTCCTCAGTGCCCTACCATTTACTGTGTATGTCCTACCTTGATTTGTCCTTCCAAAATGCAACACCTCACACTTGTCTGCATTAAATTCCATCTGCCATTTTCTGGCCCATTTTTCCAATTGGTCCAGATCCCTCTGCAAGCTTTGAAAGCCTTCCTCGCTGTCCACAATACCTCCAATCTTAGTGTCATCAGCAAACTTGCTGATCCAATTTACCACATTATCATCTAGATCATTGACATAGACAACAAACAACCATGGTCCCAGCACAGATCCCTGAGGCACACCACTAGTCACAGGCTCCAGTCTGAGAAGCAATCATCCACTACCACTCTCCGTCTCCTCTCACACAGCCAATTTCAAATCCAGTTTACAACCTCTCCATGGATACCTAGTGTCTGAACCTTCTGAACTAACCTCCCACGTGGGACCTTGTCAAATGCCTTACTAAAGTCCATGTAGACAATATCCACAGCCTTTCCTTCATCTACTTTCTTGGTAATTCCCTCGAAAAACTCTACAAGATTTGTTAAACACGATCCACCACGCACAAAGCCATGCTGACTATCCTTAATCAGCCCTTGGCTGTCCAAGTACTTGTATATCCGATCTCTCAGAACACCTTCCAATAATTTACCTACTACTGATGTCAGGCTCAACAGGTTGTAATTAGCTGGTTAAAGAGATCTTCTCTCATTCTTCACAACTCCAGTGAACGTAGAGCCAACTTGCTCAACCCAGACAGTGTGAACGTGAGAGGATGTTTCCTATAGTGGGGGAATTTAGGACCAGAGGGCACAGCCTCAGAGTAGAAGGACGCCGCTTTAAAGCAGAAATGAGGAGAAATTTACTTAGCTGGAGGGTGGTGAACCTGAGGAATTCATTGCTACAGATAGCTGTGGAGGCCAGGTCATTGAGTATATTTAAAGTGGAGGTTGATGGGTTCCTGATTAGCAAGGGAGTCAAAGGTTAAGGGAAGAAGGCAGGAGAATGGGTTGATGGAGGTAATAATGTCAGCCATGAAGAAATGGTACAGCAGACTTGATGGGCAAAATAGCTTAATTCTGCTCTTTGGTCTTCTAGCCTTATGGTCTAATGGTCAATCATTCACCATTTCCTTTCCTAATTTATCTTCCCTCATTCCTCCCTTTTCATTCTCTATCCATCCTAGTTTATATTTTATTTTTTTACCTTATTTCCCTCAATCTCCCTGCTCTTTCCTCTCTTTCTTTCTCAGTGCTAACCTACCCTTCATCTTTCTCCCGTTCCCTATTCTTCCTGTTCCATTATTTCTTTCCATCCATTTTCTTCCATTCATTTTATTTTAACAGGATTTTCTTTAATATTCCAGATGCACTGTACCTTACTTCTGAAAAGTTGTGACTACTTAAACTTGGCTTAATGACTTGCTGAGTCACTGCACTCTCTTCTTTTGCTGGATTTTTTCCATTAGGTGACTGAAGCACTGTCTTTGTATTTAGTCAATGATGGTATAATTTTCAGCTTACTACTTGGCTAACTAGAGCATATGATGCAATATAATATCATTAGTGTAGGTAACTGTGAATTCAGTGACATTTCTGGTATTCGCAAAATGATTCATAGCTTGTAACATTAGCTCAATGTGAAAAGCAAGTCTAACAACATGTTCACATTACCATACCTTGTGAGACAATGCTTGCAGAAGGGAAAGGTAAATTGAAATCATAATCTAATAAAACCAGAAAACATGGGAAACACTGGATATGTTAAGCACCTGTGGATGGAGAAACAGTTAACATTTCAGGACTGGGTCAGAACTGGGAAAGAGAGAAAACAAATTAGTTTCAGTTGCAAAGATGGAGGGAATAAGGGGAATCTCTCTAGTCGAGTGATATTAAATGGGGAATTAGACCAGTAGATGGGATCTGATTATGTTTGTTTGCTCAGTTGTTCATAGCAAGGTTATGCAAGATGCCCAACAGATCAGACTCTACAACACTCAAGATTCAAGATAGTTTACTGTCTTTCTTCAGTGTACTGTAAAGGAGAATGAGATCATTGTTACTTTGACCCGATGTAGCATAAAAATGCAATAACGGAAGAATACAATTAACAAATAATAAAAACACAATAAATATAAGTATGAAAGCAATCGTGTAAAGCTGAATGTTCAAGCAAGTGTTTGAGTGTGGTTGTATAAGATGGAAGATGCAAAATGGTGACAGGCAGAAATCACCTTGATCTCTCTGCCTCTTTCTTTGGAGACAGCTTATCTACTGATGTCTATTAAAAAACCCACTGACTCTCACAGTTACCTGGTCTATACTTCCTCCCACCCTCTTACTTGTACAAATGCCATCCCCTTCTCTCAATTCCTCTGTCTCCCCAGTGTCTGCTCTCAGGATGAGGTTTTTCATTCCAGAACTAAGGAGTTGTACTCCTTCTTCAAAGAAAGAGGCTTCTCTTTCTCCACCATCGATGCTGCCCTCAACCGTATCTCTTCCATTTTGCCTGCCCTCACCCATCCTCCCGCACCCCCACCAGAGACAGAGTTCCTCTTGTCTTCACCTTCTGCCCCACCAGCCTCCACGTCCAGCACATAATTCTCCGTAACTTCAACCATCTCCAACAGGATCCCAGCACATAATTCCCTTTCCTCACTTTCTGCTTTTTGCAGGGATCACTCCCTACATGACTCCCTTGTCCATTCGTCCCTCCTACCGATCTCCCTCCTGGTACTTACCTTGCAAGCGGAACAAGTGCTACACCTGCCCCTACACCTCCTCCTTCACTACCATTCAGGACCCCAAACAGGCCTTCCAGGTGAGGTGACACTTCACCTGGGAATCTGTTGGTGTCATCTACGGTATTCGGTACTTCTGATGTAGCCTCCTGTAAATCGGTGAGACCCCACATAGATTGGGAGATAGCTGTGCTGAGCACCTGCACTCTGTCCACCGGAAAAAGTGGGAATCTCCCAGTGGCCATCTATTTTAATTACACTTTCCTTCCCCATTTCGACATGTCACTCCATGGCCTCCTCTACTGTCATGATGAGGCCATGCTCAAGTTGGAGGAGCAACATTTTACATTCCATCTGGGTAGCCTCTAACATGATGGCAGGAGCATCAATTTCTGAAAATTACAGTAATGCCCTCCACCTCTCCTTCACCATTCCCCATTCTCATTTCCCTCTCTCAGCTTATCTCCTTGCCTGCCCATCAACCCTATCTGCTGCTCCTCCCCTTTTCTTTCTTTCTTGGCCTTATGTACTCTTTTGTCAGATTCCCCCTTCTCCAGCCCTGTATTTCATAATGAGGTGGAGTCCATTTTATCACACTAGGGAACCATTTAATAGTCTTATAACAATGGGGCAGAAATTGTCTTTGAGCCTTGTGGTATGTACTTCTGGGCATTTCTATCTTTTGCCAATGGAGAGGGGAGAAGACTGAATGTCCAGAGTGGGAGGGACTTAGATTATGATGGGTGATTGACTGAGGCGGTGAGAAATATAGATAGAGTCCTGATTAGGTGACCACTGATGCCAGGCAGACAGACTCTGAAGAGTATTGATAATGGCTGGGGTCATCCACCTTGTAAAGACAATGCTCAGAAGAAGGCAATGGCAAACCACTGCTGTAGAAAAACTTGCCTAGAACAATCATGGTCATGGAAAGACCATGATCACCTACATCTTATGACACGGCACAAAATGAACAAAATGCAAGCAGGCTTTTTAGACAATAGACAATAGGTGCAGGAGTAGGCCATTCAGCCCTTCGAGCCAGCACCACCATTCACTGTGATTGTGGCTGATCATCCACAATCAGTACCCTTTTCCTGCCTTCTCCCCATATCCCTTGACTCCACTATCTTTAAGAGCTCTATCTAACTCTTTCTTGAAAGAATCCAGAGAATTGGCCTCCACTGCCTTCTGAGGCAGAGCATTCCACAGAACCACAACCCTCTGTGTGAAAAAGTTTTTCCTCAACTCCGTTCTAAATTGTCTACCCCTTATTCTTAAACTGTGGCCTCTGGTTCTGGACTCCCCCAACATCGGGAACGTGTTTCCTGCCTCTAGCCTGTCCAATCACTTAATAAACTTATATGTTTCAATCAGATCCCCTCTCATCCTTCTAAAGTCCAGTATATACAACCCCAGTCGCTCCAATCTTTCAATATTTGACAGTCCCGCCATCCCTGGAATTAACCCTGTGAACCTATGCTGTACTCCCTCAATAGCTAGAATGTCCTTCCTCAAATTTGGAGACCAAAACTGTACACAATACTCCAGGTGTGGTCTCGCCAGGGCCTTGTACAACTGTAGAAAGACCTCTTTGCTCCTATACTCAACTCCCCTTGTTATGAAGGCCAACATGCCATTAGCTTTCTTCACTGCCTGCTGTACCTGCATGCTTACTTTCAGTGACTGATGAACAAGGACACCTAGATCTCATTGTACTTCCCCTTTTCCTAACTTGACACCATTCAGATAGTAATCTGCCTTCCTGTTCTTGCCACCAAAGTGGATAACCTCACATTTATCCACATTAAACTGCATCTGCCATGCATCTGCCCACTCACCCAACCTGTCCAAGTCACCCAGCACTCTCATAATATCCTCCTCACATTTCACACTGCCACCCAGCTTTGTGTCATCTGCAAATTTGCTGATGTTACTTTTAATGCCTTCATCTAAATCATTAATGTATATTGTAAATAGCTGCGGTCCCAGCACCGAGCCTTGCGGTACCCCACTAGTCACTGCCTGCCATTCTGAAAAGGACCCATTAATCCCTACTCTTTGTTTCCTGTCTGCCAACCAATTTTCTATCCATGTCAGTACCCTACCCCCAATACCATTTGGTCTAATTTTGCACACTAACCTCCTATGTGGGACCTTATCAAAGGCTTTCTGAAAGTCCATGTACACTACATCCACTGGCTTTTCCATGTCCATTTTCATAGCTACATCCTCAAAAAATTCCAGATGATTAGTCAAGCATGATTTCCCCTTTGTAAATCCATGCTGACTCCAACCCATCCTGCCACTGCTATCCAAATATGCCGCTATTTCATCTTTTATAATTGATTCCAGCATCTTCCCCACCACTGATGTCAGACTAACTGGTCTATAATTGCCTGTTTTCTCTCTCCCTCCTTTCTTTTACACATTTTTCTACTAGTTTGGGCGAGTCTTCAAGTAGAGGTCATGTGTCAAGGGTGAAAGATGAAATACTTAAGGGGAAAATGAGGGGAACTTCTTCACAGAGGGTGGTGAGAATGTGGAAAGAGCAGCCAGCTCAAGTGGTGTAAGCAGTGCCAATTTCCACACTTAAGAGAAATTTAAATATGTGCATGGATGGGAGGGATATGGAGTTCTGTGGTCCAGGTGCAGTCAATAGGACTCGGCAGATTAATAGTTCAGCACAGACTAGCTGGGATGAAGGGCCTGTTTCTGTGCTATAGTGTAGCGTAGCAGTTAGCGCAACACTATTACAGCTCAGGGCATCCTGGAGTTTGGAATTCAATCCTGGCACCGTTCTGTAAGGAGTCTCTGTATGTCCTCCCTACAGAGTGCATGCGTTTTCCCCAGGTGCTCCAGTTTTGTTTCACGGTCCAAAAACATACAGGATACATTAATTGGTCATTGCAAATTGTCCTATGATTAGGCTAGGCTTAATTGGGGTTGTGGAGTTGCTGGGAGAGTGTAGCTTGAAGGGTGGAAGGGTATAGTCTGTGCTGTATCAAAAAAAAGATACTATGATTCTAACTACTGGATTGTCCCCATTCCCTTTAACAGCTTTAATCCCTTGTTTTTGTAATTAATTTTTTTGGCAATATCGTACATCACTCACAATTTTACTTAACTATTCTCATTTTACACAAGTAACAGTATATGTTTTCCTTTAACCTAGCTAACTTATTTACAATAACGTTTATTGAGACAGCTGGGGTATAGTAGGTTATAATCATCTAGTTCTTCTTCAGACTCTGGTGCCCATTTTTTATTTTCAAACACTGAAGTAGACATTATTATCTTTTCAATGCAAATACGAGGAAATCTGCAGATGCTGGAATTTCAAGCAACACACATAAAAATTGCTAGTGAGTGCAGCAGGTCGGGCAGCATCTATAGGAAGAGGTACAGTCGACGTTTCGGGCCGAGACCCTTCATCAGGACTAACTGAAAGAAGAGATTGTAGGAGACCTTATTTCCGTTTGTCCTGACGAGTGGTCTCAGCCCTTCCTATACTTCCTATACTATATTCAGCCCTTCGGCTGTACCTCTTCCTACAGATGCTGCCCGACCTGCTGCGCTCACCAGCAATTTTTATTTATTATTATCTTTTGCCTGTTCTTTCTGTGACCTTTCCTTTCACTTTTGTTCTCTTTCTCAGCTTTTTTTTTTCCAGGATCCGTCTAACCATTTTTCATTTCACATCAACATTCAGCAAACACAGGCCACCCTACAGTCTTCTCACATTTTCCATTCGCTAACAACACGTCTGCAGACACTCACTGCGTCCATTCTGCCCGCACAGTATGCTTCTCAACATACTTTATGCTTTCTGGTCCATAATGTACCAACATGCACTCTACCAGGGTCCTTTAGAGGTCTGGAACCGGGGACTTTCACACTACCCCTTGCACACACAAACATACTTTGGAATTACATTATTTTTAGATATATACCACACACTAACTGTACTCCCGCGGTACAGGCAAACCTTTTGTTTTTTGTGCCGCTGTACGATCGGACCCGGACCAGGCAACCACCTTTCACTCTGCTACAGCTTTCCTGTGTCAGCGGCTAAGTTGTTGCCATGTCTTGATTAATCCACCCAGAAGGAAATTTGTGTTCTGGCAGCAGACTCATTTCCGTGCTCACATATGAGCTGCCCAGGATTTAGGACTGATCAGCAGTGGGGCTGAATTCCTTCCTCTCGTGTTATGAAGGCAAGGGTTGGCCATCTTGGTGAAAGCTCTGAGTACCTGTTACCTCTGATAAACTGGGCTCTGGAGCTCACATACTCCATTACACTTGAGCACAAGGAGAAACGCATGGCTTCTGTTATTACATTGTTGTGAAGTCAGCACAGAAAAATGCTCTTTTTATACAGAATTCACTCGCAGTTACAGATATTTGGTACACTGCTTAAACAGTAGCATGCAAAAGTTTGGGCACCCCAGGTCAAAATTTCTGTTCCTGTGAATAGCTAAGCGAGTAAAAGATGACCTGATTTCCAAAAGGCATAAAGTTAAGGATGACACATTTCTTTAATATTTTAAGCAAGATTACTTTTTAATTTTTTTAAATTTCCTTAGTTAAAATCTAAACAAGCCTGATGCATTTTGGAAACAAGTCCTGTGGACTGATGGAGTTAAAATAGAACTTTTTGGCCGCAATGAGCAAAGGTGCGTTTGGAGAAAAGAGGGTGCAGAATTTCATGAAAGGAACACCTCTCCAACTGTTAAGCAGGGGGGTGGATCGATCATGATTTGGGCTTGTGTTGCAGCCAGTGGCACGGGGAATATTTCACTGGTAGAGGGAAGAATGAATTCAATTAAATACCAGCAAATTCTGGAAGTAAACATCACTCCGTCTGTAAAAAAGTTGAAGATGAAAAGAGGATGGCTTCTACAACAGGATAATGATCCTAAACACACCTCAAAATCCACAATGGACTACCTCAAGAGGCGCAAGCTGAAGGTTTTGCCATGGCCCTCACAGTCCCCCGACCTAAACATCATCGAGAATCTATGGATAGACCTCAAAAGAGCAGTGCATGCAAGACGGCCCAAGAATCTCACAGAATTAGAAGCCTTTTGCAAGGAAGAATGGGTGAAAATCCCCCCACAAGAATTTAAAGACTCTTAGCTGGCTACAAAAAGTGTTTACAAGCTGTGATACTTGCTAAAGGGGGTGTTACTAAGTACTGCCATGCAGGGTGCCCAAACTTTTGTTTCGGGCCCTTTTCCTTTTTTGTTATTTTGAAACTGTAAAAGATGGACATAAAAAAGTTTTCTTGCTTAAAATATAAAAGAAATATGTCATCTTTAACTTTATGCCTTTTGGAAATCAGGTCATCTTTTACTCGCTTAGCTATTCACAGTAACCAAACTTTTGACCAGGGGTGCCCAAACTTTTGCATACAATTGTATTTGAATTCCTTCCTTGCTTTATCATCAATCACAATCGAGCTGTTAAAAGTCAATAGAAACTACAAGCTAACAATTGATGCAACACATCAAAGTTGCTGGTGAACGCAGCAGGCCAGGCAGCATCTCTAGGAAGAGGTACAGTCCACGTTTCAGGCCGAGACCCTTCGTCAGGACTAACTGAAGGAAGAGATTTGAAAGTGGGAGGGGGAGGGGGAGATCCGAAATGATAGGAGAAGACAGGAGGGGGAGGGATGGAGCCAAGAGCTGAACAGGTGATTGGCAAAAGGGATATGAGAGGATCATGGGACAGGAGGTCCAGAGAGAAAGACGGTGGGGGGGGGGGACCCAGCAGATGGGCAAGGGGTATAGTGAGAGGGACAGAGGGAGAAAAAGGAGAGTGAGAGAAAGAATGTGTGTATAAAAATAAATAACGGATGGGGTACGAGGGGGAGGTGGGGCATTAGCGGAAGTTAGAGAGTCAATGTTCATGCCAATTGATAATACCTTGAATTTAGTAAAGCAGTTGTCCCTGAGTTGGGGTGTGATTTGCATTCTTTTGTTATATTCTTATCTCATCTCCAGTAAATGAAAATGCCTCTGGGAATCTGGTCTTTTATAATTGACTCCAGCATCTTCCCCACCACTGGTGTCAGTCTAACTGGTCTATAATTCCCTGTTTTCTCTCTCCCTCTTTTCTTAAAAAGTGGGATAACATTAGCTACCTTCCAGTCCTCAGGAACTGATCCTGAGTCTATAGAACATTGGAAAATAATTACCAATGCGTCCGCGATTTGTAGAGCGACCTCCATAAGTACCCTGGGATGCAGACTATCAGGTCCTGGAGACTTATCAGCCTTCAGTCCCATCAGTCTATCCAACACCATTTTCTGACTAATGTGAATCTCCTTCAGTTCCTCCGTTACCCTAGATCCTCCGGCCACTATTACATCTGGGAGATTGTTTGTGTCTTCCCTAGTGAAGACAGATCTGAAGTACCTGTTCAGCTCGTCTGCCATTTCCTTGTTCCCCATAATAAATTCACCTGTTTCTGTCTTCAAGGGCCCAACTTTGGTCTTAACTAATTTTTTCCTCCACATACCTAAAGAAGCTTTTACTATTGTCACAAGAATACACATAGATTACGATGTAGCTGTCCTGGGCTGGCACCAGTGGAATCAGCAGTTGGTCTGCCACCTGTCTTCAGGAGAGAGAGAGATAAGGAAAACAATGGAGCAGCATTTGGAGATGTTAATGAAGGGACGGGAGAGAGAGTAACAGAAGGAGAGAGCTGTCAAGAGCGGCTCCCCCTTTGAACCCTGAACTGTTTGAAGTGATGGACAGGCGATACCCCAGCAGGGGGATAAAAAGGGATAGGTTCGCTAAGGCAGGACACACACGACACCCGAGGTAACAAGACCTTGGAAGCGGTGCGTCTCTCACAAGTCGGTGGGAAGTACCGGGCATAGACGCACAGGGTAGAAAGGTACGGGTTGGCGGGAACCTGGTGTGTGTCCACCCTTGCCTGGGTGCTGGGATCACTGCAGAGAAATGATCGTATCTGGAAATGGAGGGGTCACGGTCGGTGACCTCAGATGACATCACAAAGGACTCGCCCGACAGCTGACTGCGAAGGTCTGTGTGGAAGCTGTTTGAATATTCATTCGTTTTGCTCTCTCTCTCCTTCCCCCACACTGTCCATTGCCACGGCAGTGATTACTGCGAACTGAACTGAATTAAATTAAACTGAACTTTGTGTCACTTTGAAACTGGTCATTTACCCCTAGACGACCATAGAGCTTGATTGATCCTGTTATCTGAATTCTGTGTACATGTATGTTTATCATTGCTGAACTGTTGCATTCATTATCCTTTTGATTAGAGTACTGTGTTGCTTGTTTCTTTAATAAAACTTTCTTAGTTCTAGTAATCCAGACTCCAACTAAGTGATCCATTTCTGCTGGTTTGGCAACCCAGTTACGAGGTACGTAACACTATCCTCCTTTACATTCTTGGCTAGCTTACATTCTCATCTTTTCTCCCTGTATTGCCTTTTTAGTTATCTTCTGTTGCTCTTTAAAAGTTTCCTAATCCTCTGGCTTCCCACTCATCTTTGCTATGTTATACTTCCTCTCTTTTATTTTTATACTGCCCTTGACTTCCCTTGTCATCCACGGTCGCCCCTTACTCCCCTTAGAATCTTTCTTCCTCTTTGGAATGAACTGATCCTGCACCTTTTGTATTATTCCTAGAAATACCTGCCATTGTTGTTCCACTGTCATCCCTGCTAGGGTACCTTTCCAGTCAACTTTGGCCAGCTCCTCCCATATGGCTCCATAGTCCCTTTTGTTCAACTGTAATACTGACACTTCCAATTTTCCCTTCTCCCTCTCAAATTGTAGCAGTCGGCCATCTGGCCCGTTGAGACTGCTCCACCATTCAATAAGATCATAGCTGATCTGATCATGGACTCATCTCCACCTACCTGCCTTTTCCCCATAACCCTTAATTCCCCAATTATGGAAAAATCTATCCAACCCTGTCTCAACTGTACCTACTGAGGTAGCCTCCACTGCTTCATTGGGCAGAGAATTCTACAGATTCACCACTCTTTGGGAAAGTCAGCTCCTCCTCATCTCCATCCTAAATTTAGTCCCCTGAATCTTGAGGCTATGTCCCCTAGTTCTAGTCTCACCTACCAGTGGAACCAACTTTCCTGCCTCTATCTTATCTATCCCTTCCATAATTTTATATGTTTCTATAAGATCCCCTCTCATCCTTCTGAATTCCAGGGAGTATAGTCCCAGATAACTCAATCTCTCCTCATAGTCTAACTCTCTCATTTGTGGAATCAACCCGGTGAACCTCCTCTGCACCCCCTCCAAAGCCAGTATATCAAGTAAGGAGACCAGAACTGCATGCAGTCTCACCAGTATCCTATACAGTTGCAGCATTATCTCCCTGCTCTTAAATTCAATCCCTCTAGAAATGAAGGCCAATCTTCCATTTTCCTTCTTGATAGCCTGCTGCACCTGCAAACCTGTACCTCTTGTAGAAAGCCCTTTGCCCAATTCTGGTTCACTCTCAGCTGGCGAAGAGTCCTTACCTTCAAACCTTCTTCATTGTCCTTGTTGCATTAAACAGACAGCTTTAGTTTTGGGGCCTATTGTGCATAACTCAGTGCAAATTTCTCAACTATGTTGAAAATCAAGTTGAATTCCATCCCATTCTTCAGGAAATCTACAAATATTTCTGGGCCCATTCAATGAGTGGAGCTCAGGATGTTGAGAGAGTTGAGAGCTTCAACCTTCTAGGAGTGGATATCACCAATAGTCTGTCCTGGTCCAAATATATAGCCACTATGGCCAAGAGAGCTTACCAAAAAGTCTACTTCCACACGAGGCTAAAGAAATTTGGCATTTCCCATTGTGCTTGATCAATTTTTATTAATGCAGCATAAAAAACATTCTATCTGGATGCATAACAGTAGTAATTCTTCTGTATGTGACTGCAAAAAACACTGTTGTGGACACAGTTCAGCATATCACAGAAACCAGTCCACTTTCTATATTTCTCACTGCCACAGTCAAGTAGTCAGCATAATCAAAGACTTCACCTACCCTAGACATTCTTTCTTCTCTTGTCTCCTATTGAGCAGAAGATACTAAAACCTGAAAGTACATAGCACCAGGCTCAAAGATAGATTTTTTTCTTGCTGTTAATAGACACTTGAACAGATCTCTCGTATGAAAAATTGCAATCTTGATGGCACAATCTACCTCATTATAATCTTGTACTTCATTATTTACCTGCACTGCACTTTCTCTGTAGCTGTTACACTTTATTCTGCATTGTTGTAGTTTTACTTTGTTCGACCTCAATGCATTGAAGGATGAATTGATCTGTATAAACAGAATGCAAGACAAGCTTTCTCTGTATCTTGGTACACATGACAATAATAAGCTAATTCCATTCCAATGTGGATTAAGAAGGACATTGTTATTGTTTCCCAGAGATGTATCTTGTGCATCATTCACATCTTGAGTTTGTTGCATTTACACAACTCTTTTGTAGAAGCAATATTAAGCTGGTGTATACCAGTAGCAATGTCAACAACTGTCTGTTATTCATTCTTATGAGGGAACTCCAGTAATGGGCTGGGCGAGAGAACCTCCAGGGCAGGACGTGGCTCTTGAACTAGATTGGCTCAGCTCTTGGACTTGGATTGGTTAGGCTCTTGGGTACGGAGCTGGGACTCCTCTTTGGAGTGCAGGGTCGGGACCCTTTTCAGGACGCAGGGCCAGGATGACAGCTGAGGACACTTGCCGACATCAACTGCAAAAGGGTTCCTGGACTGGACAAGGGACTCCTGGACTGGACCAGATCCAAGAAGCCTTGACTTGGACAGGACTGGAACACAGCGCCTGGAACTTGGAACACAGGAACATGGAACACAGAGCCGGGACCCCTCCTTGGGAACAGGACCTAGGGCCAGGACTCCTCTTTGATGCAGACATGAAACACAGGAACACAAAGAGATAGTTCCAAACTCAATAATAGATAGTTCCTTATCTTGGCGTGGCAAGGCTCCTGTCTCACTCCAGCAGCTGAACTTGCCAAGGATACAGGCAAGGCTTCAGAAGGAAGGGGAAGAGAACAGTCCAGCAGGGAATCCTTGGTTTGAGAGGTATTTATGTGCCAGCCCAAAACGAGAATCAGGTGCCGCAATTAAGGCACCCAATGGAACAAGGGAAAACAGGAAAACCCAGAATAAGGATTGGTGAACCGGACCATGAACCGGAATGCGGATTTCACGGACCGGACCATGACAGGTAACAAGTTAGCCCATTTGCAGCCACAGCAAAAACAGCAAATGAAAGAATTAATTTTGAAGTTTAAAAATTTATTTCCTGATGTTCCAATCTGAACCACAGTTGCATCACATGATGTAGATGTGGGGAATGCCAAGCCGATTAAACAACACCCCTATTGCATGAATGTGGAAAAATGTAGATTAGCCGAACAAGAAATTGAATATATGCTGAAAAATGGAATTATTCAGCCTTCTAATTCAGATTTCACCTTGCATTATTGTGCCTAAGCCAGATGGTAGTATTAGGTTTTGCACTGACTATAGAAAGGTGAATGCTGTAACAAAAACAGATGCTTATCCCATCCCTAGGGTGGATGATTGCATAGACAAAGTTAGAAAAGCTAAGTTTCTTACAAAGATTGATCTGTTAAAAGGATATTGGTGTGTTCCATTGACAGATAGAGGGAGAGAAATTTCTGCATTTGTGACACCTTCCGGGCTGTATGAATACAATGTCCTACTGCTTGGAATGACAAATGCTCCAGGAACATTTCAGAGAATGATTAATTCCGTAATTCAAGAGCTAAAACATACAGATGCCTATATTGATGATTTAGTCACAGGAAATGATACGTGGGAAGCACATATCTCGGCAATGGAAGAGTTGTTTGAAAGACTTTCCAAGGCCAACCTTACAGTTAAGTTAGCTAAGAGTGAATTTGGCCATGCCACTGTGACCTAGCTTGATTATGTGGTAGGTCAAGGTGAGTTAGCTCCTGTTCAAGCAAAAGTTCAGGCAATTTCAGAAGTTCCCATTCCAGCTGGTAAAAATGCTCTTAGAAGTTTTCTGAGAATGGTTGGATACTATCGTAAGTTTTGTAAGAACTTTGTTGACATTGCTCTTCCTTTGACTAACCTCCTGAAGAAGGGTTCTTTGGACAGAACCTTGTCAGAAGGCACTTGATCAGTTAAAAGCCATTTTATGTCGTCAACCTGTGCTCCGAGCACCCGATTTTACAAAGCCATTCTCCTTAGCTGTGGATGCCAGTGATGAAGCTGCATGGGCAGTGTTACTATAAAAGGATGAGTGTGATGGGGTTGAACATCCTTTAGATTACTTTTTAAGAAAATTCAATGAGCATCAAAGAAATTATTCCACCATAGAGAAAGAGCTATTGTCACTTATTTTAGCTTTGCAGCATTTTGATGTTTATATTTGCCCATCTCAGAAACCACTTGTGGTTTATATCGATCATAATCCATTGTTTTTTTTGAGTAAAATGAAGGACAAAAACAGAAGATTGTTAAATTGGAGTCTGACTATGCAGGAATATGATCTTATAATAACTCACATTAAAGGTAAAGATAATGTAATTGCTGATTGTCTTTCCAGATGTGAAGCTTGCAATGCATTTTTAATAGTGAAGTAGAATCTGGTATTTGTAAACGCTTCTGCAATATGTTTTATGATTATCATACATATATTGTTTCACATTGTGTAGTTTGCAGTTAAAATTTTGCTCTTGCAGATCAAAATTTTCCTTTTTGGGGGGAAGTGTTATGAACCCACAGGCTTCGTTTACTGTGGACTGTCACTTTAAGAGCGTCTAAATGAGGTGGGACTATGATGTTGTTCACTGACTGACTTGCAGCTTGTTTAACTTTAAAACAAGGACAGAGAGAGAGACAGAGAGAAGGAGAGCAGCTGATGAAACTTCAGCTGGTCACGGCGATGGTTCGAAACTCTTTTATGCCCACAAGGGTGAGTTAAATATCAGCACACGGTGCACTACGAATGGGTGTCTGTCACTTCGTATAATCCAAAGGAGTGGATTTTGTTTGGGATATCTTGTGGAGACCACTTATGTGTTAACCCTTGCCTGGGTATGTCGTGTGGTAATCCCTTGAAGACAATATCTCTGTGACAGATCACTTTCGGTGGTAACTCGTACGTGGATTTGGAACAACACAACGGACAAGATGTACAGCGACTGTTATCTCATTTTACCATCATGGAATCTGTGGAATACTTTCGTTTACCTGTGGAATTCGACGTAACCACCTTTTCTCTACGTTTCACCCTGGATTACAAATATCTCTCTCCTATCATACATTCTGTGTGTGAACTGAACTTTCCCTCTTTATCATCTCAAGACTCTAAGCTTTGTTTCCGCAAGCTTAACTTAGTTTGGGAGCTATATTACACACATGTATACACATAACACTGTTAACATTTGTTAATCTTGGTTAAGATACAATATTATAAGTAGATACTAAAAAAGATAGTGGTTTTAACATTAAAACCTGACTCAGTGTGAAATCTCTTGCTACTAGTTTATTTCTAAAGGTTACAGTACTTAACAGAGGGAAAACTCTGATTATAAACCTCCGCTGCCTTTCCACTCATGGGAAAGGCTTCGGGAGTAAACCCTAAGGACAAATCCGGAGCTGGAGTCCCTAAGGTAGCCCGATGTTGCCTTCAACCTCGCTCTGGCAACTCCTGCGATGACTCTGGTGCCAAGCTGTATCGGCCCTTGCCTTTCCCTTGGACAACATCGGTGTCATGGAGAGGGGAGACTTGCTGCATGGGCAACTGGCGGTCTTCCATACAACCTTGCCCAGGCCTGCGCCCTGGAGAGGACACTCCAGCGTCGCCTCACCGCGACGGCACAACACAGAAAGCAGCAGTCTACCAGTTGTCACTGCAGCCGAGACTGTCACTCTCATGTGGGCCTCTCCAGCCACAACAGATGCTGCTCTACCAACAGAGACTGAAGCAAGACTTTCCAGGCACAGATCCATGGTCTCACGAGACTAACAGATGCCACCACTCAGAGAGATGATAAGCTATGTAAGAGGGAAGGGTTAGATTGATCTTACAGTGGATTAAAAGTTCTGCACAACATTATGGGCTAAAGGGCCTGTATTGTGCTATATTTTTCTGTGTTCAATAAACATAAATTATACATAATCTTTACAAGAAAACACACTCAGAACAGAACAAAGGACAAAGCCCACCATGATACAAAGTGGAGGAGGGAAATGGGGGCAAAAGGAGAAGAACGCTAGGTGAAGAGGTGAGTGTGTGTGGGGGAACACAGGGTTTATGAGTCACCTGAAATTGGAAATTCTTTGTGTGATAAATTGAACATGTCTTTTTAATTTTACTTGTTGTTTTGGGATGCAGGCATTGCTGGCCAGACCAGTATTTGTTACCCCGTCCTAATTACTCCTCAGTGCAATAGCTCATGAGGCTATTTCAGAATCAATCACATTGCTGTGTCTCTAAAGACACATACAAGCTAGATAAGTTAAGCACAGCTATTTTCTTCACTGAACTGGATTGCCTTAGTATGACAAACCTAGCTTAGTTTGACCTCCTAAAATGCAATATCTCACATTTATCAGGATTGAAAACCATTTGCCAATCCTTAGTTGATCAAAAACCACCTGTAATTTTTCATAACCTTCTACACTGTCTGCAGCACTTCCTATGTTAGTATCATCTACAAACTTACTAACCATACCTTGTACCTTCACTTTTACATGGTTTATGTGAATTACAAACAATGAAGGCCCCAGTACTGATTCCTGTTGCATACCACTAGACACAGGTCTCCAGTTTGAGAAATAACCCTTGACCATCGCACTCTGATTCCTACCACTGAACCAATTATGAATCTAATCCACAACTTCCCCTCCCAGATTCCATACAGTCTAAACTTCCAGCCTAGCCTGCCATGAGGACCTTGACAAAAGCCCTGCTAAAGTCTTTCTTTTCAATGCCTTTCTGCCCATACTGTGCAAACGTATTAAGATCATCGTTCTACAGGGCACGGCTTGTTCCTGGGACTTCACACAGTATGTGTCCCAGTGCACACAGTGAGTGATTGCACAATGTATGTTCACCTCACTGAAATGGGATTCTCCTTAAGTAAGAACGATTATTTATCACATAATATCTATTCATATTTACAGTGCTACAAAGCTACTTTGCCCTTTGTACAGTATGTTGGATAGGAGTCTGAGATTTATAAGGAAGATGGAATTAAAGTCCAAGCCTTTCAAGTCATTTTATAAGTGGTTTAGGGTTCTCTCTTAAAACCAGCCGCTTCCAACAGATGGGGCTCATCAGCCGTGGTTGGCAGCTCACTTAGGAGAGGGAAAACTCTGGTCTCAAACCTCCATTGTCTTGCGTCTATACCTTTTCATGGGGAATGCTTCAGGAGTAAACCCTAAGGAAATATCCTGATCTGGAGTCCCTAAGGCTACCTGGAGTTTAACTCTGACTGGCAACTCCTGTGATGCTGATGCTGCCAAACTGTATCAGTCTCAGCTATTCCTTTGGATTCATCAGCCGTGTGGGGAGGGGGAGCTTGCTGCACAGTCAGCATCTTTCTCTCCATATCATCTTTCCCAGCTTTGCATAGGCAGCCAGGATGCAGGATCCATGGTTGACCCCGATCAACAAAGGGTTCTCTCTCCACTTATTACCTTTTTGCTGCGGGTGCTCATGCAGTGGTTCTGGTGAACCAGCAGGGAGAATGGTCAGATGGAAGGTGTGATCTGACAGAGGCAATGAGTAATTGATTTATTATTGTCACATGTAGAATCAGAATCAGACTTATTATCATTAATTTATATGAAATGAGTTTTCTCATTTTGTAGCAGCAGTACAATGCAAAGACATATGATTACTATAAATCATGAAAATAAATAAATAATGTAAAACAAAGGAATAGTGAGGTGGTGGTGTTCAATGGTTCATGGACTGTTCAGAAATCTGATGTTGGAGGGGAAGAAACTGTTTCTGAATCATTGCGTGTGAGTTTACAGACTCCTGTACCTCCTCCCCAATGGCAGTAAGTAAAAAAGGGCATTCCCTGGATGGTAAGGGTCCTTGGTGATGAATGCCACTTTCCTGAAGCACCTCGTGTTAAAGCTGTCCTTGATGGTGGGCAAGGTTATGCCTGTGATGGAGCTGGCTGAGTTTACAACCCCGTTGTCATCTTGTGCACTGGAGGTTCCATCCCAGGCTTTGATGCAACCAGTCAGAATGCCCTCTATCATATATCTGTAGAAATTTGCCAGACTTCAGTGACATACCAGATCTCCTCAAACTCCTCAAAATTCAATGTTCAATGAGGAAGGGGATGAGGGGCGGAGGGGGGGATGGTGATGAAGGTTGGGGGGGTGGCTGGGTTAAACAGTCAAAATGTAATCGGCAACTGGTTGTATTGAATGTAATTTGTTAGTGTTGCAATAAAAAAATCGGTGATAAAAAAATTCAACGTTCAAAGGAGTCCTTGACAATGGATGCAAATTCCAAAAAAAAGCAGAGCTGCTGACATGCCATCAGTAGAGCACTGAAGACTGATACAATCTTCACGAATGTCGTTGGCCCCAAGTTAGATCCTCTAAGATAATGACATCCAGGAACTTGAAGCTGCTCTCGCTTTCTATCACTAATCCCCCAGTGAGGATTGGTGTCTATTCTCTCAACTTCTCCTTCCCGAAATAATTCAAAGTGCATGTAGTGTGCAGCACAGGGAAACAATAAACATCAAAGAGCTCGATGTCCTAGTGAAGAGATCTGGGTGGAGATAGGGTACTGATGAGTCTCACAGCCTGAGGGAAGAAGCTGATACCCAGTCTGTCAGTCCCAGTCCTGATGCTCTTGTATCTGTCTCCTGACCAACATTCTTTCTAATTGTTTTTTACAGCTGGGTGGACCAATCATTGCTCTGAGCAGGAAATTTTTGCACAGCCTGAAAACTGCACAGCACTTTGTAATATACATAACGAAAAAACACAAACAACAACTCACAAGTAAACAATATTAGACAGACAAATAAATTTTCCACCTAGCCATTCACCAATCCCACATATTCATCAAAGTTGCCGTGATGATCGTAGATAGCTGCCTTCCTCGGTACACTCCAGTCTGTACTTTCAAGACAGTCCTTCAGCGCTGAAGTGGCACTTTCTGGACAAGTCCAGATCCCTCTGTAAACTGGTTTGATTCATTTAAACAGTGGTCTCTGTGCAGGGTACGTGGTCTGAGTATATAATGAGAATTGGGAGGGGGGGCAAAATTTTAGGCTCCACAAGTGTTGGTCCAAACCAGGTCTAATAGATTCTCTACTCTGGCTGTGAATTTGACATGCTGCTAGAGCTTTGGCAGAGCTATTACGATTGAGACATTCACGCACCACATCTGATTGATACAGACTCACAGGTCTCCTCCATGGGTCTTACCGGAGATCGCAGTATTTCCAGCCACCCAAAAGGAGAATAGGACTGCATAGCCGAATCCGTAGTGGTGTCCTGGAGCCATGTTTCTGAAAGGACGAGTGTGTAGCAGTTCCTCATCTCTTACTGCTTCAAACACAGACGCAAGAAATCCATCAAATTTTTTTTTTAGCGATCAGACATTAGCGAGTAGAAATGTAGACATCTGCTTTAAGTCACGCAACACACATAAAAGTTGCTGGTGAACGCAGCAGGCCAGGTAACATCTCCAGGAAGGGGTACAGTCGATGTTTCAGGCCAAGACCCTTCGTCAGGACTAACTGAAAGAAGAGCTAGTAAGAGATTTGAAAGTGGGAGGGGGAGGGGGAGATCCAAAATGATGGGAGAAGACAGGAGGGGGAGGGATAGAGCCAAGAGCTGAACAGTTGATTGGCAAAAGGGATATGAGAGGATCATGGGACGGGAGGCCAAGGGAGAAAGAGAAGGGGGGGGAGCCCAGAGGATGGTCAAGGGGTATAGTGAGAGGGACAGAGGGAGAAAAAGGAGAGAGAAACAGGATGTGTGTATATAAATAAATAAATAACGGATGGGGTGCGAGGGGGAGGTGGGGCATTAGCGGAAATTTGAGAAGTCAATGTTCATGCCATCAGATTGGAGGCTACCCAGATGGAATATAAGGTGTTGCTCCTCCAACCTGAGTGTGGCTTCATCTTTACAGTAGAGGAGGCCGTGGATAGACATATCAGAATGGGAATGGGACATGGAATTAAAATGTGTGGCCACTGGGAGATCCTGCTTTCTCTGATGGACAGAGCATAGGTGTTCAGCGAAATGATCTCCCAGTCTGCGTTGGGTCTCGCCAATATATAGAAGGCCGCATCAGGAGCACCGGATACAGTATATAGAAACATAGAAACATAGAAAATAGGTGCAGGAGTAGGCCATTCGGTCCTTCGAGCCTGCACCGCCATTTATTATGATCATGGCTGATCCTCCAACTCAGAACCCCACCCCAGCCTTCCCTCCACACCCCCTGACCCCCGTAGCCACAAGGGCCATATCTAACTCCCTCTTAAATATAGCCAATGAACTGGCCTCAACTGTTTCCTGTGGCAGAGAATTCCACAGATTCACCACTCTCTGTGTGAAGAAGTTTTTCCTAATCTCGGTCCTAAAAGGCTTCCCCTCTATCCTCAAACTGTGGCCCCTTGTTCTGGACTTCCCCAACATCGGGAACAATCTTCCTGCATCTAGCCTGTCCAATCACTTTAGGATCTTATACGTTTCAATCAGATCCCCCCTCAATCTTCTAAATTCCAACGAGTACAAGCCCAGTTCATCCAGTCTTTCTTCATATGAAAGTCCTACCATCCCAGGAATCAATCTGGTGAACCTTCTTTGTACTGCCTCTATGGCAAGGATGTCTTTCCTCAGATTAGGGGACCAAAACTGCACACAATACTCCAGGTGTGGTCTCACCAAGGCCTTGTACAACTGCAGTAGTACCTCCCTGCTCCTGTACTCAAATCCTCTCGCTATAAATGCCAGCATACCATTCGCCTTTTTCACCGCCTGCTGTACCTGCATGCCCACTTTCAATGACTGGTGTATAATGACACCCAGGTCTCGTTGCACCTCCCCTTTTCCTAATCGGCCACCATTCAGATAATAATCTGTTTTCCTATTTTTGCCACCAAAGTGGATAACTTCACATTTATCCACATTAAATTGCATCTGCCATGAATTTGCCCACTCACCCAACCTGTCCAAGTCACCCTGCATCCTCTCAGCATCCTCCTCACAGCTAACGCTGCCACCCAGCTTCGTGTCATCCGCAAACTTGGAGATGCTGCATTTAATTCCCTCATCCAAGTCATTAATATATATTGTAAACAACTGGGGTCCCAGCACTGAGCCTTGCGGTACCCCACTAGTCATCGCCTGCCATTCTGAAAAGGTCCCGTTTATTCCCACTCTTTGCTTCCTGTCTGCTAACCAATTCTCCACCCACACCAATACCTTACCCCCAATACCGTGTGCTTTAAGTTTGCACACTAATCTCCTGTGTGGGACCTTGTCAAAAGCCTTTTGAAAATCCAAATATACCACATCCACTGGTTCTCCCCTATCCACTCTACTAGTTACATCCTCAAAAAATTCTATGAGATTCGTCAGACATGACTTCCCTTTCACAAATCCATGCTGACTTTGTCCGATGATTTCACCGCTTTCCAAATGTGCTGTTATCACATCCTTGATAACTGACTCCAGCAGTTTCCCCACCACCGACGTTAGGCTAACCGGTCTATAATTCCCTGGTTTCTCTCTCCCTCCTTTTTTAAAAAGTGGAGTTACATTAGCCACCCTCCAATCCTCAGGAACTAGTCCAGAATCTAACGAGTTTTGAAAAATTATCACTAATGCATCCACTATTTCTTGGGCTACTTCCTTAAGCACTCTGGGATGCAGACCATCTGGCCATGGGGATTTATCTGCCTTCAATCCCTCAATTTACCTAACACTACTTCCCTACTAACATGTATTTCGCTGAGTTCCTCCATCTCACTGAACCCTCTGTCCCCTACTATTTCTGGAAGATTATTTATGTCCTCCTTAGTGAAGACAGAACCGAAGTAATTATTCAATTGGTCTGCCATGTCCTTGCTCCCCATAATCAATTCACCTGTTTCTGTCTGCAGGGGACCTACAGTCTTTACCAGTCTTTTCCTTTTTACATATCTATAAAAGCTTTTACAGTCCGTTTTTATGTTCCCTGCCAGTTTTCTCTCATAATCTTTTTTCCCCTTCCTAATTAAGCCCTTTGTCCTCCTCTGCTGAACTCTGAATTTCTCCCAGTCCTCAGGTGAGCCACTTTCTCTGGCTAATTTGTATGCTTCTTCTTTGGAATTGATACTATCTCTAATTTCTCTTGTCAGCCATGGGTGCACTACCTTCCTTGATTTATTTTTTTGCCAAACTGGGATGAACAATTGGGATATCACCCCAACCGACTCATAGGTGAAATGTCGCCTCACCTGGAAGGACTGTCTGGGGCCCTGAGTGATAGTGAGGGAGGAAGTGTAAGGGCATGTGTAGCACTTGTTCCACTTACAAGGGTAAGTGCCAGGAGGGAGATCGGTGGAGAGGGATGTGGTGGGGGGGGGGGCGGGAACGAATGGACAAATTTAAGTCTCACTCCGGGAAATGCTACCACAGCATTAAAGCCAGGACAAGCAGGCTCCGGGACAGCTTCTTCCACCAGGCCATCAGACGGATTAATTCACGCTGACACAATTGTATTTCTAAGCTATATTGACTGTTGTGTTGTACATGCTATTTATTACAAATTACTATAAATTGCACATTGCACATTCAGACGGAGACGTAACGTAAAGATTTTTACTCTTCATGTGTGTGAAGGATGTAAGAAATAAAGTCAATTCAGTTCAATTCAATTCTTTTACCGGCATGCCTGCTGCGCGTCTGCATCCTCGCATAACACTTTCAATGTCTGCTTCTCCGAGTGTCCGTAGTATCCGAGGAGCGAGGGTTTGCTCCGCACGTTAGAGGTCATAACTGCAGAATACCGTCATTATCCTGATCACTATTGAGCTAGACCTGTAGATTTTAGTGGTCTTAATGATCAGCAGTGTTTTTCGGATCATAGAAAAGATGAACGGGAGAAGGAATCTCAGTGTTGATTAAACCCGGGGAGGCTGCTGTGTCTGGGCGCGCCGTCATCTTCCGACCTTGCCCGTGCTACCTGTGTGATTGAATATGTGACCGTTGCAACTGGGTGCTCCACCAGGTAGGTCTCCAATCATCTGAAGATCCTGCAACAGCAGAAATGTGAAAACTGCAAAACTAAATAAATATATAAAAATCATAAAGATCAAGAGCGAGTCTCTGCAACATGATTACAAACTAACACCCAATGAAGTCCTGAATTTCAAGGAAGAGAACCAAACGGCCTATTTAACTGCATTGCTACTCAGAACTTTTGGAAAGTAATGGAACCGATTTTTAGAAACATCGGTAATCATATTTGTGCATAATTAATTTAGTACCTAAACATCTGACATGGGCTTTAGAAGGTGAAGATTTGGCCCTAATAGCTTCTGTAAACGCTTAGAGGAAATGGCAGCGTGAGTGGATAGCATTTCGTTATATCTGATTTAGCTAAAACTAGTAATTTTGTGAATACTTTTGAGAGATGGTAGTCGGGATTAAGAAAACAACTTTACGTGAGCACCTGTTTATTGTGAGAACTCAATGAAACTAGTAAGCTTAATAAACGTGTGATAGTTTCATTAGATTCCGTAGCTACAAAGGTGAATAAGATAACAGATTTTTTTAAAAAAAACGGATAAACAGGACGCACTTGCTCCACTGTTTTTTAAACAAAACTGCGGAGCAAGTGCGTCCTGTTTATCTGTCACCTCACGCACCTTTTACCAGGTCATACATTGTAAGATCGCAAAATTTGCAAATGTCTACAGATGTGAAGAGCATTCGAAGGGTTGCATCACCGGCTGGTATGGAGAGGCCACTGCACAGGATCGGGAAAAGCTGCAGCAGGTTATAAATTCAGCCAGCTCCATCGTGGGCGCTGGCCTCCCCAGCATCTTGGACACACGCCTTCGAAAGGCGATGCCTCAAAAGGGCGGCATCCATCACCCAGGGCATGCCCCTTCTCATTGCTACCATCAGGGGGAAGGGGCGAGGGAGAGAAACCCGAAGACACGCACTCAAAATGTCAGCAACAGCTTCTTCCTCTCCGTCATCATATTTCTGAATGGACAATAGACCCATGATCACCACCTCAGTTTAATTTTCCCTCTCTTTTTGAATATATATATATATATACACATAATAAAACACTATAATATATTTCTTATTATAATTTATAGTGTTTTATTATGTATTGCAATTCACTTCTGCTGGAAAATAATATTTTTCTCCACAGATGCCTGTGAAATTAACCCTGACTTGATCCTGATTCTGATAAGGAATTTCATGTGATGTACATCTTTCTATATTAGTGCATTGTACTGCGGTCGCATAAAAATACAGCTCATTTTTCCACGTATAAGGAAGTCTAAGGGGATCCTGCTCCTGAATCTCTTCGTTCAGAAGAGCGCAATGAAAACTTGGGACAGCTGAGAGGGCGGATTCATTGGGGAGGAGACCGATGACGTAGGAACGGGGGGGGCGGGAGGGACTGGGACAGGGCTGAGGCCGGGATTGGACTAAGTACGAGTCAGTTAATTGGCTGTTCAGCCAATGGGCGCCGGAGGAGGCCTGAACCGGGGACGGATCCGCCTCCCGCCGATCTGAGGAGCAATGTTTGTCGGTGGACGCTCGGCCCATCCTATCCTGTTCTGTGCTCCTGCTGCTTCCGGGGGGCGTTGCTCCCCGCTGGGCTCGGCCGAGGGCGGGAGTGAGAGTGATCGTCGTTCCGGCCTTTCCCGGCTCACGGTTGCCTCTTGTGCCGGCGAGAGGGGTAAAGCCTGGACCCGAGGATGAGCTCAGAGCGCCTGCAGGAGGAAGCACGGCCGTGGCAGCCCCGCCAGGGTCCGGACTGGCGGATCTGGCAGCCGAGACAGTTACGGCCCCGCAAGAGACTGCCGGAGCCGGGCGGCCCGGTGACACCGGCTGGCAAGCGACACTTCGCCGCCCTGGTGCTGGCCCGGGGAGGGAGCAAGGGGATCCGGCTGAAGAACATCAAGCTGCTCCTCGGCCGGCCGCTCCTGGCTTGGGTGCTGATGGCCGCTGTGGATTGCGGGCATTTCGACAGGTGAGCGAAGCCGGGACGACCGTAGAACAATACGAAAGGAAGCTAGTCAATAACACTAAAGAGAATACCAGAGATTTTTTCAAGTACACAAAGTGCAAAAGAGAGGCGGGAGTGGATATCGGACCGCTGGAAAACGATGCTGGAGGGGTCGTAAAAGGAATCGGTCCCAACACAGACCCCTGTCGAACACCACAAGTCACAGGCAACCAGCAGAAAAGTTTCCTTTTATTACTATTCGTTGCTTCCTGCCAATCAACCACAACTTTATACATGCTAGAATCTTTACTATAATATCATCGGCTCGTAGCTTCTTAAACAGCCTCATATGTAGCACATTGTCAAAAGCTTTGTGAAAATCCAAGTACTGTATACACCAACCGATTCTCCCATGAAAAGATTTACCTTTGAGAAAACTGTGCTGATTACGGCCTATTTTATCATGTGCCTCGACGTACCATGGGATATCATCCTTAATGATAACATCTTCCCAACCACTGAGGTCAAACTAACTTGTAACTTTCCAGTCCTCTGGAACCATTCCAGAATCTAGTGATTCTTGAAAGATCATTACTGATCCTGTCCTGGTCGTCTGCCGGTGACTAGTGTTCCACAGGGGTCTGTGTTGGGACTGATTCTTTTTACGTTATATGTCAATGATTTGGATGATGGAATTGAAAGCTTTGTTGCAAAATTTGCATACAATATGAAGATAGGTGGAGGAGGAGGTACTTTTGAGGAAGTAGTGAGGCTACAGAAGGACTGAGACAGGTTAGGAGAACCGGCAAAGTGACAGATGGAACAGTGTCGGGAAGTGTATGGTCATGCACTTTGGTAGAAGAACTGAAAGGTTAGACTATTTTCTAAATGAAGAGAAAATACAAAAAAAGCTGAGGTACAAAGGGACTTAGGAGTCCTTGTGCAGGATTCCCTAAAGGTTAATTTGCAAGTTGAGTCTGTGGTGAAGAAGACAAATGCAATGTTAGCATTCATTGCAAGAGGACTAGAATATAAAAACAAGATGTAATGTTGACACCTTATAAAGCATTGGTGAGGCCTCACTTAGAGCATTGTCAGCAGATTTGGGCCCTTTATCTTAGAAAGAATGTGCTGAAATTAGAGAGGGTTCAAAGGATTGAATGGCTTGTTGTATGAAGAGTGTTTGATGGCTCTGGCCTATATTCAATGGAATTCAGAATAATGAGGGGTGACATTGAGACCTATTGAATGGTGAAAGGCCTTGAGACAGTGGACATGGAGAGAATGCTTCCTGTGGTGGGAGAGTTTAAGACCAGAGGACACACTGTCAGAATAGAGGGGCGTTTTTTAGAATGGAGTTGAGGAGGACTTTTTCTAACCAGGGAGTGGTGAATCTGTGGAATTCTTTGCCACAGGCAGCTGTGGAGGCCAAGTCATTGGATATATTTAAGGCAGAGGTTGGTAGATTCTTGGTTGGCCAGGGCATGAATGGATCCAGGGTGAAGGGAGGAAATTGGGGCTGAGGGGAAGATTGAATCAGTCATGAAATGGGCAAAGCAGACTCAATGGGCTGATTCCGTTTCTGTATCTTATGGGCTAATACAGCAAGATACAGGCCCTTTGGCCCATCCTATCAATTCTAACCCATGTGCTCGCCCAGTTAGTCCCAGTTTCCTGCATTCTGCTCATATCCTTCTCAGCTCAGTCCCTCTCTGTACCTATTAAAATACTTAATGATACTATCGTATCACTCTTAATTTTTACTTCTGGTAGCTCGTTTTATACACTCACTGCCTGCTGCATGAAGAAATTACCCCATTGCATCCTTTCCAAAACTTCTTCCTTTTATTCTAAATTTATGCCCCTTAGTTTTGAACTTGCGTACCCTGGGGAAAAAGACCTGCCATCCACTTTATCAATGCCTCTCATAATCTAAAACACTTTTATAAGATCGCCCCTCATTCCCCTATGTTCCAAGGTATAAAGACCTAGCCAGCTTCTCTCCATAACTCAGGCCCTCTCGTCGTGGCAGCATCCTTAAAAGACTTCTCTGCATCTTTCAGTTTAACCATGTCCTTTGTATAATAGGGTAACCAAACTGTACACAATGCACCAAATTTAGCCTCACAAACGACTTGTACAACGGCAACATAACATTCCAACTTCTCTACTCAGTGGCCTGATTGATAAAGGTTAGTATCCTATATTTTTCTCACCTCCCTGTCTACCTCTGACACTATTTTCAAATTATGTCCTAGTTCCATGAACATCCTTAGATAATGAATTACAGGTGTCCCAAGGGGAGTTTTAGGAATCAGTGTCTAAAGTTTAGGGGTGACTGGGGGTAGGAGTGCAATTTTTTTTGTGTGGAGTATTTAATTTTGGGTAGCTTTGCATGGACCTGAGATGCAGTACAAATCTCTAAAACTGTAGCATCATGGTAGTTGATAATGAAATGTTCTTCAACTAACCTCTTGTTTCTTTTTGCTAAATAGTGTATGGGTTTCCACAGACCATGATGAGATTGAAAAAGCAGCAAAAAAGTATGGAGCTCGAGTGCACCGTAGAAGTGCAGAAGTATCGACTGATACTGCAAGTTCTTTAGACACTATCTGCGAATTCCTTGAACACCACGAAGGTACAGTAATTGATAATATTGCCGATTATAATATTTAGCACATAATACTTGGCAGTTCTACATTCAAAGTTCCTGTATTGTAAAGATGACTCAAGTGATCTTCTTGTTGGATTTGTTGTTTGTATTATGCATGGGTCTTAGTTTGATTTCTTCACAGCACAAAATCTCTCTCTGTATTTCTCTTGGTACAATTGGTAAGTAGTGCTCTGTATGCTGATTTACTGTGTTATTCATACAGCAATACTGTTCACTCAAAGCTCCAGTGCAATGTGACCTGCAAGCTTCACGTGCCACACTGATGATCAGCTTGAAGTCCTCATTGCTCCTTGCACTTCACAAAGAATAACCATTCTCGTGTTAACTTCCATGACAGAGGTTGATGTGATCGCTCATATACAGTGCACTTCTCCCTGTCTCCATCCACGCCATCTCATCGAAGTGATAGAGATGATGAAGAAAGAGGGATACGATTCGGTGTTTTCTGTTATAAGACGTCCTCTTTTCCTGTGGCAGGAGATACCAGAAGGTAGAACAGTTTATTATTAGCTCAACAGTAAAATATGGATTTTGTAATCTACAGTTTGTGTATTTAAGGCTGTACTTTCTTAAAATGACATTAAACCAAAAAAAAATGTAAGTTTAGAGAGTTTGTTAATTAAAATTGCAAATGAGCTTCCTGATAATTATGTATGCTGAGAAATTTGATTCCATGATTCAGCGTGTTTTTCTGATTCTATGGAAGATGCCCATAACCTCAGTTAAGTGACTTCTGTGTTCCCTCTTTGCCCTAAACTCATAGAGGAAGCATTCGACAATCCATTCATTGCTGCCCTGCCTCACTTGTAATCCCAAAATGCTAGCAGATTTTGCATGCCTACTCATTTGTTGAACTTTTGAAAACTAGCACTGCAAAGTCAGGCAACATGTCCTTGTCCCTGTGATCACTCTTTCATTGTTAACAAACATTCTTTTCACAACTGTAGCCTGTATTCTCTCATTTCAGGAAGTTGTAATGGATACAGTGTAGAGGTTTAAAAACATGTCTGCAGTTAAAATGGAACTGTCAGCAAAGAGCATCTATGCTGAACAAGCAAGCTCATTTAAAAAAAGAGTAAATCATGTGGCTTTCAAGCAACACACACACAAAATGCTGGAGGAATTCAGCAGGCCAGGTAGCATCTATGGAAAAAGGTACATTAAGGGTGGGGGGTGGGGAGGATCACCAGAGGGAGGCAATGGGCGGGGAAGGAGATAAGGAGATAACACAAGGGAGGGATGAGGGTTTGGGAAATGGGAGGCGGGGCGGGGGGGGGGGGCTAGAGGCATTACTGGAAGTTTGAGAAATTGATGATATTCATGCCATCAGGTTGGAGGCTACCCAAATGGAATATAAGGTGTAGCTCCTCCACCTTATGGAGGAGGCCATGGATAGACATGAAGGAACGAGAATGGGAAGTGGAATTAAAATGGGTGGCCACTGGCAGACAGGGACTTCACCTGTCAGTCTGTTGGGGTCATATACTATGTTCGGTGCTCCCAGTGTGGCCTCTTGTATATCGGTGAGACCCGAAGTACAATTGGGAGACCACTTCACCGAGCATCTACACTCCGCCGGAACAAGTGGGATCTTTCAGTGGCCACCCATTTTAATTCCACTTCCCATTCCAATATGTCCATCCATCTGTGGCCGCCTCCACTGTCGGGATAAAGCCACACTTCGGTGGGAGGAACAACACCTTATATTCCCTTTGGGTAGCCTCCAACCTGATGGCATGGATGTCGATTTCTCAAACTTCCAGTGATGCTTCCACTACCCCTGCCCCCCACCATTTCCCATCCCCTGGTCCCTCTCTCATGTTTTCTCCTTGCCTGCCCATCGCCTCCCTCTGGTGGTGCTTCTCCCTCCTCCCTTTCTTCTTTCTTCCATGGCCTTCTGTCTCTTTCACCAATCAACCTTCTAGCTCTTTGCTTCATCTCCCCCACTCCAAGTTTCAACTATTGCCTGGCGTTTCTCTCTCCCCTCCACCCACCTTTCAAATCTACTCCTCAGCTTTTTTTTCTCCAGTCCTGCCGAAGGGTTTTGGCCCAAAATGTCAACCGTACTTAATTCTATAGATGGTGCCTGGCCTGCTGAGTTCCTCCAGCATTTTGTGTGTGTGTGTGTGTGTTGGTTGCTTGGATTTCCAGCGTCTGTATTCTCTCTTGTATAGGCTTTGAAGCATGCAACTGTGCAAGGACCCAATGTGGCCTCAAACCAGGAACATACAATAGTGGGATAAGAAGAGTGTCACCAGGACTAGCTCTGTCATCCTAGTGTAATTAATAAAGCCGATTTTCTGTTTTAAGCACACTGCTGTCTTAGGGCAGTGGCATTATGTGGGAGATCCCAATTACAGGAGCCTCTTTTTTTGGGGAAGCTTGTTGTCTCCATGTAATTAATAATTGAGCATGGTAACTTTTCTGCCTAAGCTTTCATCTCTCAATCCCAGCACTGAGGTGGTCCTCATGTAGCAACATGCCAATTCTGCTGAATTGTCTGTCCACCCCAGGACCCGAAGGGTCTTGGATTCTGGCCCTTTAGTCTTGCCCAACTCTTTTACCAAATCCTTCTGACCACACAATGTAATGGAATGTATCTAAGCAGGTTTCAGGGATTTGGCTGGAGAAACAACACGAACGGTATGAGGTTACAAATACTTAAATTTGTCATATATTTTCTGCTACCTTTAGTCAGGTCTTTTTTTGGTTCAATCATTTGATACACTTGCTGGAATAGAACAGGAACATTATAGGCAAAGTTTTGCAGATGATAGATCAGTTGTAGATATGGACAGAGTTGAAGTATCCAGCCATGTGTGAGGTATTGCATTTTGGGAGATCACGTCTAAAAGGGCAGTGTATAGTTAATATTAGGATCCTTAATAATATTGACGTACAGAAGAATCTTGGGGCCCAGGTGTAAACGTAACTTTGCTAGATCAAATAACGACAGCACAAAAAGATCATTACTTATCTTTCCACCCGTTTATTTCTTTGAGCTCAGCAGGTGAGTGAACTTGGACCCAACATCAGGGAAAGAACCTTTCTCATCTCCCCGGCGGTTCTACAAGTTCACTGCCCGATGTCAGAAATGTCAGAAATTATAAGGCCACTGATACAAAAGAACAATCGGTTTGATAACCATTCAGGCCAAGTCAATGGACTATTGATACAGAGAACAATCAGTTTGATAACCATTCCAGCCAAGTCAATGGACTATTGATACAGAGAACAATCAGTTTTGTTAACCATTCTGGCCAAGTCAATGGACTATTGATACAGAGAACAATCAATTTGTTAGACACTCCAGCCATCTTAATTAAAGAAAAGGATGTCCTAACCTGGTTTGCTGGAGCCACAACTTAATTACGAAGATAGGAACGTCCATCAAATTTATGCTTTAATTAAGAAATTAATTTCCGTCAGGTATTGCTTTTTGTCAAAATCAAAAGGTGTGAAAAGCCCAGAGACATCTATGTAGATCTGGGTGAACTTTAATCATCTTGCTCCAAAGAAGGCAGCTGTGAGACATTATTCAAACACACTGCAGTCACAGACATAGTCAGTACTTAATTCATTGTTTACAGGGATCTGAGAATCCCCCATTCCCTTAAACTTTATCACAGGTCCATAGCTCTTTGAAAGTGGATGCACAGGTTGATAGGGTGATAAAGAAAGCCATTGGCAAGCCTGATTTTATTAATTAGCAAGGTCCACTCCTTTCCTAGTGCCCTTCCTGGTACCTGGCTGAGCTCGTACTTTACTGGCCTCTGCCTGTGAGGCACTGCCAAGTTGTTTCCAATGAGCAGACATGGTCTCAGTCAGAACGCCTTCAAATTTTTGTCAGCTCCCGGCCTTCAACAGAGCATGAAACATTTTCTCATGGTAATTTTATTTGTATTCAAGTTCTTTCCTTCGCTTTGGTCTTGCTTTGTCAGGGATTTATTGTGACTACTTTAGGTTTAACCTATTCTCCTATCTCTTCTAGTTGTGAAGGTATGTTCACACTCCATGAACTCTATAAGCAGGCATCCGTTAGTCTCGTGAGACCATGGATTTGCGCCTTGGAAGGTTTCCAGGGCACAGGCCTGGGCAAGGTTGTATGGAAGACCAGCAGCTGCCCACGCTGCAAGTCTCCCCTCTCCATGCCACCGATGTTGTCCAAGGGAAGGGCATTAGGACCCATATAACTTGGCACCGGTGTCGTCACAGAGCAATGTGTGGTTAAGTGCCTTGCTCAAGGACACAACACGCTGCCTCAGCCAAGGCTCGAACTAGCGACCTTCAAATCACTAGACGAACGCCTTAACCACTTGGCCACACGCCAACACTATAAACTCTATAACCTCTGCTATGAACGTCCAATGCCTGCCCTAATAGTTGCTGTTTTTGCAAAAAGGGTACGCACGCAGCTGGTGAATCTTGGCTTTGGAATCCACAAAATACTGCCTGTACATCTTGCTGTATACAGCAAAATGTAGTGGGATCTTTCCCAGTAGATTTCGAGGATTCAGATCAATGATGGACATTACAAATATTAAAATAGTTGCAAGGTATTAACAAAGTAACAAGTCACTGGAGTGACTTTCCACCTAGTGATTATCTTGGACGTTTTTATTGGGATTGCAAGACCCTGTTAGACATTGGTAGCATAGAATATTTCAAGTTCATTCATTGGTGAGACTGATGGTGAGGGAGCTGTGTTTCCTTGCAGTGGCAAGGACTTGGTCTTGGCCAAGGGATTGCTGTGAACGTAGCGGTCTGTCACAGACCTCCAGGGGAGAGAGCAGAGGCCTTTGCTGGAATCGTGCTGGGTTGGGGCCTGGTCCCTTTTGTTGGTGCTGCCCTCCAGTGTTCACGCGGTGGAAGAACAAGCTGGATTAGCCGCAATCTACAGTTATGCCACTTGGATTTGGGCGATATTATTTTTTCCTGTGTGTGTGTTTTTTATGGGTTTCTAAAATCTTAAACATATGTGCTATTTACAGTGTGCTGTTAGTAATGTATTTTGCACCCAGGTCCCAGAGGGATGCGTTTTGTTGGCTATATTCATGTATGGTTAAATGATAATTCAACTTAAACCTGGAATGTTAACTAAGTAATGAGCCTGACACCGTTTTGCCTGCTGGTGATTCCACAGAGCCGGCCGATGGCTGGCTCAGAGATCTTAAATGATGGTGATCCCAGTCCAGGGAAAGGTCCAATGAGCTCATTTATAAGCTTGTCCTTACATACAGTAATCAATGAACAAACACTTAACCATAATTATCAGCTGCATTTTAAACTGCACATCAAATGATCAGTTTCATTACAATGGAGTTAGTTCCTCTGGGGAAAAAAAAACAAGTACTGCATGTACTATTCCCACACTGCATGTCCCTACAGTTCCGTGGTTTGAGAACCGATGATGTCCTTGCAGTTGTACGCTTCAAGGCCTC
Organism: Mobula hypostoma; assembly: GCF_963921235.1. NCBI lineage: Eukaryota > Metazoa > Chordata > Chondrichthyes > Myliobatiformes > Myliobatidae > Mobula > Mobula hypostoma. Next base: position 9,740,356 of record NC_086116.1, read on the forward strand.
TTGATTTCATTACTTTTTTGACAACTGACAGCTCTGTTTTACCTGCAGGCATATTTTTAACTCTTCCACCACAGAGTGAGCTTTCAATTAACTTTCTGCCAAAATGCATTAGTTAATATAAACTGAACTTGCCAATATTAATGAATTCGAAATTAGGTGAATGTGCTCAAGAAATGCTGAGTATTTGGCATTGGGTTGGAATGCACTGAAACATACTTGGTGGACCCTCTGGCATTTTTCACCAATGGTACCAGCAGATTTAGGTCTCCTGTGTGAAAATGGATGGCCAACATTTTCTGCCTATCTCAGCAGTGGCCCTGCTGTGCTGTGTGGCTGGACTCTGTAAGGTTTCCAGAGTTTCAATTCAAACCAGTACGACTTTGGAATCTACTGGGTCCTATCTCAGCTGTTTCATAATAATAGTAACTTATTTCTAGAGTACTTTTCATACGAACGCCGTAGTTCAAAGTGCTTTACAATGGGCTAAAGTGCAAACATGAAAACAAAAGATAAAATGGTTTTAGTTAAAAGCAAGATTAAATTGGCTTTGAGCTGGTGTTTAAAAGTGTCAACTGAGTGCATTCCTTATAGTTTCAGATATTAAGTTCCACAGTTTAGGGACATTATTCAAAAAAGCTGACCTGCCAATATCTTTTGAGGAGATTTGTTTAAATTTTGGGGGTTGTGGGTGTTGTGGATAGACTTGGAGGGTTGACTGAGTTTACAGCGGGACATCGATAGGATGCAGAACTGGGCTGAGAAGTGGCAGATGGAATTCAACCCAGATAAGTGTGAAGTGGTTCATTTTGGTAGGTGCAACTTGAAGGCAGAATAAAATATAAATGGTAAGACACTTGGCAGTGTGGAGGATCTGAGAGATCTTGGGTTCCGTGTTGATAGGATACTCAAAGCTGCAGTGCAGGTTGAAGGCATATGGTGTGCTGGCATTCATCAACCGTAGGATTGAGTTCAAGAGCCATGAGGTAATGTTACAGCTATACAAGACCTTGGTCAGACCCCGCATGGAGTACTGTGCTCTGTTCTGGTCACCTCACTACAGGAAGGATGTGGATACTAAAGAGAGAGCGCAGAGGAGATTTACAAGGATGTTGCCTGGATTGGAGGGCATACATTAAGAGAGTAGATTGAATGTACTTGGCCTTTTCTCCTTGGAGCAACGGAGGATGAGAGGTGAATTGATAGAGGTGTGTAAGGTGATGAGGGGTATTGATCGTGTGGATAGTCAGAGGCTTTTTCTTCGGGCTGAAATGACTAACACAAGGGGGCACAGTTTTAAAGTGCTTGGAAATAGGTACCGAGGAGATGTCAGGGGTAAGTTTTTCACACACAGAGAGTGGTGGGTGTGTGGAATGCACTGTTGGTGGCGGCAATGGAAGTGGGTGGATACAATAGGGTCTCTTAAGAGACTCTCAGATAGATACATGGAGCTTAGGATAATAAAGGGCTATGCGCTAGGGAAATTCTAGGCAGCTTCTAGAGTAGGTTACATGGTCAGCACAACATCGTGGGCCAAAGGGCCTGTAATGTGCTGTAAATTTCTATGTTCTCTGTATGTAAATTTAAGAGACTGGCAGAAGGAGACTGAGAGTTGTTATTCTTGATCATTCACTCACATGACATGACCATCCCTACCAGCTAACAGGGTCCTGCCAAACAGATTGTGCATTCTCTTGATTAGTATGTTCATGCTTATAGTTACAGATAGAAAAGTGCAGGTTGATTGCTTTTTCTTTAACATTTTGGGTGGTGGGTGGATAAAAAAATGTCCCTCTAGAAAGTGACCACTCAGTCTCTTATACTTCAGGGAATAAAGTCTGAGAGTGTCCATACTCTCAGTAAAACTCAGGCCTGACAACACTTGTAAACCTTTGCCTTTTTTTTCCAGCTTAATAATGTCATTTCTATAACAAGGTAATGAAAATGGTATAGTATACTCCAGGTGAAACCTCACCAATGTCTTGAGTAACTGGAACGTAACATCCCATCTCTTATTCTCTGCCCTTACTGATTAACTCCAGCGTGTAATAGCTCACTTCACCACTGTCCACCCATGAAGCTACTTTTAGGGGGCTTAGTACTTGTACACCTGGGTGCCATTATTTTCAAATTCCCCAGGGTCCTATTGTCCACTGTGAAAGTCCTACCCTGGATTGACTTCCCAAAATGAAACACCTCACACTAGTCTGAATTGAATGCCATTTGCCCTCTTACCTAGCTGATCAAACCAGGTAGCAATTTGATGCCATGGTCACCCTGGTCCACAGGCGTAATGGGTAACTTTATTCTTGGTGCTTCATGGGACGCAAATATCACTGGCAAAGTTACAATTTTAGTAATCTCTAATTAAAGACAAGTAAACTGTCTTGAGGGACTGTTAAGAAACACCTTATCATCTTGCTGCAGTGTACTTGTAGAAAGGAAGGGCAAATTAGCAGATGAAGTTCACAAAATCACTGCAATTAGTGATCTAAAACAATAAAACTACATTAAAATGTTGCTTTCCCAGGGGGTGGGGCGGGGTGGTGTTAAACTAAAAATGTACCTCAGGATGTTTTTTTGTTGGCCTAAGTTTTACTTTGCTGATGGTGTTTATAGATTTGGGTGTGCTATCTGCATTGAAAATATTCTGAAATTCATCCTTTGTTCTTCTTTCTGATTCAGCAGCAAGAGGCGACCATAAGCAAAGAGGTACTGTATGCATATTCAAAGTTATAAGCAATTACTTTATTAGAGCAATATAAAGAATAAAATACAGAAAGAAAAATGCTTAATGAGTTAGTAAAAGAAACAAGATAATACTTGTAAATCAGTCACTGAGCCAAGCTATACACCCTCCCCTTCTTGATGTCTTTTTATCTGTCTCTGTCTCTTAGCAATATTTTTGACCCAACCTAAGAGAAGGTTCTCCCTTGCACAAAGAAATTGTCCCTTTTTTTTAATACCCTTCAAAAACCCCTTTCCCTAGTACTTCCCCATGGACCGATACCTGGTGGTACTGCACAATAATTTTTCCTTCCCAGGCAAACATATTTTTTATCAGCAACTCTGAGCTGTAGACTGGTATTTATGTTAGTTCTCAAAGCACTTGCTGTGGTCTTTTACTTTCTCAAAATATTCCCACATTCCTTCACAGCATTTTGTCTTACAAACTTCCATTTTGTGTTACACATTTTTGTATATACCAAGGAGGAATCAATTTTTTAGTTTTTTCTTTACATCACTTGAGTAGAATAGGCAATTACTTGCAGTGCACTTTTAAGAGGATTATGCTTGAAAACCATAGCCCATCAGTGGTAGAAAGAGGGATTGATGAGTGGGATACCACTTAAGTGAACTGCTACATCTAAGATAGAGTCTGGTCTCCTGCAGTTTATTGGAGCTGCACTCATGCCCCTTGGGTCTAAACCTAAGAGTCGATAGGTAGAGCTGGGGTGAATCTTCTCTTTCTCTGGTTTCTCATCTATTATCCTTATCTTGTCTGTGACATTTATACCTTGCTTGCTTGAACACATTCCCACTGGAGATGCCATTTCACTTCTAGGTCTTCATCTTAATGTCTATTTGAAGATTTCTGAAAGTGAGAGCAGACATGATTGAAATGGTATGGTGTCAGTTAAAGATTCGTCCGGCTTCAGGGGTACAGAATCCTCGGTGAAGAATAATGGAAAACAACAGGAGCACCGGTGTGGAAGCAGTTATTGTGGAGAAGGTGGTGACGCTGAGGAAATGAAATTGAACCTTTTCTGAGAACTGAAAGGAAGAATGTTGAACTAAGGTAGTTGCGACTCCAGGAGCTGCAGAGCTAACCGCTGCATGTGTTTGTTCTCAGGATATTAGTAGGAAGAGGATGAATTTGGGAAGCTAAGAACTTGTGGAGGAATGCATGAAGAAAATTGATGGAAGATTCCAGAGAAGAACAATTGATTTATCATTCTCAGATGTACTGAGATACAGTGGCAAACCTTTGTTTTGCATGCCACTCAGACAGACCATTCCAAAATAATCTAGGACCTCTCCCACCCCAGACATTCTCCCTTCTCTCCTGTCAGACAGAAGATACAAAGAAAAGCCTGAAATCACGTTCCACCAGACTTCCACATCTTTCGTCCCACTGTTATTAGACTTTTCTTTGTACTCCTTTATATATTGTTCTTGTGGAATGATCTGTATGGATAACATGCAAAACAAAATTTTTCATTGTGCCTTGTGTCATGTACACACAACCCTGTAAAAGTATCAGCAGCAATAGAACACACCTGGAGTCTGGTTTTGATGTTAAAATCCATTATCGTTACTAGTAACTACTAAATACAGTAACTTAACCAGGTGATCAAAAGTTAGCAGTGTTATGCATAGATAGGTGTATAGATAAAGTTCCCAAACTTATTCAAGCTCAGGTGGCAAGAGTTACAGTCTTACGATGGTATGTAAGAGAGTTCAGTTCAATCCTCAGGTTAATTAATGCGAGATATTTGTAATCCAAAGGCGAATGTTTTGAGAAGGCAATTACGTCGATATTCCACAGATTCCACGTCGGCAGTACAAAATAACAATAGCAGTAGGTTTTATCTCCGAAGTTGTTCCACTCCACACACGAAGTATCACCAACAGTGATCTTCAACGAATATCCTTTCAACACAAGTGGTACCACACCCGAATTCAGCTACGGGTCATCCCAAAGTGGTGGCCACAGGATACTCAAACTGAATCCATGTATGGATTATCACCAACAGTAGCTTATCACAAAGGGGACCCTCTTCCAGGGAGAACTACCACCCAGGCAAGGGTAGACACACCGGTAGATTCCACAAGGTTACCCCAACCACTCAACGTGATAGCCACTTATCCAGTTCCACGACATACGAAATAACTCCAACAGTGATTTGCCACAGGGGTTCCTTTTTCAGTGAACTACCACACCCAGACAAGGGTAAACACACATGTGGTATTCACAAAGGTTTTCCCTTCACCAGAGCACCCACTCCTGTGGATTAACTATGTGACAATCACACTTTCGTATTCAAATGCAATCAAACTCACCCCTTATGGGCTGCCTGGAGAGAGTCCAAACAGCGACCTTTTTGTCACTAGGTTTCTTCTGTTTCAAACCTTTCTCTCCCCTCTCTGCAAGTGCTTCTAGATGCAGCAATTTATGACAGTCATTTATCAATACTCTGGATCAATCTCAACTCACCCCTTTTGGGTTACTGAAAGTTTAAACCAGCGACTGGCTTACTGGTGTCTTCCATTGACCGAATCCGTCTTGACTCTGAGCATGTGTCTCCCTTTGTGTGTCTGTAAAATCTGACCCTGCTTATTCAAAACAAACCATGAGAAGCCGTAAACATTCATTGTCCATCAAATAACCCCACCTCTCTCACTATAGTAACCAAGCAATTTTGTGGTCAGTAGAAATCCAAAAGTCAGTCTCATTCTCTCGGCGCTTTAAAGTGACGGTCCACAGAAAAAAATGAACCCTAGGGGTACATAACAGTTGATACATGTAGCAATATTAAACCAATTGAGGCAAGAATGCAAGGACTGGTGCAGTTACAGAAGAAGGGCAGTGCAGGTGGACAAGAAAGATTGAGAGATTGAGTTTCTCTTCATCATTCACCAAGAGTTCATCTTTATAGACGTAAAAGTACCAGGGAGTTGTGTGTGTAGGCTGAACAGTATTGGAAGAAAGAATGTCTTGTGTCTCACATTAGTAGTTAGATAGTGTAAGGACGTGCATGTATGCCTGCAGTAATTACTTTGTTTTGTTTTTTTCCCCCCTATTGAAGTACAGTCAAAGGAGAAATTCCTTCAAACTGCTAACTTGGTTATCTTGCAGGAAATGAGATGACAAGACCTTTGAACTTTGATCCAAATAAGAAACCACGAAGAAGAGACTGGCCTGGAGAGCTCTGTGAAAATGGATCGTTTTATTTTACTACTACAGCATTACTTAGGAAAGGATTGCACCAGGTTTGTGACACGTATAAAATATCCACGAATGAACTTTACTAGGAACAATTTGACCTTTGATCTATTTCATGGCAACTGATTTTCTTTGGGCACAAGACAAAGGATATTGAAGTACAGCTTTATTATCCTCCACCCTGTTGTACTGCTCAAAGGTTTGAATGCTTTCTGTTTGTGATATAGTTGGATGTGCACTTGGAAAAGGTGCAGCTTTGGTGTGATGTGCTGTCTGGACTCTCCTCTCCTTTACCTTGAAACTGGAAGTGAAGATGTTAAGGAAAAAAAATTAGCTTGCATCCATGATTTCAAGTGAGCTATGTGGAGACGAGCTGTAAATATAAAAGAATATAAAAGAAAAAGATGTTGGAACCTTTGGCTATTGCACTTCGTGAAGCTAAAAATATTCAAGGAATTTCTATAAATGGGACTATTCATAAGATCTCCCTTTATGCGGATGATCTTTTGGTTTATGTTTCGAATCCCGAAGAATCTATTCCTAGTTTATTGAAATTATTAAATGAATTTGGATTGTTTTCAGGATATAAATTAAACCTGCATAAAAGTGAATTATTTCCTTTAAATGATTCTGCTTCTATATATGATGACATTCCTTTAAAAGTTACGGATTCTTTTAAATATTTAGGTATTATCATCACTAAAAATTATGGAGACCTTTATAGAGCTAATTTAGTTCCCTTAGTGGATTTTATGAAGCAATTTTTTTTCTAGATGGAATCCACTTACACTTTCGTTAGCAGGTCGAATTCATGCAGTTAAAATGATGATTTTACCAAAATTTTTATATGTACTTCAAAATATTCCTATTTTTCTAACTAACACGTTTTTTAATCAGGTTGACTCTATTATTTCATCTTTTGTTTGGAGTAATAAAAGACCAAGAATTGGAAAATGTCATTTACAAAAATTAAAAAAGGATGGAGGTCTTACTTTGCCTAATTTAAGAATGTATTATTGGGCGGTTAATATATGTTATGTGTGTTCTTGGTTATGTTGGACTGATAAAAAGGAACAACACCTTGGATTGATCTGGAATTGAAAATTGTGAAACAATTTCATTTCACTTCGTTATTAGGAGCTCCTTTACCTGTACAATTAGCCAAAATTTCTATTCTAAATATAAATCCTATGATTAATCAATCATTACGAATCTGGTACCAGTTTTGTAAGTTTTTTAATCTTAAAAAATTTAACCTTTTTAGTTTAATTTATGGATACTATTTATTTAAACCTTGACTTAGTCATCCTACCTTTTTTCTTTGGAGGAATAAAGGAGTTTATTCCTTCATGGATCTGTTTCAAGAAATTTGATTGATGTCTTTTGAGCAATTAGTAACTAAATATTCTCTCTCGCACTCACATTTCTTGCAATATCTTTACAAGAATATTTAAGTAATTTTCCATATATACAAGATTCTGACCTGTTAGACATTATTTTAAAAATAAATCCTTTAGTGAAAGGTTTTATTGGGAAAATTTATAATTTACTATTACAACAGTATAATTATCCTTTACTTAAGGTTAAGCAAGTTTGGGAAAGAGAGCTTAACATGACCTTGATAACAGAGAATTGGTTGTGAATGTTGAAGCTGATTAACTCTTCTTTGATTTGTGCCAGTCATTCTCTAATTCAATTTAAAATTGTACATCGTTATTATTTGACAAAGGAGAGATTGTCTAAAATATTTCTTAATGTAAATAGTCAGTGTGATAGATGCAAAACTGAGATAGCTACATTGACACATATGTTTTGGTGGTGTTCTGTATTGAAACAATTTTGGAAATCTATTTTTTCTACAATTTCTAAAGCTTTAAAAATCAATTTACAACCTAATAAATTGACAGTTTTGTTTGGTATAATTCCTCAACATATTCATGGTATTTCTTCATCAGACCAATACATAATTGCATTTGTCACATTATTGGCTAGAAGGGCTATTTTATTGAAATGGAAAGATGCCTCTGCTCTCACTTTGATACAATGGTTCTCTCAGGTGATGTTATGTCTTAGTTTGGAAAAAGTTAGAAGTCGAACTTTTGATCCTAGATTTGACTTTGAGAAAAGGTGGGGTTCTTTTGCCCGTTATTATCATTTGATTTGAGTTAATAAAGGTGGTCCTTTTCCGATGCTTGGATATATGGATTTGGTTAGTGGATTGATGTCTTTTTTTTATGGAAACTTGTATGGCGTACAGCTCCGGGTTTGTGCTCCAAATGGTTTTTTTTCCCCGTTTTTTTTGTTAATAGTTTTTTTTGTTTTAGTTAGTAGGGGCTCTTTTTTCTTTCTTTTTTCCAAAAAAAAGCTTTAACATTTTGTTTTTTTATTATTATTGATATACTGTTCAGTTTGGTTGATAGTTTAACTCTTATTCTACATATGGATATGATTATTTTGATGTATTTTTCTCTGTTGTTTTTCAATAATAATTAATAAAAAAGATTTAAAATAAAAGAATATTATTCAGCACAACCTGCAGATATGCTGAGATATGGTAAAGCTTTAAACTCAATGGGCATTAATGTTTAATGCTCATTAAACACACCAATAGCATTCTTTATTTCAATGTTTTTGGAGGTGTTCTTATAGTACTGTGTATTTACATGAGGAGCATATCTCAATTGACTATCTCTGAAATATTTCAGTTGAGAATTCAGATACCTAATAGAGCTTTTCTTTGCTATATTGTAGATGGATGGCTCTGTAGGTGACAGGCATTGATTGACAAAAGAAGTATGCCTACAATAGTCTGTTGAGTGGCAAGATGGAGGGTGATGACCCTCTCCTGAACATGTGCTGGGGCTTTCAATGTAGCCTAGTTAACAGATATTTGTCTGTTTCTCAGTGTGGTTTATAATGGCACAAAAGTCAGGGATGTTCTAGGGCTATTGGCTGATTACAGTATTGTTGGGTGTCATATTACTTAACTCAGTACCTTTATCGAAGTGAGAACAAAAGTTTCGAAAATTCCAAAATGCCGATCAGGCTCCAGCTGTGAGCCTGCTCTTTTTGCAGAGAATTTTGTGGTTTACTCGACTGTTCTTGTAATTTCAAAGTGAAGTATTGTGTGTTCCTTACTGCTAAAGATTATTTGAACCTGATGTTTAATATTACCGGCTGCTACTCCTGTAATCTCTGATCTTAAAGTTGCTTTCTCTCCAACAATTTGGTCACTATCACATTTCAACTTGTGGAAGCTTGATGTGTAGAAATGAACTGCTACACTTTTCCTTTGCAAAGGAAAATTTCATCCCCGCTACATGATTAATTGTTCAAAATTCTGAGTCGTGCGGGGTCTGGAGCAGGGGTTCCTGGCCTTTTTTATGCCATGGGCCAATGCCATTAAGCAAGGGGTCTGTGAACCCTAGGTTGGGAACCCTTGGTCTGGAGGGATGTGGATAGCTGAGACAAAGGCCTTTGGAAATCAGCATAAAACTAGCTTGCAGAAAGTGCAGAAGGCTGAATGAAAGACACGAGATCACTGAAAAGTCCCTTTCACTAATCAAGGGAAATTTACTTCCCAAGATGGATTTTGAAGTGATTTTCTTTTTAAGGGAATTTGCTGTGAAGAATTTTGTCTTAGCACAGCAAGTCGTTGTTCCTTTTTGTGCATTGTGGCTTATCAGGCGACATTTTTGCCGTTCCCGTAGCAATTGACTGTTTTTTCACTAGATCGCTTGATGCTCAACCCAGCACAGATAGAAAGCGTGCAAGGAGCCAGCCGTATTCAAACTCTGGACGATTTGCCGTAAAGTCCAGTGCTGATGCCACTAGACCACCGGCTGGCTAAGTGTAACAAGAAAAAGATAGTTACTTCAGGAAAAGGCTTTACAACATTGATTTTGTGATAACATTTCTCCCTTCTTTCTACCTAGGGTGCTAAAATGGCTTACTATGTGATGAAGCCAGAGCACTGTGTGGATATTGATGTAGACCTCGACTGGCCTGTTGCTGAGCAAAGAATGAGAAGGTAAATTTAACACATACAGTTGCAGTACCCTGCATCTGTGTGCACTGTGAATATTTTAAGTAGTTAAGTGAAGTATTTAATTCCTGTTACAGATGTTACTGAACTGCTTTGAGATGCCTTTGGGGAAGGAGCAATCTTCTGTTTGTAGATAGAGAAGTTACACATTGTATCGGAGGGATGGGAAGTTGGGCGGGGTGTGGCGTGGCTCTGCTAGTAAAGAATGGCATCAAATCAGTAGAAAGATCTGACATCGGATTGGAAGATGTTGAATCCTTGTGGGTTGAGTTAAAAAGCTGCAAGGGTAAAAGGACCCTGATGGCAGTTATATACAGGCCTCCCAACAGTAGCTGAGATGTGGACCACAGATTACAATGGAAAATAGAAAAAGCATGAAAAAAGGGCAATGTTATGATTGTTGTGGGAGATTTAATCATGCAGGTTGGTATTGGATCTCAAGAGAGTGAGTTTGTTGAATGCTTACGAGATGGCTTTTTCGAGCAGTTTGTTGTTGAGCCTACTAGGGTATCAGCGATACTGGACTGGGTGTTATGTAATGAACTGAGGGTGATTAGGGAGCTTAAGGTAAAAGAACCGTTCGGAGGCAGTGATCATAATATGAGAGTTCGACTTGAAATTTGATAGGGATAAAGTAAAGTCTGACGTAGTAGTATTTCGGTGGAGTAAAGGAAATTACGGTGGTATGAGTGAGGAGTTGACCAAAGTAAATTGGAAGAATATCCTGACAGGGATGACAGCAGAGCAGCAATGGTGTGATTTTCTGGGAAAAATGAGGGAGGTGCAGGATTGATGTACTCCAAAAACAAAGTAATACTCAAGTGGTGTAATAGTACAACCGTGGCCGGCAAAGAAATTCAAAGCTAATGTAAAAGCAAGACAGAGGGCATACAACAAAGAAAAGAATAATAAGAAGATAGAGGATTGGGAAGCTTTTAAAAACCTACAGAGAGCAAATAAAGAATTGTTAGGAGGGAAAATATGAAATATTAATGCAAGCTGGCAATCAATATTGAAGTGGAAAGTAAAAGCTTTTTCAAGTATGTAAAAGAAAGAGAGCTGAGAGTGGATGTAGGACTGCCAGAAAATGAAGCCGGAGAAGTAATAACAGCAACAAGGAGATGGCAGATGAACTGAATGAATATCTTACATCAGTTTTTACTATAGAAGATACTAGCAGTGTGCCAGATGTTAAAGGGTGTGAGGGAAGAAAAGTGAGTGCAGTTACTATTACAAGGGAGAAGGTGCTCAAAAAGCCGACAGACCTAAGTGTACATAAGTCATCTGGATCAGATGAACTTCACCCTAGGATTCTGAAAGAGGTAGCGTTAGAGATTGTTTAGGCATTAGTAGTGATATTTCAAAAAGCGTTGAACTCGGGCATGGTGCCAGAGGACTGGAAAATTGCAAATATCACTCCACTGTTTAAGAAAGAAGGAAGGTAGCAGAAAGGAAATTATAGACCAGGTAGCCTGACCTCAGTGATTCGGAAGATGTTGGAGTCAGTTGTTAAGGATGAGGTTATGGAGAACTGGGTGACACAGGACAAGATGGGACAAAGTCAGCATGGTTTCCTTAAGGGAGAATCTTACCTGATGAACCTGTTGGAATTCTTTGAGGAGATTACATGTAGGATAGATAAAGGAATGCAGTGGATGTTGTATATTTGGACCTTCAGAAGGCCTTTGACAAGTTGCCACACATGAGGCTGCTTACCAAGTTAAGAGCCCATGGTATTACAGGAAAATACTAGCATGGTAAGAGAATTGGCTGATTGGTAAAAGGCAGCAAGTGAGAGCGGAAAGATCCTTGTCTGATTAACTGCCAGTGACTAGTAGTGTTCCACAGGGGTCAGTGTTGGGGCCACTTCTTTTTACTTATGCTGTATATCAGTGATTTACATGATGAAATAGATGGCTTTATTGCCAAGGTGCAGATGGTATGAAGCTTGGTGGAGGGGCAGGTAGTGTTGAGGAAATAGGTAGGATGCAGAAGGACTTAGATTAGGAAAATGGGCAAGAAAGTGGTAAATGAAATACAGTGTTGGGCAATGCTGGTCATGCACTTTGGTAGTAGAAATAAGTGTGCAGACTATTTTTTAAATGGGAAGAAAATCCAACAATCTGAGAAGGGACTTGGAAGTCCTTATGCAGACACGCTAATGGTTAACTTGCCGGTAGAGCTGGTGGTGAGGAAGGCAAATGCAATGTTAGCATTCGGTTCAAGAGGTCTAGGATACAAGAGCAGTGATGTGATGCTGAGGCTTTGTAAGGCACTGGTGAGGTCTTGTCTTGAGTATTGTGAACAGTTATGGGCTCCTCATCTAAGAAAAGATGTGCTGGCATTGGAGAGGGTTCAGAGGAGGTTCACAAGGATGATTCCAGGAATGAAAGGGTTATCATACGAGGAACATTTGATGGCTCTGGGTCTGTACACGCTGGAATTTAGAAGGACGAGGGGGGATCTCATTGAAACGTTTCGAATGTTGAAAGGTCTAGACAGAGTAGATGTGGAAAGGATGTTTCCCATGGTGGGGGAGTCTAGTACAAGAGGGCATAGCCTTAAGATAGAGGGGTGTCTATTTAAAACAGGGGTGTGGAGAAATTTCTTTAGCCAGAATTGGTAACAAATTCCACAAATACAGAGGGTGGTGTATTTGTGGAATTTGTTACTACAGGCACCTGTGGAAGCCAGGTCATTGGATGTATTGAAGGCAGAGCTTGATGGGTTTTTGATGGGACACAGTATCAAAGGTTATGGGGAGAAGGCTGGGGAGTGGGGAGAAGGAGGGGAAAAAAGCATCAGCCATGACTGAATGGCAGAGCAGACTCGATGGGCCAAATGGCCTAATTCTGCTCCCTTGTCTTATGGTCTTATGAATTAGGAATGACGTTCTCTTAATAATATTTAATATTTCTGCTGGTTGTCTACCCAAGTTTTTGTTAGTAAGCTGAATATTATTTTTCTTTTCCGGATAGGCATGGTTACTTTGGCAAAGTGAATGAAGTAAAACTTGTAGTTTGTTCTCTGGACTCAGAGCTCAAGCGTGAATGCCAAGTTCGTGGATATGAGTTGAAAAACATGCCACAAATCAAAAAAATGAAGCAAAGTAGCATATGTGTAAGTTTTTTTTAATTGGACTGTTCTATGAAAAACTCTGATGCTTAATGGATAAGTTTCCAGAAGGCATTTGACCGCAAATAGAAACAGGTTTTGCTCATGTACACAATCTGGAAGTATTTATCTTGTGATAGGAGGGATCTGTGGGTAAAGCAATTGTAACCAATTGAGTGGAAGAGTTAGAATACTCGGGGGATCTTTTTACTTTGTACATTTGATAAATTAAAATTTTGATTATGGACTCAAAATGTAATTCAGTAGAATGAAAGAAAAAGGATAAAGGGGTTTGTTATACATTGGTTCCCACATGAACAAAAAGCTGTAATGCTGAATCAAAATTAAGTTTATTATCACTGCATATAGTGAAATTTGTTGTTTTGTGGAAGCAGTGCAATCCATTAAAGGTTACTATAAGTTGCAATAAGCATATATAAAAAACTAAACAGTGCAAAATGACAGCCATATATTGTCCAGAATTCTGATAGTGTAAGGTCTTCTGCATCCTGTACCTCCCTTCCGATGGTAGTAATGAGAAGAGGGTAAGTCCCAAATTGCGAGTGTTCTTCATGATGGATGCTGCCATAAGGCATTGCCTTTCCAAGATGTCTCCAGTGGTGGGGAGGTTAGTGCTCATGTTGGACTGGCAGAGTTTCCAATCCTCTGCATCTTTTTCTGATCCTGTGCTTTGGTGCCTCCATACGAGATAGTGATGCAGCCAGTCGCAATACATCTGTACAAATTTGCTGGAGTCTTCGGTGACATCTCAAAAATCCCCAAACTCCCAAAGAAGCATAGCAGCTGGCATGCCTTTGTACTTGCATCAATACGTTGGGTCCAGGATAGATGTTGACAGGAACCTGAATCTGCTCACCCTTTCCATTGCTGATCCTTCAGTGAAGACCGCTATGTGTTCTCCCAACTTCCCCTTTCTCAAATCCATAATCAATTCCTTGGTCTTATTGATATCAAGTACAAGGTTGTTGTGACACAATTCAACCAGCTGATCCTTCTCTCTCCTGTATATCTCCTCATCATCTGTGATTCTGCCAACAACGGTTGTGTCATTAGGAAATTTACAATGGCATTTGAGCTGTTTCTAGCCACACAGCCATGAGTATAGAGAGAGTAGAGCAATGGGCTAAGTACACATCCTCAAGGTGTTGGTTTTCAGTGAGGAGATGTTAATTCCTATCTGCACTGACTGTGGTCTCCCAGTGAAAATGACAACTTTGTATTTGTGTGTTCTACAGGTCTTTAAAGTTCACTTTCCCCAAATTGTAAACCTATGCAGATTCAGGGTGTCAATTCAGAAACATGATCACTTTTAATGTTGTGCCTGGAATTAGGTGAGAAAATGCAACAAAAATGGCCATGTCCAAAATGTTTGGCTACGCTAACAAATGGACGCACTGCTTCAAGTTGCAGTGCTCATCGAACTGTTGGTTAGTTGTCCTTATTGAAAACAGACTCCTTGGTCCATGGTGACAACCATTTATACTAGTTTTGTTTTATTTTCCCCACATTTCCTTTCATTCCCCCACATATTCACCACTTCCCTACACATTAGGGGCAACTTACCTTGTTTCATGAGATGTGATGTAGTTCTTTGTTCTGTGGATGACAGGTAGAATTGATTGCTGATTCTAAACAATTGAAGGAAAAGACAGTGGGAGAATGGATAAAGAAAATGGGCATTGGTTGGCAGAATGTGGCTTACTTCGGTAAGTGTTTCTTTCCTAAAACACTGTAAAGCCAGTGTAAATGGTTTGTCTATCTCGATTAAATGTTAAAAAATAGCAGGAGATTGTCATTTAGCACATAGAGTCTGCTTTGCCATTCAATGTGATTAGAGCTGTTTCCCAGTCTCGATGATATATATTCAGTCCTCACCTTTTTCTGTTCAGAAATCGTTCCACCTACTGTTGTAAATATATTTGGTACGTGAGTCTCCACTGTCTTCTGTGATGTGAATTCATTCGATTCAGCATCAAAGTGAAGAAATTTCTGTTCCATCTTGGTTCTGAATGTCTTACTCTGTTTCTTGGGACTGTGACCACCCCCCCCCAGTTTTTTAAGACCATCCTACTGTAACCCACAGCCAGTTAAAGCATCCTTCATTGAGTTCCTGTCTCTTTCTTCTGAACTCCAGAGATTACAGGTCAAGTCGACACTATCTCTCTCATAAAATTCTACAGCCTTTCCTGGAATCAGTCCAGTGAATGTTTAATACATTTGTTCCATGGCAGGTTAATTGTTTCTTGGGTAAGGAGATCAAGACTCCATGTGAAGTATCACAAAGCCATTTTATAATGGGAGTAAAACATCCCTGTTAGTGCTTGATTAAGTCATATTGAGTTTATTATCATATGCCCAAGTACATGAATGCACAGAGAAACTTACTTGCATCAGCATCATGGATGCATAGCAGTAGATACACAACATTCAGAAGTAAAACCTCAAGTTGAACATAAGTTATTCTATAAATTATGCAAAGCAATCACAATCAGAACAAAACTCCGTAATGGTGCAATGGCGTTACTGTACTGAGGTTGTGATTACGAACCTGCCATTTGGTTCAAGAGCCAAATGATTGAAGGGAATTCTTGAACCTGGCAGTGTGGAATTTCAGGGTACTGAACCTCTGGCCCGATGGGAGCTGCAAAAAGATGGATTTTCCCAGATCATGGGATTCTTTGATAGATGCTGTCTGTTTGAGGCAGTGCCTCTTAGATTGGTGAGGAGTGATATACCTGTGATTAGGGCTGAGTCCACTCCTCCCTGCTGCTTTCTGCATCACTGCACATTCATATTGCCGTAATAGGCCATGATGGAGCCAGTCAGAATACTTTCAACTCTGTATCTAATGGAGTTTGGACTTTCTGGTGATGTGCCAGACTTACTTGATCCTAGAAAGGAAAGATCAGCCGTCCTTCCTTGTGATGGCATCTATGTGCTGGGCCCAGGACAGGTCATCCAATTTTGTTAGTGCCCAGGAATTTAAAGCTACTGATCTCCCAATGAAAACTGGTGCAGGCAGACCTTCCTCCCGCTTCCTGGAAACAGCAATCCATTCTTTAGTTTTACTGATGTTGAGTAGCAGTTTGCTGTGGCCCTGGTCAACCAAGTGTCCTATGTCGCTCCTGTCTGCCTGCTTTTAGTGGATGTTGTCCATAAGGGCAGCTTAATTGACATTTTGCAGTCTCCTGGCATTAAGTAAAATGTCACAATAGTTTTTCCTACAAATATACCACCTTAACTTGTTCTCTTATTTATCTTACCAAGTTTTAGACTCAAAAGAAAAGCTAATAGGTTTGTTGAAAGTTTTTGTCCTCGTATAAATACCAACTGGTTTATCAATGTCATAGTATCACAGGTTATATTATAGGCGGTAATGTTTTCCAAGCTATTGATGTATTAAAGTCTACTGAGGTTACTTGGGGCATGTTTGAACTGAGCAGATTTTACCACATGACTGAGCTCACTGTCTTTAGTAAAAGTCGTACAAGTGTGCTAGATTGTCACTGGAAATTGTGCTTGAGGAATAATTATTGGGATTTTGAATGAATCACATTCACACTTGAAGTATTAAAAAGCCATATTGTATTTGTATTAGACAGGAGCTTGATCCTTCCAGGGGAGACAGTAATGAAGTCTCAATAGTTAATAAGTTTGGAAGGGTGCAACATATTTCATGGGAGGCTGGGTAAGAAGGTGCAGGAGAAATGCTGATGGAAATTGAGGAAGGGTAGGAGACGGATTGAGTAGAGCATTAGCATCAGCTTTGGATTGGCTAAGCTGGGTGCCATGGTAGAGTAGCTGTTAGCATGACACTATTACAGCTTGGGGCATTCCGGAGTTTGGATTTGAATTCTGGAATACGGAATCTCTGTACATCCTCCCACCCAGTTTCCTTCCACAGACCAAAGACCTACCTGGTAGGCTAACTGGTCATTGTAAATCGTTCCATGATGAGGTTTGGGCTCGTTGGGTTTGTCAGGGGTTGCTGGGGCGCTGTGGCTGGAAGGGCCCATCTGTCCTGTGTTGCTGTATAAAAATAAGTAAAATCAATTACCTGTGTCTGCAGCACGTGCTCCATTAGAAGGCATTGCCAATATACCCAGTGCCCTTGGAGTTGGGGCATGGGGTGCAGAGGATATGAGAGGAGGAAAGAAAGCTCATGCTGGTGGAATCTCAATCAAAAATAGACATACGGTAACAAGAGAAAATCTGCGGATGCTGGAAATCTGATCAACACACACAAAATGCTGGAGGAACTCAGCAGGACTGGATAAGGATCTCGGCCCAAAACGTCGTCTGTACTTTTTTCCATAGATGCTGCCTGGCCTGCTGAGTTCCTCCAGCATTTTGTGTGTGTTGCATAGACATATAGTACCTACCTCAGCTCCCAGAGAAGTGTATCTGGAGGCTAGAGAAATGTAATGAGAAAGATGATCCATGCTAGGAATGTGTCCTCTCAAAGAAGACTATGCTATGATTAAAATGTTCAATTCACAGGACAGTGTGGTGCAGATACCAACACTGACAAATCTTTGGTTTCCCACAAAAGGAAATGATGTCTCTGATCGCGAGTGCCTGAAGAATGCCTTCGTTGGAGGTGTTTCAAATAATGCAGCAGCGCAAGTTCGGGACGTGGCAGACTACATCTGCAGCAGTTCGGATGGAATCCGTGACGTGGAGGAATTTGTTGACTACGTGACAGTGTTGATGGAAAAATACAGAGCCGAGATCCAGGAAGAGAGCACAGCATCTAAAAACACTGACATTCAATGTACTGAAGAACATCTGAAAGCCAAAAAAAGTAAAAATGTGAATTTTAAGAACCAGAGGAAGCGGGGAAGGGTGTAGGAGGGGAGATGCTGAGACAATAGCAGAGGCAGGGTAGGATAGGTCTATGGCCATCATTCTAAATGCAGTAACTAGCAATTTGACTCATAGTGTCCATACTGGCCACAAAGTACTTGTCCAATTAATCCCATCTTTTTATTATGCATAGATCTCATATACACACCTCTATGACAGCATTTCATATTCATTTAAATTTGCTACGCCTCCTCTCACCCTTGCCTATGTTGGGTTTCTTCTCTTATCCCTACTCTACTACCCCCCCCCCCCGCCCCACTTCAATCATTTTCATTGACAGGCTAAGAAATTAGGCATTTAGAATAGTGGAAATCCAGGCCCCTTAGAAATTTCTCCCCTTCCACTTCTCTTCTTTCATTGTCATTCTGCTCCCCACTTCCTCCTCCTACTCACCCGCCCATCACCTCCCTCTGGTGCCCTCCTTCCTTCTCTTTCTCCCACGTCCACCTTTCTCTCACCAGATTAATTTTTCTGCCCTTTACCGTTTCAACCTGTCACCTCCCTGCTTCATATTTCATCCCCACCTCCCCCACCCCCTCACCTTCCC